>NC_088362.1:36101044-36109962 GCF_034508935.2 Berghia stephanieae
AAAATTTATTTTGGATTCGCATTTTTTTGCTTTTTCTGAAAGAATATGCTCTCCACAGAGCATTTTAATCTTTATTTGAAGCAAATCGGGTGATTTTTCACAAAGTTATGGTCAGATGTATGGGAATGGTATCCAGCAACTTTTCTTAAATTTCATACTTTTTCAACTTGACTAGCTGTAAAAAAATATTTAGAAGTGAAATTAAGCTTTCAATTTCAGATCTGCAACTTTTCTCACCTTCGTCTTCCTTTTTACTGGTGGTGAAATGACCTGGAAGTGTCACAAAGGTTGTAAAACCTCTAAAAACAAAAATAATACAAAACCCAAACATTCTGTCTCTCCCCAGATATCAACAGTCATGACCGTTATTACTGCATCCACAAGGCAGGCGTCCATTCTATGGCTTTGCCTTGGTTGTCCACGGTTCAGCAGTACTTCCTAGGTATGTATCAATCGGGGGGGGGGAGGGGGTCCCAATAGCTCAGTTAGAGCACTCGCTTCACACACAAAAGGGACCGAGATTGATCCCAAGGTGCATTCGAGTTTGTTTGTTTTTTCTGATTCCCCCTGTCTACCCAGCAGTGAATGGGTAGCTGGGTATGTTAGATCTGGTGGAAAGCGAGTGCTTTACCAACAGTTATCGGGACCTCTATTAAAAAGAAAATACTTTCTATTTCATTTAGAGTTGTTATCTTCTCAAAGGCTAGCATGTCTAATCAAGATGAAGACCATTTGAATTAATCTCTCTGAACTTTCACCTACGAACCTTGACTTTTCTATTCTAATTTACAATTCTTTTCCAACTATTTTGATTCGATTCCCAAGATAAGACTGAAAACCTTAACTTTTCTATTCTAATTTACAATTCTTTTCCAACTATTTTGATTCGATTCCCAAGATAAGACAGATAACCTTAACTTTTCTATTCTAATTTACAATTCTTTTCCAAACTATTATGATTCAATTCCCTAGATGAGACAGATAACCTGGACTTGTCAGAGGAGAAAGAGTGTGTTGTGGAACACCTCGTCTGCACCAAACCTGTCCAATCTTGGTAAGTGATAAATTAGGGAGCATTTTATCATATAGACCTGTAAATTCTCAGTCAATTAACTGAAATCAGTCAATTCGTCAAATTCAAATATTTTTAAAAAGGGAAGAAAGAAATGAATAAAGAAAGAATTCATGAATCGTAGTCGATTGACTGTAAAGTTAACTGGGAATGTTCCACAACCCCACGCATAGCTCATGGGCCGTTTATATTAATGATGGATATATATTGCCAAGGCTAAGCGACGCTTTTTAGAATTGCCGTGTCTGAACACACCCCAGTGTATTTTCACACAGCCTTCGTGAAATTATTTTTTCACTTTCGAAACCTGTCGTAGCCAATTTTAACTGAGCCGCCGAGCGATAAATTTCACTGTTTCGTCTAAGCCAAAATTGACCACATTTACTTGAAGGACAGGAAAAGTATGAGAAAGAAAAATTCGAAACACCGGAAGTTCGTTATGTAGACACCTTCAAATCGAAAGTTAAATGATTGCTACAAGCACATCTCGATTACCTCATGTTGTAAACAAACTGGTTGACCGTTTCTAAGTTTCTTCACTGATTGGGTACCTAATTACAAGGAACAATGGTAAGTAGCCTAATTAATTCCCTCGAAATTTAGTTTTCTGCCATTGCTTTGCTCAAGTGAGCTTGCTGTTTACCTTTCATTTTGATTCTTTGGATTTTACCGCTACGACGAATTACGAAGAGTTTCAGTTTCAGTCAATTTTTATAGAGCTCATTTACAGGTCTAATCATAGCATTGTATATTTATTTATCCAAAAAGGTCGTCATGATATCTAGGAAGAATTAAAACGAAGTATCTGCATCGATTGGCAAAATGCCTTTAATAGATTATGGCATTGAAATTGAACTTGAGCAAGATTGGAGACAGATAGTCAAGGGGTTTGTCTTGGTTTTTTTTTAATCGAGCACTTTGACTTAATTCAACAGAATGCACCTTTTGATATATATATATATATATATATATATATATATTTATATATCGTCTACTAAGCCATAAAGCATACCTGCCAACCCTTCCACTTTTGGCAAAATCATTTCTATTTTCACTCCTCCTTTCAGCTATTCCGCCATTGTCTCTAAAATTCAGATTTTCAAAAATTATGATGATAATGGTAAGAAGAAGAAAAGTGGGGGGGGGGGGGGGTTTATGATTGTGAGCAGGGAGCCCTATAGGAAAATGGATTGCGCTCCTCCCCCTTCCCCATTCCATTAACACATTTGATATGTGGTTTTGCCAGCTGTGCCAGAACACTATCTTGATGTGTTTGGTGACAGATTTCTATTTCTTGTGTCAAATTCCTATTTTCTGACTTTTTGATTCCACTTTTGAAATGTAAATGGTTGGCAGGTCTGCATAAGGCCCATTGAGCCAGATTTTATCCTTCTTCTTAAAATGATAGTAATAGTATCAGTTGCTTGCTACCCTTTTGGTAGGATGTTCATCTATAGTTAAGTAATTTTCAAATATTTGACAATTCTTTTGCTTTTTAAACAAAAGGGAAATAGTCAATTGACTGCATTGCTATAACAACAACAAACAAAATAGATAGTTGGTGGACCATCTTACTGATGAGAAATCAAGAGAAAAGAGAATTGAAATGCCAGATGAAAACAGAGGATAGAAATATCAAGGTGTCTCGGAGTCAAACTTGAAACTCTGTGTTTGGCTGAGATAGGTAGAGGTTACTTTTTCATTGTTTTACTGTCTAGTTTTTACAATTTTAGACTTAATGCGGTCTTTTTTATTACGTCAACATTTTAATTGAGTCATTTTTCCACTCTTTCCTTCTTCAGCCCTACATCACCTGTCCTGGGAGTGGACGTGGTGGGCGATCCTGTGCTGGGCCCTACTTTAATCATTTTATCCAGCGATTACGATTTCACAGCTCTTCCGATTGGGTAAGTCTTATGAGGATCATGATGGTTCCTCTTTAAAAATACATGAAGTCAGACTTTAACCTAGTTTTTATACCCAGTGTAGCTGGTTCTGTTAGAACTGGCAGAAAGTACTTTAAAATAGGCTAGCGTCCCGTCCAATGGCAATTGCTATTGTCTGTTTCTCGCCATAGAAACCTGAATGAATTCTGGCTCCGTATGCCTCATAGCTCTGAAGGGCTACTTTTTTTTTCCAATTTTGTGCCTAAGAAACTCGATATCTTTGTCTTTTCATGGCATTTAACACAAACATCAGTTATATTTAATAATAATATGATATACTTATATAGCACCCATTTGTCCAATGACAAGTGCTCTATGGCGCTTAACAATGACTCGGACTATATAAACTGTCATACGTACTAATACCTGTACACAACTACACCCGTATGCTGAGCCCCATATACGGAAACAAATTCGCATACTCTTTACACACATATTACTAAATCATGTACCCTAATTTAAAACATACAAAGCACATTTTTTTCACCTTGTAGTATTGATTGATTTTCATCGTTTACTTTTATTTTCCAGACTCCATTACCAGTCCAACACATCCTTACAGTCTTCTGGAAAAAACAACACGTCCTCCTCCTCCTCCTCCTCGTCGTCCTCTTTCTCCTCTCATCGATCCCAGACCCAGCCATTCAGTCAATTCATCGCACAGATTCTACAGAGGAAAACTTCCAACCCCTTGATAAGGTTGGTTAGGTCGATTTTCATTCAAACTGACAATTTACCAGAGCTGCCAACTTAAAATTTCAAAAAATAAAATTCGTAGTTTCCAAAGGAAAAGAGAAAAAGTCACTTTAAATAGCTTTAGAACAGGGGTGAGAATCTTCCGCCTAAAGGCGGATTTCCGCCTAAATAGTAGTTTATCTCCGCCCATTTCCTCCTTTTTCAAATTTGCCGTGTCAAACATTTTCCTCAAAACCACAAAATCACCATTATGTCTTATGTCATATTTTGACACCTGTGCTCAGTCTCGTGAAATTTAGTGACGGTCCCGTTTGTATGACGTTGAGCCAGACAGTGTGGCACCAGATGTCACAATTGACACAGAAGACCAGTTGTGTTCTTTGATTAGTTAGTTGATGGTGGAAGGGGATGGACAAATGGGTCTGGATTTTTTCCCCTGTTGTAGGTACCTATTGCCTTTTTAATCTCTCTCTCTCTCTCTCCCTCTCTCTCTCTCTCTCTCTCTCTCTCTCTCTCTCTCTCTCTCTCTCTCTCTCTTTTTTTTTTTCCCCTTTGCCTTTCTTTCTATTTCTCTTTTCTTCTTTATTATTTTTTTTGGATATAGAATTCAAAAGGTCAATACATAAGTTATTCTGGTAAAGAAGTCTCTCCTCCTCCTCCCCCCCCCCCCCCCCCCCCCCCCCACTCCTACCTCTCTCTCTTCTTTCGCAACTATCCATTAAATCATCTGGTATATAGAGATGATATATTAGAACAAAGCAATGGTGATTGGCTTAGTTTAATCTTTTTTCTTTTTACCTTTGGACTAGGGCTTTAAATTTGAGAGATTCTTGGGTTGTATTGATAAGCTGAATAACTACTAGGTTTCTTTGCTTGTGTTTGATCGATAGACCGAGCAATTTTCCTCCTTTTTGACAAAGTGCTATTATCATCACTGAATAAAAAAACACTCACCAAAACCACTACATCAACATCTCTACCACCGCTACTATTACAATCACCACCACATCATTATCCCTATCACAACTACTACTACAAATAGCACCGCATCATCCGTACCACCACTACTACTACAACCACCATCATATCATCATCCCCACCACCACTACTACTACAATCACCACCACATCATCATCCCTACCACCACTACCACACCACCCCTACCACCACATCATCCCTAGCACCACTACCACCACATCATCATTCCTACCACAACTTCTACTACTACAACCACCACCACATCATCAACCCTACTACCACTACTTCAACCACCACCACATCATCATCCCTACCACCACTACTATTACCACCACCATCACACTATCATCCCTACCATCTCTACTACTACAACCACCACCACACCATCAACCCTACTACCACTACTACAATCACCACAACATCATCCCTACCACCACTACTACTACAACTACCACACATCAGCATTCCTACCACAGCTACTAAAACCACCACCACACAATCATCCATACTACTACTACAATCACAACTTCATCATCCCTACCACTGTTATTACTACAACCACCACCACGTCATCATCCCTGCTACAACCACCGAATGTTGTAATTACACTTTCAACTTTTGAAATTCCACGAGGTGTGTCAGAAATTGCTGCAAGACATTTTTTGGATCGCATCTCAGTAAATTTTAGTGAAATTCAAATCTATAGGTTATGGTTGCATGAATGGGTCATGATCTTCACGATGAAAAATTTCCTCCTTTTTTGTGACCAGTCATTCTCACCCCTGTTAGAAGTATATAATTTGCTCTCAGCAATATAATTTTCTCTCAGCATGGTCCAAAAATGCTCCAAAGGCCAGAATAATATAGGTGGTTCTAAGGAACAAAACTTTCCTTTTCAACAAGATTTATGGAGTCAAAGAAGCGAATGCAGTTCTGTAGCTGGAGCCAAAAATTCCTAATTTTGCTAAATTTTCCTAGTTAGTACTGGACTGGTTTGAATTGGGGAGCAGGCACTGGTGTAAGATAAAAGATCTGAAACAGTGCCAGGCATAGGAGATAGAAAAATATGAAAAAAAAAAATCCACTAAACGTGTTCAAAGCGCTTTACAAGGGGTCACTGGCCAATAGCAACACTTAACATTAAGGATGGGACATGACGCCTGTTAGGCGATATTACAATTTTTTTTTTGGACAGACAATGCTGTCAACTGCCAGGTACTCTTTTTACACCTGACTACGGTGAGAGAATGTGAGTAAAGAGCCTTTTCCAAGGATTCAGCTATGTGCTGAACGAGGTTCTTACCCAAGATCTTCCAATCCGAAAGTGAGTGTCATACCACTAGACCACATAGCCGCACGTAGATGTGTGATATAAATGTTTATAGAAGATAATGAAAAAATGAATAATGATGATAATAATAATAACTTTTTTTTTTTTTTTAAAACAATTAGTCATGTATTTTGACTCATGTGCTTGTCATTATTTTCTCCCAGATCCAACAGACAGACAGACCCAAGTCAACAGGAATGTTTCCAGTTGTTGAGTCGAGCTACTCAGATTTTGAGAGAGGAATACATAGAAAAGCAAGACCACGCCCGTGAAGAAATAGATTCCAGGTAATCTGCTCGAATTGGCCGAGTGGTTAAGGCATTGTATTGTGATCTGGAAGGTCCCTGGTTCGAGCCCTGCTCCGGGCACTTTTTTTTTTCTTCCTTGGGCAAGATTATTAACCCCCAATTTGCTCACTTGGACAACATGTGAGTGATTCCTGTTGACATCAGACATCGTGTTTGATGGATTATCTATATTCCTTCATGGAATGCCTAGGCGACGATATCTTATGATGTCGTGGCGGGAGGGCGTAATTTGAATAACTGCCCAAAGTGCTTTACAAGGGGTCCCGAGACAACAACGACACCTAATATTAACATGTAGGAGGAGACATGACGCCTGTTAAGAGATATTACCATATTTATTTTCGACATAGACCTGAGTGCAGTGAGATAATGTGAGTAAATAGACTTTTCCAAGAGCTCACCTATGCACCTCTCGAAGCAGGACTCGAACCTTGGACCTTCTGGTCTGTAATAATGATTGTAATATCACCTAACAGGTGTCGTGTCTCGTCCTACATATTAAATGCTGCTGTGAGCTATGAATCTCTTGAAAAGCGCTTTAGCACGTCTAGTGGATATTGCGCTATAAAATAAGCGTGTGTGATTTTGTTTTTTGTTGTTGTTTTTTTAAATTCTCTAATTTGTCACCTTTAATGCTTTTATGTCTGTTCAGGATGTCCAGCTCTTCGGGTTCCTCGAAGTTTTCAATCAAAGTCGTAAGATTTTGTTATTTGTCATTGGAATATATTTGTAATTTTCATCCTTCACTTTTCAGAGTTGCCATTTTGAAAGACTTGAAAGAACATCAACTTCAGGACATCAAAAAGTTGAAAGACACGTCAAAAATGTTGAGAGAACACACACGGAATGTGGCAGATCGTCTCAACACGTGTTCTGAAAACTACGATATCATTAGACAAAGGTTTGGGAAGGATAGCAGTGATCTTAATTATAGTAATTGTAATGATAATGATAATAATAGTAGTAATAATAATAATGTTAATTGTAGTAATAATTATAATGACAGTAATAATGGTTACAATAAAATTATAATATTAATAGCAGTAATGATTAATGACAGTAATAATGAATACAATAAAAATTATAATATTAATTGGTAGTAATGATTAATGACAGTAATAATGAATACAATAAAAATTATAATATTAATAGTAGTAATAAGTATAAAGACAGGAATAATGGTTACAATAAAAATTATAATATTAATAGTAGTAATGATTATAATGACAGTAATAATGGTTACATTAATAAGAATAATAATAATAATAATAATAATAATAATAGCAATAATAATAATTATGATGATGATGGTGATAATTATAATAGTACTAGTAGTAATAATTATAACGACAGTAATAATAGGCGGGTGGTTGGATGGGAGCATCACCCTTGAATCATATACCTATGATGTTCGCATGGGTGTACGATCCGATAGTGATGTCGTTTCTTCTTCTCTTTACTAGCCTATCCTGCTTCTTTGGTTTGTGATTGTATTTTTGACAGGGGATATTTTTTTTTCTGTAAATCTTCTGCCTGTTTGTTCTTGGTTATTTATAATTTAGCTTATAATATCTTTAGGTTATGATTTTGATTTACATTTGTACTATTTTTGTTAGATTGCTTGTTTTTTTTGTTTCAGCGGTCTCTCATATAACCTCAATTGTGTTGGAAGAGACCTAAAGCAACAAACAAACAACAACAAAAAAAACAGTAATAATAGTTACAATAATATTATTAATGATAATAATAAGAAGAAAAAGAAGAATTATAATAATAATGATGATGATGATGATGATGATAATAATAGTACTAGTAGTAATAATTATAACAACAGTAATATTAGTTACAATAATAATATTAATGATGATGATAATAATAATAATAATAATAATAATAATAATAATAATAATAATAATAATAATAATAATGTGAACCCTTGTATAGCAAACAATTCTCCATTAGACAGGGATCCAGACACTTTACATGGTTGATGCATGGACTAACAATTATGGGATTCACTGACTTAATTATGAATCATAAAAATATTTAATGATGTCTGTGAAACTGTGCCAGCAAATGCAGGAAGTAAAAGTACAAGGAAAAAAATCAGCCTCTCTTGACTCAGGATCAAACCTGAGATCTTCTGATTATTTATCAGGAAAAAAAGATAAAATAAGAAATACAGAAAAAAACGGTTAAACCAAAAATGTCTAGAATGAAAAGACCACTAAACCGAAAGGAAATCAAAATGCTGTAATTTTTTCCTCTTTGTTTCTGTTACTCACTTATGGATAAACCGAAAGCCACTATGCTCATATTATTTTTAAACCGAAAAGAAATTGCCAAATAACAAAATAAGCTAAGAGGAAAAACATATTGCTGATGACTGAACAGAATTCCTCTGGGTGGGGTTCCTGACCTCCCATAGTGGGCAGGGGGGTACATACTGTGTCTTCTATCCCCTTATAACTGTTTTCCAACATGCTTTCTGTCTTTGTCTTGGAATGAGATTATTTGGTTTTATCCTGGCCCTGGCCGGAGTCCTATCTCGGAGGGAAACAGTCAAATGCATAGTTATTGTTTTGGGA
>NC_088362.1:36112562-36120062 GCF_034508935.2 Berghia stephanieae
CATACAAAGCCATCTTACCGTTTCGCCATTCAACCGTAACGTGTTATAGTCCCCATACGCTCATAAAACACCTTTAAAAATTAGTCAATAAATAAATAAATACATATATAACTAAATACATAAATAAATAAATAGATAAATACATATCTACATTTTAAAATAAATAGATATATATAAAATGAAATAAATAAATAAATAAATTTATTGAATTAAATAATTTGGCCAAATTTTATTTTTATTTCCAATCTCGATCCATTAAAAAACAATTGACACTCAACTTGTCAAAACACAAAATATCAAACCTGAGATTTCCTGTTGAAATTTGAAGATTAAGCAAGACTCTTTTGATTGAAGTCGAGTTGAAGCTCATATTCAATGATTCGTATACGTGTCGTATTTTATAGTGTATGCAGCGTGCATGGCATATAATATAACATGTTTGATGTCAGGTTAATTAATAATACACATGTTGATGTACGCTCTGATTTGGTTTGAAGTAAAACATTTTATGGCCAAAATGATTTTCTAATTTTTTAATTATTTTTTTTACTATAAAATAGTTATTGATTTTGTAAAAATCTGGCGCCTTACCATTAAAAAAAAAAAAAACCCAAAAAAAAAAACAAAACAAACCCCCCCCCCCCCCCCCCCCCCAAAAAAAAAAAAAAAAACCGTTTTAAAAACTTAAGTTTTCTAAGAATTCTCAGATTTGGGACTTAATGACAGGTGTAAAAAAAAAAAAAAGGGGGGGGGGGGGGAGGGGGGGAGGGGGGGTATTTTAATCGATTTTATTTTCAACTAAAACAAAATAATTCAAATATTTAATTTGTTTTGGGTTTTTAAAAAAATGTATTTTGTCAACAAAAAAAAAAAAAAAAAAAAACTGGTAATAGTTTGTACATATTGTTGTCGTTATTCGTATTATGATTATTGTACCTAAAGTAAACAGTCGTTGAAGCATGTCTCCGTTGCTCGTAGGAGGTCCCTCCCCCTCTTCCCCTCCTGAATCCATGTGTCCTTCAAACGCGATAACTGCCTGATAAAAGAAAGAAAAGAAAAACGGAGGGGGGGGAGGGGAGTAAAGTTAAAACTGGCATTAAAAATCGAATCAAAGAGGGGTTAGGACTTTGAAGAAGTGGGTAACTTAATTGCTGAGGCGTCGTCGTCTGATATTAAAAAAAAATAAAATGTTTTTGTGGTTGTTGGGGCGCATGCGCGTGACGAAAGGAGGAAAACAAGACATTAGTTAAATTAGATATAATACAGTGTTGTGTACTCATTTCCGTGCAATACGAGACGCATGCGCAATCAAAAAACTATGGTTGGTTCAAAATTATTTTTTAAAAATAATATAATATAAAATAAAAATGATTAAAATGGGGTCGGGGGGGGGGGGGGGGGGAATTAGCTTCCCGGTGCTGACCAATTAACCAAGAAATATTTTTCTTGTTATAATTAGAAGTCATACATGAATACTATTTTTTGTTTTTAATTCTACTAGTGAGGAACACTCAATACTTGAGGAGAAATAAAGGCTATAAGGAACAGGCGGCGATCTATTATTCTTATTATAGTACTGTATTGTATTTTGAGATTTGTCGAATTTGTTGATGAAGCCAGACTTGAAAAAGTTGGTCAGAGCATGTTCTTGTGGGGGGGGGGGGGGGGGGGGGGGGGGTTGGTGGTGATTGCCAGACTTGAAATAAGTTGGTCAGAGAATGTGTCTAGGAGCCCTTGGTTATGCATTAAGTGCCGCCATGCTCTTTCTCCGGTTTTCATCCATCCATCCACCATCACTTCCACCATTTCTCCACCTCCATCCTTCCACCACATCATCACCTCACCTTCTCACCCATCCATCCTTCCATCCATCTTCACCATCCATCAATCCACCATCATCATCCTATCATCATCACTCCTTCCATCCATCCATCCATCCTTCCATCCACAATCCTTCCTATATCCATCCACATCCATCATCCACCTCCATCCATCTCCATCCATACATCATCCATCCATCCACTCCATCCATCCATCCATCCATCCATCCATCCATCCATCCATCCATCCATCACCATCCATATCCATCCATCCATCCAATCCTCACCTACCATCCTTCCACCCATCCATCCTCATCCATCCACATCCACCTCCATCCATCATCCTTCCATCCATCCATCCATCCATCCATCCACCCCATCCATCCATCCATCCACACCATCCACCCATCCATCCACCCCCATCCACCCATCCATCCATCCATCATCACCATCCATCCATCTCACCATCCATCCATCCATCCACCCATCCATCCATCCATCACCCATCCATCCATCCACCATCCACCCATCCACCATCCATCCCACCCATCACCATCCTTCCACCCATCTCCATCCATCAATCCACCATCCATCCATCCTTCACCATCCATCCATCCATCACCCATCCAATCATCCATCCACCTCATCCATCCATCCTTCCACCCATCCATCCATCCATTCACCCATCCATCAATCCACCCATCCATCCATCCTTCCACCCATCCATCCATCCATTCACCCATCTATCAATCCACCCATCCATCCATCCTTCCACCCATCCATCCATCCATTCACCCATCCATCAATCCACCCATCCATCCATCCTTCCATCCATCCTTCCATCCATTCACCCATCCATCAATCCACCCATCTCCACCCATCCACCATCATCCATCCATCATCCATCCATCCATCCATCCACCATCCATCCATCCACCATCCATCCATCCATCCCATCCATCCATCCATCCCATCCATCCATCCACCATCCCATCCATCCATCACCCATCCATCCATCCACCCATCCACATCCATCCTCCCCATCCTCCCATCCTCACACCATCCATCCACCATCCACTCTTCACCCATCCACCATCACCTCCACCTCCATCCACCACCCACCCACCCATACCATCCACCATCACCATCACCATCCATCACCATCCATCATACCATCCATCCACATCCATCCATCCACCCATCCATCCAACCCACTCCATCCATCCCCCTCCATCCATCCTCTCCATCCCACTTCCACCCATCTCCATCCATCATCCACCCATCCATCCATTCACCATCCATCCTCCATCACCATCCATCATCCATCACCATCCATCCATCCATCCATCCCATCCATCCACCTCCATCCATCCATCCATCATCATCCCATCCATCCATCCATCCATTCCATCACACCCATCCATCTCATCCATCCATCCATCCACCCACCATCCATCCATTCCATCCATCCATCCATCCATCCATACCCCATCTCATCCACACCCTTACATCCACCCATCCATCACCACACCCATCCCACCATCCATCCACCATCTCATCATCCATCACCTTCCTCAATCCACCCACCCATCATCTCTATCCACCCACCATCATCCATATCACCACCATCCATTACATCCTCAAACCATCCATCCTTCCAGTTCAATGGTCTATCGAGCGGGTGTTTAATTTCTTCTTTTTGTTGGGGGGGGGGGGGGGGGGGGGGGGATTACTGAACTGTGACCGATTGGGTGGACATCTGACCCTTAAAGGTCTCGGAACAATGGAATAAAAGAAAGAAAGAAAGAGAGAGAGAGAGAGAGAGAGAGAGAGAGAGAGAGAGAGAGAGAGAGAGAGAGAGAGAGGAGGGGGAGGAGGAGGGGGATCATATAGGAAAGTAGGCTGGAAAGAGGGAGGGGTAAAGAGCAGTTGGAGCATGAAAGATCCAGCTATGAGGTATTGAGAAAGTGATAAGGAATGAATCTGACCTCACCCACCCACCCACCATTGTCATGTCCACCACCCCCCCCCCCCCCCCCCGCCCCGTCACGTCTCTCCCCACACTATTCTATAGTATAGATTATTATAATGATGATGGTAGTAGCTGATCACTAGTGTATGTATGGACTTCTCTCTCTTCCGTACTCTGAAAATATACTTTTAAAAAAACAAAAAAAAAAAAAAAACAAAACAACTAATTTGGGCAGAAAACTCGTCCTTCAAATTAGATATCAATCGATTAGAATGATCCTCATCTTGTCCAAAATTCTCAAAATTTGGGACTTCCTGGAAGTCTTAGATTTGAGAGTTTTTAGGTCTTTTTTTTTTTTATTTTTTTTTTTTTTGTGTGGACAATTAACCAATACTTGAAGGACGTTTTTTCTGGCGAAAATTGTAGATACACGTTTTTGTATTGTTTTCATGGTATGTCTGTGACAGTGCTAGTCTAGTTGGTAGTTTGAGGTTGTAACTAACTTTTGTGCGTGTGTGTGTGTGTGTGTGTGTATGTATTTGTATGTGTGTGCGTGCTCTATGGGGACAGGCTAAGTATTGGAGGGTAGAGAGGCAGGCATTGTTGTGTTCTATTGTCAGAATTAGGGGTGGGGATCGGATTCTCGCTAGATTAGACGGTCATTCTGCCGTAATTTGGAGAGAAAAAAAATATATTTAAAAATTTGGCCAGAAAACTCGTCCTTCAAATATCGATCGATTTAAATGATTCTCATCTTGTCAAAAACTCTCAAACCCGGGACTTCGCCCGCGAAGTCCCAGGTTTGAGAGTTTTTGCCAAGATGAGAGTCATTTAAATCGATCGATATTTGAAGGACGAGTTTTCTTGCCAAATTTCTAAATATGGGTTGGGGTTTTTCTCTCCCAGAGTACGGCAGTTACCGGCCCTGTGATAATTGGGCTCTCTGGAATTTCCTCTTTTGATAACAAGAAAGTTCCTTTCACTGCGGGCTTCGATTGTAGTGTGTGTGTTTGTGTGTGTGTGTGTGTGTGTGTGTGTGTGTGTGTGTGATGGAGGCCTCGTGCAAGGACGCTGGGTCTGGTTTTGGATGTATAGGTTCTAGGTTCGAGTCATCTTTGTAACGTTTAGACATTTGAGAAGTTTATAGTCGCATTGCTGTTGCTGACCTGCCTACTATTAAGAAAAAAATTGTAAAACTACGAATGTTTGACTTCAACAACAGAAATAAATAGACAATTTTCATTCAATACAATGTGTTAAAAAGATAACGTTGGTGCCATAAAGCATTTATTCAGAGTTTTGAAGGCATACGTATTAAGACTGCTAAAGGTGAAATATTAATTGGCAAAGTTAATTTTAGTGACTTCTATTTCATCCCTCTGAAAACGACGAATTTTTAACTTTTCAAGTTGGCAGGTTTGCTGTTGGCAAGATCGTTTACGATCGAAATTCTATACAAATAGAAAATAGATAGATAGACAGACAGATAGATAGATAGATAGATAGATAGATAGATAGATAGATAGATAGATAAATAGATAGATAGATAGATAGATAGAATAGATAGATAGATAGATAGATAGATAAGATAGATAGGATAGATAGATAGATAGATAGATAGATAGATAGATAGATAGATAGGTAGATTGGTCGATTTGTAGATAGATAGATAGATAGAGAGAGAGAGAGAGAGAGAGAGAGAGAGAGAGAGAGAGAGAGAGAGAGAGAGAGAGAGAGAGAGAGACGGCTTGTGTTATAATTTATTATAATATGATTAAAGGCGATGCGATGTGACGGTTGAATGGTCCCCATCAAGGGACATTCAAATCAATGGCAATGATTTGGTGATGTAGACAACAGAGAGGCGATGCCTGTTGGGTTCTTCTACCACACCCTCCATCAGCAAACCGATTTAATAATATTATTTCTGTATTACTATTTTTATTCATGATTTCTTAATCTTTTGAATTTAGAATGAAATAGTATCTGTGTATGGCTAATCATTATGTGTGTGTGTGTGTGTGTGTGTGTGTGTGTGTGTGTGTGTGTGTCGAGATGATTTCGATCAATTCCCGCCTTGTCAATCGTGGTTTATCGGCTGGCGGCGGTCATGGAAATATAAATCTGAATAGACATTTGTCGTACGAGATGGAAATTAGGGTGGTGAAAAATAAAGGATAGGGGGGCGGGGAAGGGGGGCGGGGGGGGGGGGGGGGGAAGGTTAGGTGTTGAAGGGATGTAAAAAAAAAGGGAGGGGGTGATAACAGTGATGGTGATGATGATGATAATAATAATAATAATAATAATAATAATAATAATAATAATAATATAATAATAATAATAAAAAAAAAAAAAAAAAATAAAAAAGAAGAAAAAAAGAAGAAGAAGAAGAAGAAGAATAAGAAGAATTATGGCGAAATGATCTATATTAACTTTCCATGTGCTTGAGGTCATTGGTCACATTGCAAAATGTGCGCAAAATGATCTACATAGTGAAAAGTGTTCACAGATTTTGAACTATCTGAAAACAGTTGGACGAAAACATGATCGCTCCCATTGATTCAACTACCAGTCTGTTTTCTGTAGCTCTGAAATCGTGATGCATCGCCATTGATATGACTGGGTGTTGTTGTTGTTATTGTTGCTGTTACCGTTTTTGCTTGTTGTTGATGATGTTTGTTGTTGTTGTTGACGTTTTTTGTTTTGTTTGTTTGTTGTGTCTTTTTTTTTTGAGGGGGGGGGGGGGGGGGGGGAGAGAGAGAATTTGTTTGTTTTGTTTTTGCAGATCTGATCTTGATCTGAGACACATAATATTTTGTTTGTGACGTCGGCCTCGATTTGGAGCTGTGGTTTCTTCGAGATCCTGTCGTATAGAACTTGACCTATGACAGTCTTTCATATCGTTCAACGATGGGTCTGGAGACGATCAAGTCGTATACATTATCTCTTTATAACTTTGATATATATGGTTAATTAAAAAAATAAATAAAAAAAGATAAAAGTTGATAATAATACGAATGCTCTATGAAGCGTGTCGTTATGGTAACACACAATGGCAACAGTTCGATGGATCGGAAAAATATTATGTCCTCCCTCTTTTGAATTTGGCATTCATTTCATTTGGGTTCGTCTACCTCTCTCTCTCTCTCTCTCTCTCTCTCTCTCTCTCTCTCTCTCTCTCTCTCTCTAATATATATATATATATATATATATATATATATATATATATATATATTATATATATATATATGTGTGTGTGTGTGTGTGTGTGCGTGCGCGCGCGCGCGTGTGTATGTGTGTGTATGTGTTTGTCCGAATTGAATACATGAAGTTTGGATATATTAATCTATCCATCACTATATATAGAATGAAGATGACGTCATTCAGGCCTTTGTGAGTTGTATTTTTGCCATCCGTGTTTATGAGTAATTTTCACTAAACTGTATTAACCAAACTATAAACGTTTAAGGTTACCCACAGTTTTCTGTGTTAGTCCGTTATACTTCCGGATGTCAATGTTGTGAGCTTCTTGGCCAAGCGCATACTATCTATAGATCATGACTTAGGACAATCTTTGATATCGTTCAACGATGGGTCTAGAGACGATCGAGTTGTGTCAAATTACATCTTTAGAACTTTCGAACTATGATACAAAAATTTAATGCGATGTTTCCTTTTTTTTTTTTAAATGATAAAAGTTGATGATAA
>NC_088362.1:36125062-36133147 GCF_034508935.2 Berghia stephanieae
ATTCAACCAGCGACATCTATGAAGTCCTAGGATTCAACACAACTCTCTCCGCTACTCTCTCTCTCTCTCTCTCTCTCTCTCTCTCTCTCTCTCTCTCTCTCTCTCTCATCTATCTCTCTATTTATCTCAATCTATATACCCCCTCTCTATCTATCTTTCTCCCCTCCCCCTCTCTCTCTCTCACACACTCCCTCCACTCTTTCTCTCTCTCTCCCTCTCTCTCCTCTTTCTTCCTTTCTTTCTTTCATTCTCTCTCTCTCTCTCTCTATCTATCTATCTATCTATCTACCCATCCAATAATCCATCCATCCATCTCCCTCTCTCTCTCTCTCTCTCTCTCTCTCTCTCTCTCTCTCTCTCTCTCTCTCTCTCTCTCTCTCTCTCTCTCACCGGTGATTGAAATCCCAGCCTGTCATTGGTACCACATATTCCTGGCCGTTTGCGTATTCACCGCCAAAATCCCCAAAGAAAACACAACAGATCCTATTGGAAAATGGTAGACCTGATAGGAATCTCTTGAGTATTCCCTGTTCACCTTGATGACGGCTACGTCGTTACAAGGATGTTGATGGTTTGTGTGTGCGTCTCTCTCTCTCTCTCTCTCTCTCTCTCTCTCTCTCTCTCTCTCTCTCTCTCTCTCTCTCTCTCTCTCTCTGTGTGTGTGTGTGTATGTGTGTGTGTGTTGCTATTACGGAGACGGGCTGCGAACATGGTATTTAAAAAAAAAAAATTAACGATGTCTCCTCTTTCTCTCTTTCTTTCTTTATGTATGTATGTATTTATTTATTTATTTATTTACTTATTTCCTCTTATTTATATATTTATTTATTGAGTCATTTCTTTTATTTATGTATTTATTTTGTTATTTTTTTTACTTTTTAAAATATTTCATACAATTATTTATTATTGATTTTTTTATTGTATTATATTGTGTATTTATTTTGTCATAAGTCCGAGGTTGGGTTGACCAATGAAATTGTCACATTATGCCACGTGTAATTTTGCAGGGGTGTGCGGGTTGCGGGTCGGAGGAAGGGGGGGGGGGGGCGGCGGCTTTCAACCAGCCGCCATCTATCGGATCTACCACCACCACCGCCACCACCAGCACCACCAGCAAAAATGATAATAAAAATCACTTTAAAAGTTATTTTATTGGGAAAAAGTTCGGGGGCGCAAGCCAGCCAAACCTATTCAACCAGCCGCCTCTGCTCTGCCGTGGTCCCCGTGGTCATTGAGCCGTGTCGGGTGTATTATCGTCTTCACGGATGGGTGTTGTGTTGTCATGTCACTATGACTGTCTGTCCCAACCCTGCTGTTGTACTCTGGAAACACACTCACACTCACGCGCGCGCACACACACACACACACACACACACACTTCTTCTTCTTCTTCTTCTTCTTCTTCTTCTTCTTCTTCTTCTTCTTCTTCTTCTTCTTCTTCTTCTTCTTCTTCTTCTTCTTCTTCTTCTTTTTCTTCTTCTTGAAGTACCAAGTCTGTGCCAGACATCGGTGATCATGTTCCCCATTCATCTCTCTGATCAGATAACCTAAAAAAAAAAACAACAAAAAAAAAAAACAAAAAAAAACAACTAATATTACTCTTCTCTTTCTTTGTCACCCAGCTGTTTAAACTATTCAAATAATATGTTTTTATTGGTCTACCTTTACTCTTTTTACCTTCTATCGTTCCCGTGAGCGCAAGATGCTCAGTAATACGTTTATGTGTCGATTTAGGTGCCCTAATAATTGTGTTAAATTAAAAAAAAAAAATTGGTTTAAAAATGCCTCCTTAAAATCCCATCGATGGATTAGATAGAATTATTCCCCCATTTTGTAAAAAAAAAGAAAAGAAAAGAAAAACAAACTCTAACAAACCCGGGAATATTCCTTGAAGATGTCCGTTGAGTCTCAGAGCTTGACAAGATGAGTCATCATGTTAATGGACCGATATTGGAAGGACGAGATTTCTGGCCAAAATTTTGTAAATGTGAGCGAAGGAATTTTTTCTTTTCTTTTCTTTTCTTTTCTTCTTGTTTTTGTTTTTGTTTTTTTTTTTGTTGTCGTTTATTTAAATTTCTATTTTTATTTTATTATATATATATTTTTTTTTCGTTTTATAGAAGACAAATTATTTATTTCTAAAGCTTTTCAAAGTGACTTTATCTTTTTTTTTTCCCCTTGGAAACTACGAATTTGTGAATTTTCAAGTTGGCATCTCTGTTAAATCCATCGGTGCCGTACTTTAAAACGACGACGACGACGACATGGACTTGTTCGCCGTCGTGTCGGGTTTAATCTCTCCCCCCATTGTTCCAAGTTCAGCACACGAGTTGAAATAGCGCCCCTTTCAAGACCACCACCATCCATTCATTCACATTGTACAATTGTTTGGTTCTTTCTGTGTTCAACGCTTTCACCATAAAGTGTTCAATTTGAGCTTTTTCGATCGCCTGCCATTTTTATCCCCTCATTGAATGAATATCCACCTACCCCACCTACCCAATCCCCTAATCTCATATCGTTTCCCCCACATAACCTCCCACCTCTCTCTCTCTCTCACACACACACACACACACACACACAGAGAGAGAGAGAGAGAGAGAGAGAGAGAGAGAGAGAGAGAGAGAGAGAGAGAGAGCCCCCGCCCCCCTCACCCAATCCCCTATTGTACTATCCCCCAGCAACCTGCCATAACCTCAAGAGTCTGATTTGAACTTTTCAATCTCAATCGACCTTCCTTCCATCTTCTCCTCACTCATTGAATACCCACCTTCCCTATCACCCCCCCCCCCATCCCCCCGTCCCCATCAAAGCCCATACTACTACATACTCTGCTAACAACAACCTGTCAGGCCTCATCCAATATCCTCCCCCCTTCCCCGTGTTGTCGTGTCGTCTTTTATGTTCCGAGCCTGTTCGACCACCGACCGATCCTCCAACTCCAATACAAACGAGTTCGGTGAAGTTTGAACCCTCATTATTTCCTCTACAACCCCCCCCCCCCCACCCCTCTCCCCCCTCCCTTCCCAAAACCTTCTTCACCCCCATCCATCTTCTCTTCTTTCCCCCTTTCATCCATTCTATAGACGACAAAAAAAAAAAAAAAAAAGAAAATCTTTTCTTCCCCCATGCCAGAAATCTTTCTTTTCTTCAAATATTGATTGATTCACATGAATCTCTCTACACCATGCCTGCCTAGTTGATTTTTTTTTTTAAACCGTAGTTTTTAGAAGATAAAAATTATAGTCGCAGTATTGAACTTCTCTTCTTTCCCCCTTCATCCATTCTATAGACAAAATCTTATCTCCCCTCATGCAAGAAAAGACAGATAAAAAATCTTGAAATATTGATTGATTAACATGAATCTCTCAACACTATGCCTGCCTACTTGAAAATTAAAAAAAAATATATATTAGTTTTTAGAAGATAAAAATTATAGTCTCTATATTTAATTTAACTTCGCAGATCAACAATCGCCCTCACAATCATTGTAAGAGAACACCTCAGAATCCTTGAGATTATGCACTCTGCCTGAAAACTTTCATTTTCAATAAGTTTTAATGACTTAGAAATAAATGTTTATGAAGCTATGAAATTGGAGCCAAAATTTCGGAATTCTACGATTATGTCGTAGTTCTAGGCAGGTCTGCTCTTACACCTCGGCCTCGGTCATACCACTAGCCGCAGATTCAGATGTAATGTTAGTTATTATGTAATGGGTCCTATTTTTGCTTTGGCTTTTGAAAGTATTTCCATTTATATAACGTTGAACCCTTTAGCATTTTGAGTTCTCAGACCTGCAAATAAGTAATGCCTACACGTCAGTTTGATGATACACTTTATATTACATCAATGAGCCCATAACAATTTGGGTTGTCAGGCCTGAAAATTAGCGTCGATAAATTCCTGCAAACTCCATAAAATTGACCTGAAAATGAGTACACGTCGATCCAAGCGATTGTCAGACTTCAATCACTCGTCATTGGGCTATATGTATATTATATCACACAGGTTGCTGGATCGTATATTACCTGGAAATTATATAAAGAAATCACATTCGCGCGCGCACACGCACACACACACACACACACACACACACAAATACATACGAGCACCTCCATATTATAACTAATAAAAGCCATCTATTTTTTCCTGGTTTTGTTCTCAAAATCGTTCCTTATCGGCTCCCCCTCCTCCTCCTCCCGTCTTTTCTTTCACGGATCACCGGTTCCCCTAAAATGACCCTGCCATGCTTCCCCCCACCTCACAACAAAAGAACCGAAAATATTATAAAATAAAAGAGGGAGGGGATGAGAGGTTTATAAGAAGTTTAAAGGAAAGATGAAGAAGAAAAAAAAGGCCGAAAAGAAAAGAAGGAAATTGATAGGAAACCAAAGACAACATCATTGGATAGGAGGATCGAACAACTAACGATTCAACAAACTTGAAAACTCTTCGACTCTCGACTCGTCAAGGTGTATGGATGGTCGCGTCGTCGCGTCGTGTGTGTGTGTGTGTGTGTGTGTGTGTGTGTGTGTGTGTGTGTGTGTGTGTGTGAGTGTGTGTGTGTGTGTTCGTGTGTGAATGTGTGTGTGTGTGTGTGTGTGTGTTTTGTGGATGTGTGTGTTTTGTGTGCGAGCGTGCCGTGTGCAACAGGTCCTTGGTAGTGTTTTCTTTTTTTCGCTCATCTGATTAATTTCTCTCTCTCTCTCTCTCTCTCTCTCTCTCTCTCTCTCTCTCTCTCTCTCTCCTCTTTTCCCCTCTCTCTCTCTCTCTTAATAAGGAGATTTCTCTATGTTTTCTCAATCTACCCGAACTATCTATCTATCTATCTTCTATCTATCTTCAAATCTATCTATCTATTTCTTCATTTATCTAATCTTCTATCTTCTATCTATCTATCTATCTATCTTATCTATCCCATCATCCATCCATCCACCCAACCATCCATCCATCCATCCATCCATCCACCTCCATTCCATCCATCCATCTTCCTCTATTCTTTTTTCACCCCCCTCCCCTTCCCCAACCCAAACACCAATCCCCACGTTAAACCCCCCTATTATCTCTCTATCCCAAACTTCAAATTTAATTTTTTTCACTCTGAATGTCCCCACCGAATCGTTTTTTTCCAATGATTATCATTTTTCTCTATCCCTTTCTTCTCCCTTCCCTTTTAAAACAAACATTTAAAAAATATATATCCTCGCCCCCCCCCCCCCCCCCCCCCCCCCCCCCCCTTCCCCCCTTTCGCCATTTTAAAAATGGTTATATTTCTGGATCTCAGAAAATCTCCAAATATTTGGATAATGCCCTGAAAATCTGTCCCACTTTCGGGGGGAAAAAAGGTAAATAATAAAACACTATTTAAAATTTTGGCCTTTAAAACCTCCTTAAATCGACGCGATTAAAATGCTCTATCTTTCGAAAACTTCAAACCTGAATCCGTCCGAATCCCAGGTTTTAGATATTCGACAAATAAGAGTCATTTTAATCGCGTCGATATTTGAAAGTAGAGTTTTCTGGCTAATGTTTTTTTAAACACAGTTTTGTTTCCCCTTTTTAATTTTTTCCCTTCAGGTTAGAGAATAATTGTCAAGGGATCGAATCTTTGAACCGGTTTATTGTTTTGTCAAACAAGCTTGACAATACCATTAGCCTGTCTTGAAATTGTGTGTTTGTTTTTGGGGGGTATGACGCCCTCTTTTCACATTGAAATGGCTTACGGTCACTTAAAAAAAAAAAAAGAAGAGCTTTTTATTAGTGCAATATCCCAAAGGCCAAAGCGCTTTACAAGGGTTTCCCCAACAAGCAAATTTAACATTTGGGACAAGCCCCATGACACCTGTTAGGCGATATTATAATTTTTTTTCGGACGAGATAACGTTGTTAACGCCAGGCACTCATTTTTAAACCTGGTACGGGAGAGCATGTGGTAAAAATGAAAGATAAATAAATATATGAATGAATAATTATTTATTTATTTATTATTTATTATTCATTTTCATTCATTTTCATTATCTGGGCACTAAGGAAAAACAGTGTGTGTTTGATACCAATAAACCCAAATGTTCTACCCAATTATTCAACATACTACATATTTACTAAAGTGCAGTGCAACAGGTATCGGACAACCTTATAAAGTTTTTTTCTGTTTCATATTTCACTCCGGGTATTTTTTACTTTTCTATCTCTTCAGGTTTTGGAAATTTGATTAAAAATTGGCTCTCCTCTTCCCCCCCCCCCCCCCCCCCCCCCCCCCCCCCCCCCCCCCCCCCCCCCCCCCCCCCCCCCCCTTCTCTCCCGTCCCTTTTCCCCAACCCCGCTGGCCTTTTTAAAAATATATATTTTTTTTGTTGTTGTTGTTTGTGGTGTGTGGTGTGTGTGTGTGTGTGTGTGTTGTGTGGTGTGTTTCCCCGTTTTCGATAACCGGGCGGGTTTATATATTAAATCGATATTTGTATGTAAAGATGGGTTAGATATTAAATGCAATTGATGTTAGATTATTATTGTTTTTTATCGATCGTGCCCCGCCCTGGTGTTTGGTACGTTTGAAAGTACACTTGATTTGTTGTGGTGGGTTTATGATGATGATTGATATGATGATGATGTGATGATGATGATGATGATGATGTGAAGTGAGATGATGTTTGAAGGTTCGTTATGAAGGCCCTGGCAGCGTTTGGACGGAATCAGACCGGAATCCTTTCATTCCTTTTAAAATTTAACCTTTTAAAATGGCGGAGAAAAAAATTAATCCTTGTCTAATGGTTTTGTTTTTTTTTTGTTTTTTTTTTGTTTTTTTTTAAAAAATTTTTGTGGTTTGTTTTTTTTTCCCCCTTTCATGCTTGTTTGGGGGAGAGGGGGGAAGGGGGGGGGGGGGGATTGTCTGTTTTTGTTTGTTTTTTGTTTATTTTTTTTGGGGGGGGGGGGGGGGGGGGGGGGTTAGTTTTCTTTCGTTTTGGTTCGCGAAGCCCAGATTTGAGGGGTTTTTTTTTTTTTTGTTTTTTTTTCCAAGAGAGGGTCTTTATATTGGGTCGGAAATTTTGAAGGACCAGTTTTCTGCCAAATTTTTTAAATGCCAAAGGTTTTCGAGAGTACGGCAGTATACTGAATGAAGTCGTATATGTCGTGGAGTGGATGGTTGTGTGTACCGATGGCCGGTTTTCTTCCGTCAGGTCGATAATAAGGGTAGGGGTTAAAATTCCCCAAATTTGACTGCTTGTAGTAGTGTTTCCCCTCTCTCTCTCTCTCTCTCTCTCTCTCTCTCTTCTCTCTCTCTCTCTCCTCTCTCTCCTCTCCCTCTCTCTCTCTCTTCTTCCCCTTTTCCTCTCTGCCCCCTCTTCGTTTTTTTCTCCTCTTTTATCTATCACTACTATCTATCTTCTATTATCTATCTATCTATTTCTATTATTATCTATCCCCATCTACCTTCTATCTATCTATCTATCTATCTTCCTTATTCTATCTACTTTTATCTATCTACTATCTATCAAAACTTTCTTCTATTATTATCTATCTTATCTATCTATCTCTATTATCTTTCTATTATCTATCTATTTCTATTATCTATCATCTATTTTATTATTATCTATTATTATCTATCTATAGCTCCTTATCTTTACTCTCCGGCTCCCTTTCTCCTCTCTCTCTCTCTCTTTTTTTTTTTCTCTCTTTTCCTTTTTTCTTCTCTCTCTCCTTTTCTCTCTCTTCTCTCTCTCCTTTATATATTATATTATATATTATATTTAATATATATTAATTTTTAATTTATTATAAATAATATATATTAAATATTATATAATTATATTAAATATATATATAATAATATTTTTTATAATTTATATAACAAGTGTTGTTCGTAGTGGTGTGTGTTGTTTGTGTGTGGGGTTGTGGTGGTTGTGTGTGTTTTGTCGCGCGCGCGGAATTTATTTTTGATCCTAGGTTAATGACTCTTATGGATTGTAATAATCTACCCTGTGTAGGAATTAATAAAATTACGATTCTTTCATTTTTTGGTTTCTGTCAAACCAGTTTTTTTTATCGTGCCCAAATAAACATAAGCTCGCGAGTTATTGTTACTGC
>NC_088362.1:36133247-36140747 GCF_034508935.2 Berghia stephanieae
AGACAAAATCTTATCTCCCCTCATGCAAGAAAAGACAGATAAAAAATCTTGAAATATTGATTGATTAACATGAATCTCTCAACACTATGCCTGCCTACTTGAAAATTAAAAAAAAATATATATTAGTTTTTTAGAAGATAAAAATTATAGTCTCTATATTTAATTTAACTTCGCAGATCAAGAATCGCCCTCACAATCATTGTAAGAGAACACCTCAGAATCCTTGAGATTATGCACTCTGCCTGAAAACTTTCATTTTCAATAAGTTTTAATGACTTAGAAATAAATGTTTATGAAGCTATGAAATTGGAGCCAAAATTTCGGAATTCTACGATTATGTCGTAGTTCTAGGCAGGTCTGCTCTTACACCTCGGCCCTCGGTCATACCACTAGCCGCAGATTCAGATGTAATGTTAGTTATTATGTAATGGGTCCTATTTTTGCTTTGGCTTTTGAAAGTATTTCCATTTATATAACGTTGAACCCTTTAGCATTTTTGAGTTCTCAGACCTGCAAATAAGTAATGCCTACACGTCAGTTTGATGATACACTTTATATTACATCAATGAGCCCAAACAATTTGGGTTGTCAGGCCTGAAAATTAGCGTCGATAAATTCCTGCAAACTCCATAAAATTGACCTGAAAATGAGTACACGTCGATCCAAGCGATTGTCAGACTTCAATCACTCGTCATTGGCTATATGTATATTATATCACACAGGTTGCTGGATCGTATATTACCTGGAAATTATATAAAGAAATCACATTCGCGCGCGCACACGCACACACACACACACACACACACACACACACACACACACACACACAAATACATACGAGCACCTCCATATTATAACTATAACAAGCCATCTATTTTTTCCTGGTTTTGTTCTCAAAATCGTTCCTTATCGGCTCCCCCTCCTCCTCCTCCCGTCTTTTCTTTCACGGATCACCGGTTCCCCTAAAATGACCCTGCCATGCTTCCCCCCACCTCACAACAAAAGAACCGAAAATATTATAAAATAAAGAGGGAGGGGATGAGAGGTTTATAAGAAGTTTAAAGGAAAGATGAAGAAGAAAAAAAAGGCCGAAAAGAAAAGAAGGAAATTGATAGGAAACCAAAGACAACATCATTGGATAGGAGGATCGAACAACTAACGATTCAACAAACTTGAAAACTCTTCGACTCTCGACTCGTCAAGGTGTATGGATGGTCGCGTCGTCGCGTCGTGTGTGTGTGTGTGTGTGTGTGTGTGTGTGTGAGTGTGTGTGTGTTCGTGTGTGAATGTGTGTGTGTGTGTGTGTTTTGTGGATGTGTGTGTTTTGTGTGCGAGCGTGCCGTGTGCAACAGGTCCTTGGTAGTGTTTTCTTTTTTTCGCTCATCTGATTAATTTTCTCTCTCTCTCTCTCTCTCTCTCTCTCTCTCTCTCTCTCTCTCTCTCTCTCTCTCTCTCTCTCTCTCTCTCTCTCTCTTAATAAGGAGATTTCTCTATGTCTCTCAATCTACCCGACTATCTATCTATCTATCTATCTATCTATCTATCTATCTATCTATCTATCTATCTATCTATCTATCCATCCATCCATCCATCCATCCATCCATCCATCCATCCATCCATCCATCCATCCATCCATCCATCCATCCATCTTCCATCTATCTATCTTTCACCCCCCCTCCCCTTCCCCAACCATCACCAATCCCCACGTTAAACCGCCTATTATCTCTCATATCCCAAACTTCAAAATTAATCGGTTACACTCTGAGATGTCACCCACCGAATCGATTCTTTCAAATGATTATCGATTTTTCTCTTCATCCTTCTTCTCCTTCTTTAAACAAACATTTAAAAAATATATATCCTCGCCCCCCCCCCCCTTCCCCCATTCCCCCCTTTCCGCCTTATTTAAAAATGGTTTATTATTTCTCAGATCTCAAGCAATCTCCAAATATATTGGATAATGCCTGAAATCTGTCCCACTTTCGGGGGGAAAAATAAGTAAATAATAAAACACGTATTTAAAATTTTGGCCTTAAAACTCGTCCTTCCAATATCGACGCGATTAAAATGACTCTCATCTTGTCGAAAACTCTCAAACCTGAGACTCCGTCCGAAGTCCCAGGTTTGAGATATCTCGACAAGATAAGAGTCATTTTAATCGCGTCGATATTTGAAAGTAGAGTTTTCTGGCTAAATGTTTTTTTAAACACATGTTTTGTTTGCCTTTTTAATTTTTTCCCTTCAGAGTAGTAGAGAATAATTGTCAAGGGATCGAATCTTTGAACCGGTTTATTGATTGTGTCAACAAGCTCTGACATACCATTGAGTCCTGTCTTGAAATTAGTGTGTTTGTATTGGGGGGTATGACGCGCTCTTTTCACATTGAAAATGGCTGTACGCGTCACTTAAAAAAGAAAAAAAAGAAGAGCTTTTATGTAGTGCAATATCCACTAAACGTGCTCAAAGCGCTTTACAAGGGTTCCCCAACAGCAACATTTAACATTTGGGACAAGCCATGACACCTGTTAGGCGATATTATAATTTTTTTCTCGGACAGAGATAACGTTGTTAACGACCAGGCACTCATTTTACACCTGAGTACGGTGAGAGCATGTGAGTAAAACATGAATGCATAAATAAATATATGAATTGATATTTATTTATTTATTTATTTATTTATTTATTCATTCATTCATTCATTCATTCATTCATTCATGGACACTAAGGAGAAACAGTGTGTAGTTTGATCACCAATAAACACACAAATGTTCTACTCCTATACTATACTACATACTACACTATTATACTAAAGGTCGTACAGTGCAACAGGCATATCGGCAGCAACCATCATAAATCGTTTTTTCCTGTTTCATATTTCACTCCGGGTATTCTTTACTCTTTCTATCTCTATGCAGGTCTATTGGAATTTGATTGAAAAATTGGACTTCTCTCTCTCTCTCCCCCCCCCCCCCCCCCCCCCCATTCTCTCCCCCGTCCCTTTTCCCCAACCCCGCTGGCACTTTTTAAAAATATATATATTTTTTTGTTGTTGGTGTGTGTGTGTGTGTGTGTGTGTGTGTGTGTGTGTGTGTTTCCCCATGAAATTATCGATACCGGGCGTTTATATATAATCGATATTTGTATCGTAAAGATGGGTATAGATATTAAATGTCAATTGATGTTAGATTATTATTGTTTTTTATCGATCGTGCCCCGCCCTTGGTGTTTGGTACCGTGTGACGTAGTAGCACTTGATTTGTTGTAGATGATGATGATGATGATGATGATGATGATGATGATGATGATGATGATGATGATGATGATAATTGATATGGATAATCGATATGTAAGTGAACTGGCAGCGAAATTATCGGACGAGAATCGGAATCGGAATCGACTTTCATTCCATTTTAATTAATTAACCTTTTGAATGGCGAGAAGAAATAATATCTTGTCTATCGAGTTTTGTTTTTTTTTTGTTTTTTGTTTTTTTTTTAAAAATATTTTTGTTGTTGTTGTTTTTTCCCCCTTTCTATGCTTGTTTGCGGGGAGAGGGGGAAGGGGGGGGGGGGATTGTCTGTTGTTTGTTTTGTTTTTTGTTTATTATTGGGGGGGGGGGGGGGAGTTTTCTTTCGTTTTGGCTTCGCGAAGCCCCAGATTTGAGAGGGTTTTTTTTTTTTGTTTTTTTTTGCCAAGATGAGGGTCATTTATATTGGTCGATATTTGAAGGACCAGTTTTCTGGCCAAATTTTTAAATGCCAACATGGTTTTCGAGAGTACGGCAGTATACTGAATGAAGATCGTAGTATGTACGTGGAGTGGATGGTTGTGTGTACCGATGGCCGGTGCGTTCCGTACAGGTCGATATGCATGGTAGGGGATTAAAATGTCACCCAAATTTGACTGCTTGTAGTAGATGTTTCCATCTCTCTCTCTCTCTCTCTCTCTCTCTCTCTCTCTCTCTCTCTCTCTCTCTCTCTCTCTCTCTCTCTCTCTCTCTCTCTCTCTCTCTCTCTCTCGCCCCCTCTCTCGTCTCTTTTCTCTCTTCTCTATCTATCTATCTATCTATCTATCTATCTATCTATCTATCTATCTTTCTATCTATCTATCTATCTATCTATCTATCTATCTATCTATCTATCTATCTATCTATCTATCTATCTATCTATCTATCTATCTATCTATCTATCTATCTATCTATCTATAGCTCTCTCTATCTCTATCTCTCTCGCGCTCCCTCTCTCTCCTCTCTCTCTCTCTTCTCTCTCTTCTCTCTTTCTCTTTCTCTCTCTCTCTCTCTCTCTCTCTCTCTCTCTCTCTCTATATATATATATATATATATATATATATATATACATATATATTATATATAATATATATATATATATATATATATATTTATATATATATATAACATAGTGTGTGTCGTGAGTGTGTGTGTGTGTGTGTGTGTGCGTGTGTGTGTGTGTGCGCGCGCGCGTGAATCTTATTTTTGATCCTAGGATAATGATGCATCTTATTGGATTGTAATAATCTACCCTGTAGTAGGAATTAATAACAATATACGATTCTTTCATTTCTTTGTGTTTCTAGTCAAACCAGTCGTTTTTATCGTGCCCAAATAACACTACGAGCTCGCGAGTTATTGTTACTGCACGATAACACTATAACGAGTTTTAATCAATAAACAAAAATCCTTTATCTCCATTCGTCCATATCCATTTTTTTAAAGGAAAGAAAAAGAAAGAAAGAATGAACGAAAGAAGAAAGACAGATAATGATAATATTATAACAGGTACCCAAGCCCATCATCATCCATCGGCCATCAATACTGACGGACCCAGTCAGTCTGAACATACAAAACATCGTTTTAAACGTTTTGACCAGAAAACCCGCCCTTCAGATTTCTATCGACCGATTAAAACAACCCTCATCATGGAAAAAAAAAAAAAAAAAAAAAAAAAACAGAAAAAAAATAAATACAATAAAAATTTCTCAAACCTGGGACTTCAAGGAAGTCTTGTAAGAGAAGTCCCAGGTTTGAGAGTTTTTGGCAAGATGAAGGACGTGTTAATCGATCGATATTTTGAAGGACGAGTTTTCTGGCCAAAATTTAAATACTTTTTTTTGTTTTGTTTTGTTTTAGAGTAGGGAGATTAAAATATCTAAAGAGAGGCCGATGCGAGTCGAGAGGCCGATGCGAGTCGAGAGGCCGATGCGAGTCGAGAGGCCGATGCGAGTCGAGAGGCCGATGCGAGTCGAGGTCATTATCTCATCCTGGTCTACTAAAGCGGACAAAACACTTTTTTTGGGTTTAAATCCCACCAACCAGTGTGGCTATATGGTCTAGTGGTATGACACTCGCTTTCGGATCGGAAGGTCCTGGGTTCGAGCCTCGCTCGGCGCATAGTTGAGTCCTTGGAAAAGACTCTTTACTCACATTCTCTCACCGTACTCTGGTGTAAAATGAGTACCTGGCCGTTAACAGCGTTGTCCTTGTCCGAAAAATTGTAATATCGCCTAACAGGCGTCATGTCTCGTCCTACATGTTAAATGTTGCTGTTGACCAGGGACCCCTTGTAAAGCGCATTGAGCACGTTAAGTGGATATTGCGCTATATAAATGCTCAATTTTTTAATTTTTAATTTTTTTTTAATCAAATGAACCATTAACGTTTGTACATGATTTGGTCGTGTTTCGGTACGATTGATCTGGCATGGCAGAACAAGTGAGTATCTTACTTCGAGGGAAAAATTAATAGCATCGGTATTGAGTAAAGGTTTTCATATATATATATATTTTTTTTTTTTTTTTACGTATTGAAACGATTGATCTGGAGGCATGAACTAGCGAGTATTTTACCTTAACCCATAGCACCATCAATACAAATAAGTCATTTTTTTCAAGCTTAAAAGATACCAAAAAATCAAAAGGCTTTCTATCAGTGTAAGGCGAGAAGGCTCATCTTTCATTTTACCCATTATTTTCTATTCCCATTTTTTTTTTTCCTTTTTATATTTTCCAATTTTCCATTTTATTCATCTCTACTCCCATTTTCTCCCTCCTTGTGTAAAGAGTTCGAATTTCACCAGCACCTGCCCCCCGTTTAATCCCCCAGTATATTTGCCGTCCCTGTCAGAAATACAGACCTGCCAACCCGTCTCTGATTGTCCGGATATCAATTTGTGGGAAAAGCAACAACAACAAAAAGAATAAAATTAAAAAACAATAATAATGATTTAAAAAATGTAAAAAATAATTAAATGCGATTGAACTATTGAATACAACTTAGGATTTGTTTTCTTTTGTGGCCAAAGACTTGTCTTTTGACGTCATTTTTCGGTAAGTTGACGATGGCGACGCCCCGATTCTATATTCCGAAGGTTGGTAGCTCTGAAAATAAAAACATTTTTAATTAATTTTATTTTTGGCCAGAAACCTCGTTCTTCAGATTATATCGGTCGATTTGAATGACACTCATCTTGTCAAAAACAATCAAACCTGGGACTTCTTATTAAACTCCGAGATTTGAGAGTTTTGGAAGGTCAAAAGTCATCGTAATTGATCGATATTTGAATGACGAGTGTTCTGGTCAATTTTTTTTTTCTTAACGTGTTTTGTTTTGTTTGGGTTTTTTTTTTTCAGCCTACGGTAGTTTACTATCTCTATTTTTCTCTCCTTTTTTTTTTTTTTGTCCCCGTGTTCACCCACCAGTGATTGGCTAGCTGAGTCTATTAGATCTGGCGGAAAGTACTGTACTTTTCGAAAGACTATATGCGTCCTATCGAAAAGGAAAGCAAGCAATTGCTATTATCCGCTTCACGTTATAGAAACCGGGATAAACTCCGGATTCATGGGCGTAATGGCTCTGAAGGACTACTTTTTTCTCTCTTTTTTTTTAACTTTTTTTTTTTTTTTTTTTACGAATACAGTACTATAATAATGAAATCATTTTTCATGGCCTAAACCACCGCGACATTTAATACCATATGGAAACGAGGGGTCACATTTCACGCACAAAACCACAAAACCTTTTTTTCTCATCTCCGTTCACTTCTGCCATTTTTATTGACATTGATCTACCGACGACCCCCCCCCCCCCCTCCCCCTCCCTTCTCACCTTTTTTTATTAGTTGTTTTATTTTATGAGTTCTCTCTCTCTCTCTCTCTCTCTCTCTCTCTCTCTCTCTCTCTCTCTCTCTCTCTCTCTCTCTCTCTCTCTCTCTCATTCATTTATTTTCAATATTTACCTTCATCATAGATTTAAGATGCGAGATACACATTGATCTCTATTGACACAGTGCCTTTTGATGTTAATAATGACACATCGTGCCTATATGAGCGCGGCCATTATAAGTCATAAGACAGAAAAGAAGCAATTTATCACGCCGATTGACACAACTCCAGCATTTGCACGAATTCGACATAGAGTAGTTTCTTGTCTTAAAGAGGCATTTATTTATGATCTTCGATTCAGCGCGAATGAAAAAAAAAAAAATA
>NC_088362.1:36145747-36148247 GCF_034508935.2 Berghia stephanieae
AAGTAACGAATTGGGTTTTTTATTTATTTTTATTTATTTTTATTTTTTTTAGAGTCCGGCAGTTAACTGGTTTAATAAGAGATAAATGAGTCGGTGGAGGGGGGGGGGGGGGGGGGGGGGGGGGGGGGGGGGGGGTGTTGATAGTGATAGACGGTAGGTGAATTGGAACGATGAAAAGATGAAGCGGATGGAACCCAGACCTAATCCCACACCCCACCCCACCCCACCCCCACCCCGCCAAACCCCTGCGTGACGTGTTGATTTGCAATATTTAAAACACGTGTTTAAGCACTGCACCGTATACATAAATATAGATGGTAAATATTGTAACAATATATTAGAACGTTATTGTTGTTATTTTTATACACTACGCGATAAGCAAAGAAGCAACTACTCACTCAACCCCCCCCCCCCCCCTTTCCCCACCCACCCCCATTCACACACCCTCTTATCTCCTCCTTCTATCTATCTACATCTACTTTTACTTCTCCCAATTCGCCATCAGCTTTCGACGGGGATATATATATAATATATATATATATATATATATATATATATATAATAATAATAATAATGACGATAATGAAATCATTATTTAATATTATGATTACAGATATCAATCTTTATATTCTATTCAGTCGCGATTTTCGGTGGATTGTGAGAATCTCTTTGTTGCACTCTTGTCTAATCTTTCAGACATCAGATAAATTTTGTCGTCGTGGTTCTGAGAACAACCCTCCGTATTGTGGGATGATGACTTCATCATTATCAGCTGTGAAAGTTTTTAAAAATGGAAGATTTTTTTTTTTAATCCCTTTACTCATCCCAAGGGACATTTGTTTTTATTATCTTTTTTTTTTTTTTAATTGAGCTTTTATGTAAGCTTTTATATAGAGCAATATCCACTAAACTATTGGGGGTTTCCACAAGAAGAAGAAGAAGAAGAAGAAGAAGAAGAAGAAGAAGAAGAAGAAGAAGAAGAAGAAGAAGAAGAAGAAGAAGAAGAAGAAGAAGAAGAAGAAGAAGAAGAAGAAGAAGAAGAAGAAGAAGAAACGTAATGACCAACAGCAACACGTAACATATAGAATAAGACATGACGCCGCCTATTACAATTTTCTTTACGACAGAGACAACGCTGTTAACCGCCAGATACTCGTTTTACACCCGAGTACGGTGAGAGTATGCTAGTAAAGAGCCTTTTCCAATGACTCAACTATGCGCCGAACGAGGTTCGAACCCAGGACCTACCGATCCGAAAGCGATGTCATTACCAAAAGACCACATAGCCGCACAATTCCAATGGAAGACTGGAATAACCCAGGCTTCAGCCGCAGTGTACAGTACAACGCCGCAAAGTGAGCTAAGGCGAGGTGACTTGCTCAAGGCCACAAAGCGCTGCTGGGAGTCGGACTCGGTAGCTACCCTTTTTTTTTTTTTTTTTTTGGTACTGAGTAAAGACCTTGCCAGTGTCTAAAACGACGCTGGTGGAGGTGGTGCACCTGACGTACATGATAATCATACTCGTACCCTCGATGGAAGACTTGTGTTCGTACCCATAAAACGTCCGTTTTGGAATTCCTTTAGTACAATTATTGCTGTAAGTTTTAAAGTGAACTTGTGATATTCTCTGGTATATCTGAAATCTTAGTTACTTTTCGACAAAGTTCGACAAATAAATAACTCCAACCTAAGAAAAGAAAAAAAAATTATAATAAATAAATGCATTAAAAACATTTTTTTCTCGTGATCTGATAGACCAGGATTGTTTTTTTTTTTTTTTTTTTTTGTTTGTTGTTGTTGTTTTTTTTTTTTTCTTTCTATTTCTTGTCAAGAAATCAAGATTAATCTAGCTCTTATCAAAGTAATCAAGTCGAGACAAAGTTGGTTAAGCGTCGCTCTAGTCTCGTATCAAGAAATATGGCGGCCCGCGTTACGACCGACCTCTCTCTTGTTAGCCACTTATTGTTGATGACGTATCACTGTTTTCTTTTCTGTCTGTTCTCGTCTCGATTCTGTGTGATCTCCTCTACCGTTAGTAGATATCTACTGTCTCCATTCCATTCTTTGTTCTTTATAACTATTATCGCATCAACACTTCATCTTAGCAATTCATTCCAATCCTATCCTTCTTATCCCCCCCCCCCCCCCCCCTCTCTCCTACCCTACCCCCAATCATTCCCTCTTCTATCTCTGCTTACTTTTTGCCACTTCCCAGATTTTCATCAAACTTTATCTCACGCCTGTCGCACACATCCCCCTCCATCAACAGCCCCCCCCCCCCCCACACACACACACACACATATACACTCACACCCATCCCCTCCTCTGTTTTCCCCCGAGGGTTATCTACCCTTTGAAAGAAATTTGATTACTTATGCCTCGAAATTTGCCTTTTATCGCGTCAACATCTTTTTTACACCCCCCCCCCCCCCTCCCAAATCCTGCTATTTTTTGTCTCTCCGTTCTCCAGTTTTTTTGTTTTTTTTTCTTCTCTTTCCTC
>NC_088362.1:36158247-36160210 GCF_034508935.2 Berghia stephanieae
AGACATGACGCCTGTTAGGCGATATTACAATTTTTATTCCGACAGAGACAACGCTGTTGACGCCCAGGTACTCATTTTACCCCCGAGTACGGCGAGAGAATGTGATTAAAGTAAATAGTCTTTTCCAAGGACTCAAATCAACTATGTGCCGACCGAGCGAGGAGGCTCGAACCCAACACATAACCCTTCCGATCCGAAACCGAGTGTCATATTACTACACCACCACACGACCACATTATTATAGCGCCTATCGCCGGCCGGTCCAAGAACAGACGACGACTCCTTCACACTTACTTAATCTATATATTATTATTATATACACTTCATCCATGTCTTAAGTGGTTCGCTTGATCAGGCCCTTGGCTCCGTTTCCGTCGCTCAAGACCATCTGCAATTGAAAAAAGCTCTTTGCCAGGTTGACGGAGCCCCAGCTCTCGATATTAGTTCAGATTATCTGCTTGTTGTTATTGTTATAAGTATTAGTATAGGTATTATTATCTGCGGATGTATGTTATGTGTTCAGTCAGTAATTCGTTGTCGTCCGTCTCCTCAAAACGGGTTGATATCGGGCGTGGTTTTCGAGGCGACGAAATGGATTTAGAAACATAGAGGAGAGAGAGATGAGAGAGAGAGAGGAGAGAGAGAGAGAGATAGAGAGAGAGAAAGAGAGAGAGAGAGAGAGAGGGAAGAGAGAGAGAGAAGAGAGAGAGAGAGAGAGAGAGAGAAAAATGAGGTTTGAATAAAAGTTTGTTTATTTATTATTTATTATTATTATTATTATTATTATTATTATTATTATTATTATTATTATTATTATTATTATTATTATTATTATTATTATTATTATTATTATTATTATTATTATTATTATTAATTATTATTATTATTAATATGATTATTATTATTATCATCATTATTATTATTGTTATTATTATATTATTATTATATTATTATTATTATTATTATTATTATTATTATTATTATTATTATTATTATTATTATTATTATTATTATTATTATTAATTATTATTATTATTAATATGATTATTATTATTATCATCATTATTATTATTTTATTATTATTATTATTATTATTATTATTATTATTATTATTATTATTATTATTATTATTATTATTATTATTATTATTATTATTATTATTATTTGCTTTGCTTCATTATTGATTTTACTTACTTGATTTGTTGATTGGAAATAAAATATTGTATTTTTGTATGAGCTATATTGGCAATTGCCTAAAAATAACCCTTTGAAAAATTGTCTTTGATGAGGAGAGATTGACAGTAATTTCTTATAGAAGGAACGGAATTGAGGCCACTCAGCGTTTTATGATTGTTTTCGTTTTTATTTTTTTTAATTTTTTTATTATTTCTTTTTAATTTGGCCTGCCATATTTATGAGTAGTTATCGCTTAATAGAATTATTCAGATTATAAACAGTCATGGTGACATGTAGTTTTTTGTAAGTTGGGACGTAGTATCCGGTTGGCGGATTTTATGAGCTTTTTTAACTAAATGCAAAAAAAAAAAAAAAAAAAAAAAAAAAAAACAAACAAAAAAACAAACTTGATGTTTATAGTATAGGCATTTTAATTTTAAACGCTTCTTGTTTTTGGTATGTGTTCTGTATCTTGTTTTCTCCTAATTTATAACCGTTTGGAGACGATGGGTCACACTTATCTGTAGCTATGTTGGATTTTTTTTTTTTTTCAATAGGGTTTTGTTTTTTTTTTGGTTTGTTTGTTGTTTGTTTGTTTGCTTATTTTATTTTACGTTTCTGAACTTTCGTCAAGCATTGCCTTGTTGACGTCGAACTTAAGACGCCATAAAACCGGAAATGTATCTACTTTGGGTTATGGGACTTGAAATAATGACGACGACGTCGACGACGACGACGACGACGACGACGATGATGTTGATGATGATGAGCTTGTTGAATGTTAAAT
>NC_088362.1:36162810-36172810 GCF_034508935.2 Berghia stephanieae
GGATTTTTTTTCCTGACCCCCCCCCCCCCCCCCCCCCGACTCTAAGATCTGGTGGAAAGTACTTTACGGTAGACTAGCGTCCAATCCAAAGAGTAGCAAGCAATTGTTATTGTCCGTTTCACGCTATAGAATCCATGATGATTTTAAACAAAAAACTAAAGCTTTTATATAGCGCAATATCCACTAAATGTACTTAAAGCGCTTAACAAAGGGTCCCCGACCAACAGCAACACGTTGCATGAACGAGACATGACGCCTGTTAGGCGATATTACAATTTTTATTCCGACAGAGACAACGCTGTTGACGCCCAGGTACTCATTTTACCCCCGAGTACGGCGAGAGAATGTGATTAAAGTAAATAGTCTTTTCCAAGGACTCAAATCAACTATGTGCCGACCGAGCGAGGAGGCTCGAACCCAACACATAACCCTTCCGATCCGAAACCGAGTGTCATATTACTACACCACCACACGACCACATTATTATAGCGCCTATCGCCGGCCGGTCCAAGAACAGACGACGACTCCTTCACACTTACTTAATCTATAATATTATTATTATACACTTCATCCATGTCTTAAGTGGTTCGCTTGATCAGGCCCTTGGCTCCGTTTCCGTCGCTCAAGACCATCTGCAATTGAAAAAAGCTCTTTGCCAGGTTGACGGAGCCCCAGCTCTCGATATTAGTTCAGATTATCTGCTTGTTGTTATTGTTATAAGTATTAGTATAGGTATTATTATCTGCGGATGTATGTTATGTGTCAGTCAGTAATTCGTTGTCGTCCGTCTCCTCAAAACGGGTTGATATCGGGCGTGGTTTCGAGGCGACGAAATGGATTTAGAAACATAGAGAGAGAGAGAGAGAGATAGAGAGAGAGAGAGAGAGAGAGAGAGAGAGAGAGAGAGAGAGAGAGAGAGAGAGAGAGAGAGAGAGAGAGAGAGAGAGAGAGAGAGAGAGAAAATGAGGTTTGAATAAAAGTTTGTTATTTATTATTATTATTATTATATATTATTATTATTATTATTATTATTATTATTATTATTATTATTATTATTATTATTATTATTATTATTATTATTATTATTATTATTATTATTATTATTATTATTAATTATTATTATTAATTATTATTATTATTATTATTATTATATTATATTATTATTATTATTATTATTATTATTATTATTATTATTATATTATTATTATTATTATTATTATTATTATTATTATTATTATTATTATTATTATTATTATTATTATTATTATTATTATTATTATTATAATTATTAATTAATATGATTATTATTATTATTATTATTATTATTATTATTATTATTATATTATTATTAATTATTATTATTATTATTATTATTATTATATTATTATTATTATTTGCTTTGCTTCATTATTGATTTTACTTACTTGATTTGTTGATTGGAAATAAAATATTGTATTTTTGTATGAGCTATATTGGCAATTGCCTAAAAATAACCCTTTGAAAAATTGTCTTTTGATGAGGAGAGATTGACAGTAATTTCTTATAGAAGGAACGGAATTGAGGCCACTCAGCGTTTTATGATTGTTTTCGTTTTTATTTTTTTAATTTTTTTATTATTTCTTTTTAATTTGGCCTGCCATATTTATGAGTAGTTATCGCTTAATAGAATTATTCAGATTATAAACAGTCATGGTGACATGTAGTTTTTGTAAGTTGGGACGTAGTATCCGGTTGGCGGATTTTATGAGCTTTTTAACTAAATGCAAAAAAAAAAAAAAAAAAAAAAAAAAAACAAAAAAACAAACTTGATGTTTATAGTATAGGCATTTTAATTTTAAACGCTTCTTGTTTTTGGTATGTGTTCTGTATCTTGTTTTCTCCTAATTTATACCGTTTGGAGACGATGGGTCACACTTATCTGTAGCTATGTTGGATTTTTTTTTTTTTTCAATAGGGTTTTGTTTTTTTTTGGTTTGTTTGTTGTTTGTTGTTTGCTTATTTTATTTTACGTTTCTGAACTTTCGTCAAGCATTGCCTTGTTGACGTCGAACTTAAGACGCCATAAAACCGGAAATGTATCTACTTTGGGTTATGGGACTTGAAATAATGACGACGACGTCGACGACGACGACGATGATGTTGATGATGATGAGCTTGTTGAATGTTAAATTGAACACCGGCTCTTCTTCAACCGTTATATGTAATTTGGTCTAGTCTGTTGGCGTCCACTTGCAGATGGTTTGTTGTTGTTGTTGTTGTTGTTGTTGTTGTTGTTGTTGTTGTTGTTGTCGTTGTTTTTGTTGTTGTTTTTGTCGTTGTTGTTGTTATATTATTATTATTATTATTATTATTATTATTATTATTATATATTATTATTATTATTATTATTATTATTATTATTATTATTATTATTATTATTATTATTATTATTATTATTATTATTATTATTATTATTATTATTATTTTATTATTATTATTATTATATTTTATTGTTAATTATTATTATTATTATTATTATTATATTATTATTATTATTATTATTATTATTATTATTATTATTATTATTATTATTGTTATTGTTATACTTTTGGCCTTGACGCTGAAGAGGCAAGATTTAATCTGTGCGAGTTTTGGTGAAGCTGTGAACGAGGGTATTATGTGCGCACAACATTGTATGCATACTTGAATCATCTTGATGTTCGATGGGGTAATGATATGATTCGTTTTTTTTTTTTTATATATAGTTTTTTTGGATTGTATTGAAGGGGATTATTTTTTTTGTAAACTTTGCCTGTTGTTTTGGTATTATAATTAGTTATATTCTTTGGTAGTTTTGAACATTGCTATTGAGATTGCGTTTTTTGTTTCAGCATCATAAACTAATTGGTTGGAAGCTAAGCACAACTAGGGGTCACGGGAGGTCATATCGTCTTTTTTTTTTTATGTTAATTAAAAACCCATTGCCAAATGTTGTTGTTTTTTGGGGGCTTTTTTTTTTTTTGGGGGGGGGGGGGGGGGGGAGAGAGGGGGGTTGGTTTTTTTGTTGTTGTTGTTGTTGTTGTGTTTTTTAAAAAAAATATTACAGATTAGAGAAGTTTTGAAGTGACTTTCTATGGTGCAGACGAGAATCGTCCACCTGACTCGCTCAGACTTTTTAAAGAGATCGAAGCCTGTTTTGACTTAGAGGGCATGAATGGGTTGTCTTCCTATCGTTTGAGAATCGACGTTTGAGGCCTGTTAACCACCGTAGTAATGTTGGTATCGGAGATGGACGGAATCATTGTCTTTTTTCTTGGATAGTAAAATAAAGTTGTTGTTTTTTTGTTTTTTTGTTTTTTTTTTTTGTTTTTTTTTTTGTTGTTTTGTTTTGTTTTGTTTTTGTTTTTTTGTTTTTTTTTTATTATGCGTGTTTGATTTTTTTAAAATTATTATTTTATTCTATTACGGGGCTGGGGTTAATATAAATATAAATCCTTAACAAGTGAAAATACTCTGCCTTTTGTTACTCATGACTTACGTCGACTTAAGCCCAGGGTCCTAACTATAGTACTCTTTTAGTAGGCCATGCTTAAGCCTCTTGATTCCCTGTCATGTGGAACGCAGGGCAGCAGCAACAGCACTCTTCTTCCCTTCTGACTCGGTATTTGGAGGTCCAGGTTTGTCCGGCTGCCTTCAATCGTAACCGTCGTTAACGTAGAGCCTGACACTAGAACCCACTAGAACTTATAGTTTGACGTCATTTTTTTTTTTTTTTTTTAAGGTTTTGCGCACCGTCTAGAGTGAGTTGTCTTTAGTAGTGCTCAAGGAAACCTGTGATCCCATTGGTTGAACTATCTATTGAAAGCAATGGGATGGCAATGTTTCAACTCGGGCCTCGATGATTTTGTTGTTACTCAAGGAGGTGATTTCACTCTTAGAAGATGTTGCTCTTAGAACAATACTCGATTTCCTTTATTGACAAATATTGATTTTTAACGTTCTACTCACCCCCCCCCCCCACACACACACACACACCCACGCACACAACCAGACCCCCCCCCCCCAACCTCACACACTCACACACACTTTTGTTTTCTTTCTTCCCGCCTGATCTGTACATCATTTTTCAACCATGAGAATATTGAATACCTTTTGTAACCGTGTAAAGGACCCTGTTTGTTTGGGGTTTTTTTGTTTTTTTTTTGTTTGTTTGTTTGTTTGTTTTTGTTTTGTTTTTTTTGCTTGTTTGTTTGGTTTGCATTGTTGTTGTTTTTTTTATTTGTTTTTTTTTAAATGTTGTTTTGTTTTATTATGTTTGGTTTCTTTTTTTTTGTTGTTGTTTGTTTTGTTTTGATTTGTCAACACCATCTAATCTTCAATTTCCCTTTTCCATTTTTTACCCCACCAGAGGTGACAATCAAACAACTGAAGGACAAGTTAAAGGATCACGAGGACCGCCTGGAGGCGACGGCACAGGTAGGTGGTTCATTTCAACTTCTTTTTTAGTCATTACCAGAGAGAAAGAGAGAGAGAGAGAGAGAGAGAGAGAGAGAGAGAGAGAGAGAGAGAGAGAGAGAGAGAGAAAGAGAGACCAACCAAAACTAAAGGGCTGTAATAATTTGTATCGGTTCTTCTTCCTACACCCATCCCCGTGAGTCATTGGATACAACAAATTCCTGCACATACTGCTCTCTCTCTCTCTCTCTCTCTCTCTCTCTCTCTCTCTCTCTCTCTCTCTCTCTCTCTCTATTTATCTTACCGTGGAATCGGATTTCATTCACCGTGTCCTGAGTAAAAGACTCATCAATGAATATTTCCATTGCCCGCCAACAACTAATTCTTTCTATGTGTGAAATTTGGATACCGATTCCCGTCTCTCTTTCTCTCTGCCCCCACCTCCCTCCCCATCCCACCAAAGCCAATAATGAAGGACGTGAGTACACATCAGAGATCAACGTGTGATTGTAATGAGTTACGACTGCTCACCCACTAAAAGTGATTGACCTTTTCCTTGATCCGAGCTCAATCGCGAATCCGCCGGAGACCGGAAGTGAGGAGAGTCATTTCCGGTGACCCCCCCCCCCCCCCCTTTCCATCCCTTCCTTCTCCAGTTTCCCCCTAACCTTCTCCTCCTGGTTCTGTTGCTGGCATTGATGGCGTGGCAGTGGCAGATTTCAATGGCTGTCTGTAGTAATGTGTCATGTCTGTTTTCTGTTGCAAGTCGCTGGTAAAACTCTTAACAGTACTTGATTTCCTCCAAATTGATACGATGCGCTTAGCTTTTAAAAAAAAAAAAAAGTTGCCACATTCGCCAGACGTAAAGATACTTCGAAGTTGACGTCACTCAGGTCTTTGTTATTGTTTTTTGCCATCCGCGTGTATAAGTACTTCTCACTAAACTCTATTAACCAGACTATAAAAGTGCATGGTTACACATAGTTTTGTGGGTTGGTCCGTTATTATATTGATACAATGCGCTTAGGTACTTTACTCATAACATAAAACATTCCCGCCAGCCGGATACAACGTAATCAAAACTTTGATTATTTATAGTCTGATTAATAGAATTTAGTGATAACTACTCATAAAAAAAATGACTGACTAAAATAATAACTAAGAGCTGAGTGACGTTAAGTTCGTTCTTCCAATTGATGATCCCATCACTTAAAAAGTCAAAGTTGTTGTTTGTTTGTTTTTTTTTTGTTTTTTTGTTTGTTTTGTTTTTGTTTTTTGTTTTGTTTGTTTGTTTGTTTGTCTTTTTTTGTTTTGTTTTTTTGTTTGGTGGGGGGGGGGGGGCATTTTTTTCCACACAATCAGTTTAAAACTTAAAACTGTGTCATATTATCAGTTCACACGCCAAAAGGGAACAAACGGATGGTGTCAAAACAAAAACTGGTTCCAATCTCATTGGAATTGTAAACACCACTCTTCTGGAGGACTGGGCTACACTTACCTTGTAGAATGATATTTTGGATTCAGTGTGATGACCTCTTATTTTCTAGCCTAAATTTGTATGCCGGTCGTCAATAAAGACCATCCGTCCTTGCTCTTTTACACACACACACACACACACATACACACACACACACAACACACATATATATATATATATATATATATATATATATATATATATATATATATATATATATATATATATTCTGCTACTAAGATAGTAAAAAAAAAAAAAAACAATTAAAAAAAAAAAAACAAAAAACAATATTCTCTATTGTCTTCTGGCACTTTTCTACTCACTTCATATCTTGTTGTTACCAACATAAGTGCCTGCTCCACTCACTTTTCTGAATTAAAAATTCACCCCATACACCGGAGCATACTCAATGTCTCAATCGTTTCTATGTTATATGTTTGTGTTGAGAATATTGGCTATTAAGCTTAACTGCTGGTCAAAATTACTTCGCGATGGTGGTGGGCGAACGAATCGGCGATCTCCAGAAGTGGGTGAGAGAGGGATCTAGAAATGACTTGGGTTTGATACGAATATTTGTGTGTTCGTGGATAGCTCACACGGTAGAGCCACGCTCTCACCTGCCAGGCGGAGTTGTCGTACCAATTAGGTCGCAGGTTCAAACCCCACCACCGCCGCGAAAAAAAAAAAAAAAAATAAAAATAAAAATTATTCTCTATTGTCTTCTGGCACTTTTCTACTCACTTCATATCTTGTTGTTACCAACATAAGTGCCTGCTCCACTCACTTTTCTGAATTAAGATAGTTATGCCACCTTATGAATCAATAATGTTTAACCTTTTCATTGTTAGTGTTCCGAAAGACTGGTTATATTCTTTCACACTGCCAACGATTTTGGAACCGGAAAAGGTTGAAGGTGTACAGGGGGTCACTTCATATCTAACTATCTCTATCTATCTATCTATCTATCTATCTATCTATCTATCTATCTATCTATCTATCTATCTATCTATCTATCTATCTATCTATCTATCTATCTGTCTATCTATCTATCCATCTATCTATCATCTATCTATCTATCTATCTATCATCTATCTATCTATCTATCTATCTATCTTATCTATCTATCTATTCTATCTATTCTATCTATACTATCTATCTATCTATCTATCTATCTATCTATCTATCTATCTATCTATCATATCTATCTATCTATCTATATCTATCTATCTATCTATCTATCATCTATCTATCTATCTATCTATCTATCTATCTATCTATCTATCTATTATCTATCTATCTATCTATCTATCTATCTATCTATCTATCTATCTATCTATCTATCTATCTATCTATCTATCTACTATCATCCATCCATCTATCAATCAATTCTCCATCTCTATCATCTATCCATCCCATGTCTTCCAATCCTAAAGTTCTCTACTGCCCGGGACGAGGGCTTAAACCAAAATAATGCAATTTGCGATACAAGATATCTTCAGTCAGACAAATAGATAGATATCACTGCTTCTGCTAGCTGATTCATCCATCCATCCACCCATACATTCATACCCCCCCCCCCCCTATAAATGGGGGAGTGGGGCGGTGGGGAGATAGGGTGGGTGGGGGGGGGGGGATGATAAATGTAGGTAGTGATATTACAACAAGTATCATACTTAGGTTGTTACCCTTACCTACGACTTCGATTTGCGATAACGTAAGAAAGAAATTGAGATGCCGGATTATTGAGCAATCAATTATAATATTCTCTCTCAATCTCTCTGACAGGCTCCAACACCCCCCCCCCTCTCTCTCTCTCTCTCTCTCTCTCTCTCTCTCTCTCTCTCTCTCTCTCTCTCTCTCTCTCTCTCTCTCTCTCTCTCTTCTCCCTTTACCACCATCATCACCCCCCGGCCTTTTTTTTCTCCCCTGCACCCCCCCCCCCTTTTTTTTTTTCATTCTTCTTTGATATATATTATTTGTGACTCATCGTTTTCAGGCGTTGTGTTTCGTTAGCGTGACTTCATATAAATGCTTTAGATTATTGAATCTACAAAATGAAGATGGAGATGATGATGATGATGATGATGATGATGATGATGATGATGATGATGATGATGATGATGATGATGATGATAATGATATTAACGACAATAATAATAAAAATGATAATAATGATGATGATAATAATAATAAGATAATAATAATAATAATAATAATAATAATAATAATAATAATAATAATAATAATAATAATAATATTAACAATAATAATAATAATAATAATAATAATAATAATAATAATAATAATATATAATAATAATAATAATAATAATAATAATAATAAAAATAATAATAATAATAATAATAATAATAATAATAATAATAATAATAATAAGTAAATAAATATTTAAATAAATAAACAAACAAGATCTATGGAAACTATGTTTTATTGATGCTATGCGTATAAGTAAAATACTCAACATCAACCGATTCACAAAATTGTGTGTAACCTTAAACGGTTACCGTCGCCATCGTTATGTTATAGCCTGATACTGAAATCCAAAAGGACTGGCAGTTTGACGTCATTAGTGAGTTGTCGTTAGTAGAGCTCATGGAAACAAGTCATTTCATTGGTTGAACTATTGAATTCAACTCACGATTTGTTTTCTTTTGTTGCAAAAGACTGGCATTTTGACGTCATTTTTTGGTCAGTATCAGGCCATAACTTTACGAAGGCCACGGTCAGGCTATATATATATATATATATATATATATATATATATATATATATATATATATATATATATATATATATATATATATATATATATAACATAACGATGGCTACGGACTGACTCTGACGACCCGGCACTGCTGCCCTCTGCCGTCTCCCGGATAAAGACACGTCAGGCACGGACAAAATACTAAGAATAAAGAGAAGAGCCACGAAATATAGAGGAAATTCCAATCCCGTTGACAAATCGGCAATGTTCTACTTTCGGAATCCCCCGTCAGAAATCGGTATGTTTATGTTTGTGTTCGTCTTGACTTTTTTTTTTACCGTCAGCGCGGAGTCTTGTACACATAAGATGCCATAAGTCCCCCCTCCTTTCCACGACCACAACCATAGATAGTAACGCTAGGATTTTGGAATCTGGAGTTTATCAAACGAAAAAAAAAATGGAAAAAGTAACTAATTTTGAACGCCAAGCTTAGTTATCAAGACACTGCACTGACCCGTGCTTATCGTTTTTATCGTATTCCGACCTCCTTCGACACTTTATCAACGAATCTAAACGCGAATTCGGGAATTCGGATATCTACAAATGGAAAAAAGGCTTACTTTATATAAAAGTCTTTTTTGAACACCAGTCGTATAGTTACCAAGACAAGTGAGTGGAGCAGGCATTTATGTTGATGATAACGCGAAGTTTTTATTCTCTGTTGTCTTCTGGCACTTTCCTACTAACTTCATTTTTTGTACTTACCGAGACACTGACCTGTGTCTATGTGATCGTACGTATCCAGTATCCATCACCCTCTTCTATATGGAACCGCGAATTCGGGAATTTCGATATTACCAAGTGGAAAAGACTTTCTCTTTTTTTTGAGCGCTTGATCCGTGCGTCTCAGGGACCTTAACATCTCGGTGCCTATGGTTTATCGTAAATCTACCTCCTCCGATCCTTTATCAACATTTTGCATGAAACCTCCAATTCGGCAATGTGGATATCAACAAATGGAAAAGGCATATTTGAATACCAACCGGGACAAACTCCGGCTCTATGGGCCGAATGGCTCTGAAGAACTACTCTTTACAAAATTAGATAAGTAGTGAAATGCTTCGAACTAACTTGCTTTCACGAATAATGGTCTTTAGTGATCCTGTTTATTGTTTTAAAAATATCCGTTTTTGTTTTTTTGTTTTTTTTTTGTTTTTTTGTAGTTCAGTTTCGATTTGTGATTTGTTTCTTTCTCTTTTTCTTCTCTTGTTTGTTTTATTTTATTTATTTATTTTTGTTTTTATTTTTTTTTATTAATTAATTACATTTTTTGTGTGTTTTTTATTTATTTATTTATTTTTTATTTA
>NC_088362.1:36175310-36198128 GCF_034508935.2 Berghia stephanieae
GATAAGAAAATTAGGATGTTACATTTCCACAACACTGTGCTTTTTGGAACCAAAATAATATAGAAAATAATGCCGAGTAGAAATGTTTGGCCGTTAAAAAAAAAATGTTTGGTAGTTTATTGAAAAATTGATCTGGCAATCCGTTCGAACACAGAGACGATGATGATGGTGATGATGATGATGGGGCAATTGACCCTGAATGAGCAGTCAGGAAGTCGGAAGGTCATTCACATCAATTGGATGTAAGGACGGGGAATGGAGAGGAAGTGGATATGTCTGTACTCTGGATGGTCATATACACCTACTTTGTATACGCTGCTGGTTTTGGTATGATTAATTCATTCATTGCTGACTTCATCAAAAACAGAAAAAAAAAAGAAAAGAAAATCAAACCTGGAGTCGCTTCATTTTATGAATGAATAAGTGAAGATAATCGGTATTGATTGTATTCGTTTTAGCTGAATAATCACCGGTTCTGCACGCCGGATCAATCGTGGAAAAATAATATATTGACTTTCCAAGATTTTTCTACAGAGAAGACCTACAAAATATCTCTGTCGTTTATCTGGAATTTAGTAATATATTTACGATTTATTTATTTTTTTTGGACTAAAGATGAGCCCGAAACGTATTTTGTTCTTTTTTGAAGCTGTTATATATTCTTTTTTTTATTTTTTTTTTATTTTTTGGTATTACTTTGTAGTCCACAGCTTCTAGCAGCTTAGTATTACTTTTATCGTCTTCGGATACACTTGATGGTGTTGATTTGGTGGTGATACATGTATCTACGAAATTGTGTCAGCTGAAATTGACGCTAAAAAAAATCATTATCGAATACGGTTGCACTACTGGTGCTCACACTCTATGTTATGACGATCCACCCAATCTGCAAAATTCTTTACCGCACTTTTTACGTGCACCGTCGCACCGTCCCACCCGGAAACTTCGTCCACAACACAATTTTCAACTAAGATGCTCTGCGGTTTTCGGGCTGGTTAGGTTTACCACAACGGGTACATGTTGGGCATGGTGGAAAGTCCCCCCACTGATGAAGCGATTTTTGCCGTTAGCGAAATAGCAGTGTAGTAACACCACCCCAACCCCCCACCCACACCCCCTCTCATCCCCATCCCCCATTAACCCACCCACGTCTCTTTTTTTCAATTTCCATGCATTTTGATATAACACGTATTATCGATAAGACTCTGAAGAGTCTCTTGATTCCTCGAGAGGTCTGCATATTATTTACTTGATTTGATATCATTTTCGTGCGCAACCAAATCATCTTGATGTTTCTATGAAAGCCGTTGTCTTGTTTGAGACAACGAATCGAGTTGTTGTATGTGTGTGGGGGATGTGATTTGATATAAATAATATCGCGCCCGTTCATCAAACTTAGAAAAATTTCAATCGTAATGCGATTACGAATCCCCTCGGGGTTTTTTTTTAATTTTTTTGTTTTTTTTTAATTTTTATTTTTTACAGATACTAGATACGTAGTAACGATATCGTAGTTGGAATAAGACATCCCATCATCCCATTTCACCTGAACGTACCCCATAGATTTCCATCCATATAATATATATATAAATCATAACTAGATGATCGGTGTTTGTTTTGTTTGTGTGTGTTGGGGGGGGGGGGTATTTTGCTTTGTTTTGTTTTTTTGTTTTTTGTTGTTTTTTTTTTTTGTTTTTTTTTTATGTTTGTGTCTTGGTTTTAGTTGGGTTTTTTGGCTGGTTTTTTAAATTTATTTTTGATTTAACACAGTGTTATCAATCCAATAAATTACTTTCTGTAATAACGGCAATGAATGCTACTACGTACACGATACAGATGTGTTATATAACTCCGAAAAAACAAAACAGCTTTAGATAGCTTAAGAGTGTTTTGATCCCGTGCATGCACATCTCGTATTCTCTATAATCTATGATGTCTCCGTATCATTCATAGAGACAAGTTATCTCCCATCCTTACAATGGAAATCAAACATGGGGGAATTACCACCACCACCTATCAGCCAGCCAAAGGGGGGGGGGGGGGGGGGGGAAATAATAAAAATGTTGCGATAAAAATCGGGAAGAACTAAACAAATGAGATCTTTGAGTGAGATCTTTCACTGATGGGGGGATACAATAACTCTATTGTCTGTCTGCTGCTGCTGATGCCTGCCTGGCCCTGCGAGGAAGTGGAACAGACGACGGATGGGTCTTCAACAAGAATTGCGGATTTTGGTTTTTAGTTTTTTTAATTTATTTTCTTTCTTTCTGTATTTATTTTATTTTATTTTATTTTCGTGTTTTTTAAAAGGGTTTTGTTTTGGTTTTTGTGTGTTTTTTTCTTGTTTGTTTGCCTTTGGTTGTTTTGTTTTGTGTTGTTTGTTTGGAGTTTGTTTTTTTTTTGTTTTTTGGGGAGGGGTGTTGGGCGTTTGTTTTTGTTGTTTTTTTGTTTTTTTTTTTTGTTTGTTTCTGTGTCTTTTTTTTTTTTTTTTTTTTTGGTTTCTATAGGGAGGGGAGAGTTCAGGCTTCCTAGAATCTGAAGACGGTTAGGTAGGAAGGGCTGTGCTATGATTCTTATCTATAAACCATCTAAGCATCGAGTTGTCTTCATGCATCGCGTGTCTCCACTGCTGATATCTCGAGATATTCATGCCTTTGACTGACTCATCGTGCAACATTCTTGCTTAAGAACATTCGGGGTAAATGTGTTAAATAACCCCCCGTCAAAATCTGATCTGCCCTGAAGACGCCATGTTGGGAATGGAAAGACAATCTATTCCTGTTCGAGCTGCTGCCTCTGGATTGCCAGAAATGATGACAAGAGTGAATTTATTTCGAGAAGACGATAAGAGGAGAGGAATCAAAACCTCTGTGACGATGAGATTTTGAACCGCTGGCCTTTTAGCCCCCCGTACATATCCTCAAGAGTGCTACGATCTGAGTGTACGCACGGCACCATTCGTCTGGCTGAGAGAGGGACGCTCAGCAATCGACGCCATCCATTTTCCAAAAAAAAAAAAATAATATATATATATATATAGTAATAATAGTTTAAAATACAGTGGACTCCGTATAAAGTTAACACTCTTAAAATCAACACCTTGTTGGTCCCAAATTTTCTATTCTTTATCCAAGTGATAATGGGTAAAGTCAAACTAGCTGAACTCTCTCTCCTTACTACCCAACTTACACCAAAAAAATAATTTATTTTTTTAATAACTTAAACACCATAGCAGTAAAGTTCTTGCCATACATAATTTCTTTAACAAAATATGCTCTACAGCACACTGTTAATTTTCTTTAAATTTTATGATATACAAGAGAAATTTGAATAAGAAAAATGTTGGTTGTATCGTAACGAATGTGACGATTTTCCTATAGTTGGTAAGGAGAGAGTTAAAGCCAACCAATCTTTTTTGTCCGGCGGATTCAACTTTGAGTGCTTTCAAACGTGTCAGGAACTGCTGCTGCTGCTGCCGAGGGTTTGCCACCTGTCGTTGTGACGAAGCTTCCGGGGGGGTTTGCGAGTTTGCGACGGTGCACGAGTGTGGTAAAGAATTTGCTGATTGGGTCGATCGTCATTACATAGTAGTGTGAGCACCATGAGAAGCTTCTGCCACCTTTCCAACATGTATGTACCCGTTGTTGGTCAAGAGCCTGAAACCGAAGAGCATATTCACTAGTTGAACAGTGCGTTGTGACGAAGCTTTCGGGCAGTGCAGTGCCAGACATGACCTGAGACTGATGCTGGAGTCACGAATACTGGTCCCACCCATCCTCCCCCCCCCCCCCCCCCCCCCCCCCCCCCCCTCTCTCTCTCTCTCTCTCCCTCCTCACCGGAATATTAATTTGACAGGAAGTCTCCGGTAGTATGGACTCTACGTGCAGTGCTAGACACGGTCTTGCTGGAGTCTCACCTATCGCCCTCCACCTACCACCTACCCAACTATCTCTTGAGCCATTGATTTTCTGCAGGAAAATTTGACAGGAAGTCTCCGACGGTACCGGTATGTGCTTTTACGTGCAGTGCCAGAAACGACCTTAGATTGATGTTGGAAGCATGGAGACTGGTCCCATCCCTCCTCACACCCCCTCTTCCCGCCTTCCCCCTCACCATCCCCACCATCTCGACTGTGAGGAGAAAACTTTTTTTTTTCAAGCAAACCTAAACGATCTAATCAGTTGAACACCGGCGATGAATGACGTCTCGGCGTCATGTTTTATATCATCCTTATCCAACCACTCATCAACTGTTATAATCCCACCCTGCCCCTCGCGCTCCCCTCTCTCTCTCTCTCTCTCTCTCTCTCTCTCTCTCTCTCTCTCTCTCTCTCTCTCTTTATATATATATATATATATATATATATATATATATATATATATAGTATGCACTTGGCTAAGAAACTCACAACATTGCCATCCGGAAGTGTAACGGACCAATACACAAAACTATGTGTAACCTTGTACGTTTATAGTCTGGTTAATACAGTTAATGAGGATTACTCATAACCGCAAAATGCAATAAGAAAGACCTGAGTAACGCCAGCCTCATATTGTCTATAAATGCAGTGGTGAGTACTATTTCTAGGCCCTGCTTGATTACGCATCATCAACCTGTACAAAAGATCTTTTGGCTTCAATCAAGATTGTTACATTCTTTTTGGGGGGATTTGTGAGGTCGAACAAAAAAAGAAGGTTGATTGTTTTGGTGTGCATATCTCTCTATCTCTCCGAGGAATCGTAATATGATTGTGTGTGTGTGTGTGTGTGTGTGTGTGTGTGTGTGTATGTGTGTGTCACTTTGGCATTCATTGGAATTCTGGGTTGGGTTCTAATGAGCTCAAAAAGTCTGCTAAGTCGTTGGTAGACGTATATTTTGAGAATATATATTGGATTTATTTATTTATTTATTTATTTATTTAGTAAGTTAGTTATATATATATATATATATATATATATATATATATATATATATATATATATATATATATATATATATTATATTTATTTATTTATTTATTATAGTTATAATAAATTGGTTGAAATATTTTTTGAAGCATTTATTCTTTTTTCTTTTTCTTTTTTAACATGGAAAAAGTCACGTGGAGATTTTTTCACTTTTCCCCTCCAAATATTGGTACATAACAAATTATCTGCATCTTTGTGGGAAAAGGGGCGGGGTTGTTAATGTCTGTCTATTGTTTTTTTTTTTTGTTTTGTTTGTTTGTTTTTTGGTATTTTTTTTGGGGAGGGGGGGGGGGGGAGGTGGCGGGGGAGCGAGGGTTTATTTATTTATTTATTTATTATTTTTGTGTGTGTGTGTGTGTGTGTGTGTGTGTGTGTGTGTGTGTGTGTGGTTTGTTGTGGCTGTTTGCTTATTTTGATTTTGTTTCATTAGTTTTGGTTTGTTTTGTTTTTTTTTGTTTTTTTTTTTAATTGTGTGTATGTGTGTGTGTGTGTGTGTGGGGGGGGGGGTTAGATATTTTGTTAGCTGTTATTTTTTTATTTTTTTAATATTTGCTTTCGGTGAGTTTATTGGGTTTGGTTTTTTTTTTTTTTTTTTGTTTTTGTTTTTTTTTTGGTTCTTTATTATTTGTTTTATTTTAAATTAATTTTTCCGGGTTTTGTTTTTTGTTTTTTGTTTTTTTTTTAAATAGCCGAATAGATAAGGCATTGAATTTATAGCCAACCTGGTTCGAGTCCCGATTGTCAGATTTGGCCAGTGTATAATTTGGAACCTGTTTCAAAGACCAAAAATACATGCACAAAACAGTTACAACATACTACAGTATTATCAGTGATTGGGATCGAGAGGAATAGAATATTATATTGTATTTATTAGCAGATCGTTCGTGGAGATGATGCAGGGTGTGAGCAAATCTTGTGATTAACATTAGCACGCCCCCCCCCCCCCCCCCCCCCCCCCCCCCCACCCCCTCCCCCCACACCTCACCCCCCCCCCACCCCCCCCCCCTCCTCTCCTCATACTCGACCATTTCTATCCCCCCCCCCCTCACGCTCTCTCTCTCTCTCTCTCTCTCTCACGCGCGCGCACGCACACACACACACACACACACACGCACACACACACACACACTATCTATCTATCTGCCTATCTATCCATCTATCTATATGTCTATATATATATATATCCCTCTCTCTTTCTTTCTGTCTCTTTCTGACTCTCTCTCTCATCTATCTATCTTTCTCTCTATCTGTCTCTCTATCTATCTATCTATCTATCTATCTATCTATCTATCTATCTATCTATCTATCTATCTATCTATCTATCTATCTATCTATCCATCTTTCTATCTATCTATCTATTTATCTATCTGTCCCTCCCTTTCTTTCTGACTCTCTCTCTCTCTCTCTCTCTCTCTCTCTTTCTCTCTCTCTCTCTCACACTCTCTCTCTCTTTCTCCTCCTCCTCTCTCTCTCTCTCTCTCCCTCTCTCTCTCTCATCTCTCTCTCACACACACTTCCCACACACATCGCGCACCCCTCCCCCACACGCCCACACACACACACACACACACACACACACCTATACACCTAGTGAATTGTCTTGTTTATTCCAATCAACACACGTATGTACGTACCTATCGGATATGTAAATCTGAACCTACCACTACAGTATATCTATCTCAATGATAAATTATCTGTCTGTCTGACTCCGATGATGATGACGATGACGACGATGAGAATAGAATTCAAACTCTCAGGGTGGTCTCCGATCCAATAAATATGTTGTTTGTATTTTATTGTTATTAAAACAAGTAATACAGATGCCATATTAAAAAAAGGGGAAAAAAAGCAAACAAACTTGAGCTTGAGTTTTTGTATAGCGCAATATCCACTAAACGTGCTCAAAGCACTTTACAAAGGAACTCTGATCAACAGCAACACGTAATATTTTCAACGAGACATTACGCCTGTTAGGCGATATTACAATTCTTTTCCGACAGTGCATAATATGTCCTTAACATTCAAACTAGCATGAAAAATGTTCTTTTTTGTTTTGTTTTGTTTTTTTTGTTTTTTTTTTTAAATTCCGCCAATAAATCACCCAATATACAAGCATAATATTATGATACTGTTTTTGCTGTAATTCACGGCATTCAATGACTTTAATCGCTATGAATGTCTTCCCACTTTGCCAACACTGGAAATAGTCATACGTGAACAAAAAAAAAAAAAGAAAAGAAAAAAAAGGTACATACTCGCGCATGGGACGGGTGTCATTAGGAATGCTAGCAATTGATGCGTTTAAGTAAAATACTCAAGAAGTCTTTTTGGCGTTATTTTTAGCTCAATGTCTGGCAATGAATTCACGAAGGCTACGGCTGTGATGGTCTATTGATGCTATTCGTCTAAGTAAACCACTCGTCAGTTCTGCCCGCCAATCTCTTATACCAAACATACAATAATACCATTGGGTTATAATTTGGTGGAGAGAACTTAATGAGAACTTTAAATCACCCAACTTGTGGTGTAAATAATAATACCGAATAGTCTGGTGACGTGAACCTCATTCCTTCTTTTGTATGCTATGCGTTAAAGTAAAATACTCACAACCAACACACACAAGTATGCGTAACCCTTAACGTTTATAGTCTAATTGATACAATTTAGTGAGAACTAACCGTTACAATGGCTGTCTAAAAACAATAACAAAGATCTGAGTGACGTCAAATTCTTTCCTTATATATAAAACCATTTAAGATTAAACCGTCGTGTTTCTGGCGGGCAGAATTGGTGAGTGGTTTACGCGCAGCATCGATGCCGTCTTCGTATTATTTATCTCTCCCCGGTATCTGCCAACATAATCGATTTAAATGAATGCATATCCGATAAATCGATACTCGTGAATAATCGCAGTGGCGATATTATTATATATTTTTATATTATTATTACAATTATTCTACAACATTGCGATAGTTCCGGCGGTTGTTGCTTTGCAGTTTTCCACGGGGTTTTATTTTATTTTATTTTCTTCAAACCGTTTCAAGATCGATATTTAATATAATACGATATAATACGATATAAATGTAACAATCGGGGGGAATTGTCGAGATCCCAGCGAGGCAGTCGATAGTTGACACTGCGAGTCAATAAATCAGCACTTTACTTTAACTGATGGCGGTGGTGGTGGAGATCTAGATCTCAATCGTGGTTCGATAGATAGATAGATAGATACCCTGGATGATAATCATGTTATCGGTACGTAGAAATAAATAATATGCATCGATATTTTATCACGGTGACGATTTTACACGTACACACACACACACACGCACGTATTCAATTGATGCTATGCGCTAAGGTAATTTACCCACAACATCCGCCAGCCGAATACGGCGTACTTTAACGAAATCGGGTCGAACGAGACGCCGAACGGCGAACCCGAACGGATATAGCCTTCTCACGTGACCATGAACGAGATATGGATAGTGGACTCTCAAGCGGTATGCAGCATCGGATCTAAGGTCACGTGATAGAGGATAGCTTGGGTTGCTGTTGGCTTGTGTTAGGGGAGGGGCAAGGTCAGTGTCATTCAATAGTATATAATTGTGCACGTGGCGCTCTATACAGAGAGAAAATTATAAATTGATTACGGGCGAAGGTGGGGGGAGGGGGGAGGGGGGGGGGTTGACCCACAAACGATCGAGGTGTTGGGCTTCGGGTAGACCATGATACGAAATCAAAGAGAAAAGGCCGCTGGTACTTGGATGGTGGAAATGGTTGGGGGGTGGGGGGGGGGGGGGGTATTGACAATCAGCATGGGATGTATATATTAACATTAATAATATAGGCAATAGATGACCAGGGATGTGTATTGTTTGTGTATTGTTTGTATATGTTGTGTGTGTGTGTGTTTGTGTGTGTGTGTGTGCGCGCGCGTGTGTGTGAAAGAGATTACACAAAAATACCTTTCTCGGGAGCTTCCAAATGATTACCTATACGATAAATTTGAAAACCACATTGTTGAACAGCTTGCAAAAAGGAGAACATTTATCTTTGTTTCACAAAAATAGGTTTAGAAATAAAAAAAATTTCTAGTAGATTGATTTTGAAAAAAATATTGCTCAATTTTTTTTAATTTAATGATAGTTTCTTTATTTTCCGGTCGGTTTTCTTGATTTATATCTAATTTTTCAATTCTCAATGCGACGAGCACACTGATGTATCTCGTGTGATTCAAAAGCGTTGTTTGTTTTTTTAATATATATATATACTGAGAGTCCTCACTAATTAATTCCTGAGCGTTGATATGGTGACGCAGTTATTACATGCAAGACCTTGCAGTTACACAATCACTATTTACCCATCGGTCAGCGGTACTCTTTGATGTATACAACACTCACCGCCTTTACGCAAAGCCGCCTGCCCATAAATCAAGAGATGGTCTCCAACTGTTCACAAGCGAACTGTCAAACGAGCAATCGATGATTGGATAAGAATCTCAAGATCTCATATAATAAGGTAAGTTTTGGAGAGGTGATATCCCCCCACCCGTCATCGGACAGAACTTTCGTTGCGTTATATCATATTAGCTCCGCCTCCTCTTTCTATTCCGGAGTGACGAGATTAGACGAGAGGACGCGAGAAAAAACTGATCACGTGATCGGTAAGTCGTTCGTTCGGTGTCCGTTCGGTGAGCAACTATAACTCTGTATTATACTGTGTGTAACCGTGTTGACGACATTCGGGTCTTTTTTTTTTTTTTTTTTTTTTTTTTTTTTTATTTATTTATTTTTTTTTGGTGCCATCCGCGTTTATGGGTAATTCTAGCTAAACTGTATTATTGAGATAAAGATTTATACATAAACGTTCAAAATTACACATAGTTTTGGTTCGTTGAATTTCCGGATGGCAAAGTTGTGAGCTTCTTGAGCCAAGCGCATACTATCTATTCAATTGACGCTATGCGCATAGGTAATTTAACTCAAACATCCGCCAGCCGTATATGACGTATCTACCTACACACAAAACTGTGTGTAACCTTGAACGTTTATCGTTTGATTGATATAATATTATAGGGATAAGTAATCACAAACATCATCATCATTAGCCTTGTGCACCCTTATAGCCTGCCACCGTAGCCATCGTTAACTTATAGCCTGACATTAGAACCGTAGCCATCGTGAACTTATAGCCTGACACTAGAACCGTAGCCATCGTGAACTTATAGCCTGACACTGACCAAAAAATGACGTCAAGATGCCAGTCTTTGGTCACAAAAGAAAACATCGTGAGTTGTATTCAATAGTATTCAATAGATAGTTCGAAGATGACGTCACTCAGGCCTTTGTTATTGTTTTTGCCATCCGCGTTTGTGAGTTGCTCTCACTAAACTGTATTAACCAGACTATAAAAGTTCATGGTTACACAGAGTTTGTGTGTTGGTCCGTTATACTTCCGGATGGCAATGTTGTGAACTCCTTGGCCAAGCGCATTCTATCTATATATATATAACATATCGATGGCGACGCTAAAACCGTAGCCATCGTTATCGTATAGCCTGACACTGAAATCCAAAAGGACTGGCAGTTTGACGTCATTATTTGTTTTTTTTTTTTTTTTTGCACCGCCTAGTGAGTTGTCGTTAGTAGAGCTCATGGAAACAAGTTATTTCATTGGTTGAACTATTGAATACAACTCACGATTTGTTTTCTCTTGTGGCAAAAGACTGGCATTTTGACGTCATTTTTTGGTAACTAGGACTTATAGTTTGACGTCATTTTTTTTTAGGTTTGTGCAGCGCCAAGTGAGTTATTACAAGAGCTCAAGGAAACAAGAGATTCCATTGGTTGAACCATTGAATACAGCTCAGGATTTGTTTTCTTATGTGGCCAAAGACTGGCATTTTGATGTCATTTTTTGGTTAGTTTCAGGCTATAAGTTAACAATGGCTACGGTATAGGCCACAGAGAAACAGTTTCCATCCCTCTCTATCTTGAGCCAAACATCACAAACATGGCTGTCAAAAAAAAAAAAAAAGCAACACAATTAAAGAGCGGAGTGACGTCGATTTCGTTCCGTCTATATATATATATATATATATATATATATAGCTCCGATTGGTTACAGCCCGACGTGCACCTCTTAGCAGGTCTGATAACCGAACACGATGATGGGCTTGAGTTAACGTTGTTGTCATGGGCAATATAATTTAGTGTTGGTTTGACAGTATTTCCCCGGACAACGGTTCTGGCTAATCGTACACAGTGTGTGATCTTTTTGGTCCAAACAAACAAACAAAGAATAATAAATGAAATAAATTTTTTAAAAAATAAACCCGCCCTTAAAAAAAAGAAAAAACTAAGAGAAATAAATAAAATGAAACAAAGTGATAGGAATTTAAAAATCGTAATCGTTAACTCCCCCCTTCACCCCCCCCCCCCCCCTTTACCCTCCCTGCCTTGCCCCAAATAAACAATAAATCAGCTCTTATTATGTAAATGCAAAAGGCCCGTGGTAATTGTTGTTTTGTTTGTTTGTTGTGGGTTTTTTTTTGTTTTTTTTTTTTTTTTGTGGGGTTTATTTATTGTGGTTTTTGTTATCTTTTCTGTTTGTTTTATTTTATTCCTTCCTTTTTTTAAAAAAATAAATTTATTCTTATATTTTTTTGATCGTGTTTGTTGTATTTTTTGTTTCGTTTGTTTTGATTGCTATTTTGTATGTTTTAAGAATAAGATGGTACGGTGGAAAAGTCATCCATTCACAAAAACTCTTGTCGACACGGTGACAAGTTCGTGGTTATCTTAACGAGTTCGATAATACATAATGTATCGATATTATTTCACCTGACAACAATAGGACAGTTTGTTCCGGCTAATCACACACACACACACACACACACACACACACACACACACACACACACACACATATGATCTATAAAACATTTTTGTTTAAAAACTTGGAGAAAGAATCGAAGCTGAACCGAAGTGATAGAAATTAAAAGTCCGAGTTCGATAATACATAATATTATAATATCGATATTATTTTACCTGATGACAACAGGACAGTTCGTTCCGGCTAATCACACACACACACACACACACACACACTGTTTGATCTATAAGATACATGTCTTTTTAAAAACTTGGAGAAAGAATGGAAGATGACACGAAGTGAAGGAAATTAAAAGTCGTAATCGTTCACCCCCCCCCCCCCCCTCCCCTACCCAGCCCCAACCCCGACCAGAGCCAAGTACCAATAAATCAGCTCTTATTATGTAAATATTGTAAAAGGCCGTGGGTTATGAGTTGAAATGATGGTCGGTGGTATTGCTATGGAAATTATTTGAAATTGTTTTAATGGCGATTTGCATAATCGTTGAAGCATGGGGTGGATTGAGAGTTGGGAGGGGGGGGGGGGGGGTGGGTATTAGATTGAAAGTCGTTTCCGTGATTTGGATTAGGAGGAGCGGGAGTGGAAGTTGGGGGAGGGGGGGATGAGAGAGAGAGAGAGGAGAGGGGGGGAAGAGAGAGAGAGAGAGGAGAGAGAGAGAGAGGAGAGGAGAGAGGAGAGGAGGGAGGGGGGGGGGGGGGGGGAGAAGAGAGAGAGGTGAGGGAGAGAGAGAGAGTGAGATAGAGAGATATATAGAGGGATAGAGAGAGAGAGAGAGAGAGAGAGGAGAGAGAGAGAGAGAGGATGAGAAGAGAGAGATAGAAAAAAGAGAGGGAGAGAGAGAATTAGAAGAGAGAGAGGAGAGAGAGAGAGAGAGAGAGAGAGAGAGAGAGAGAGAGAGAGAGAGAGAGAGAACAAAGAAACACAAACAATTTTTTTAACAGATACCGATTAGCCACAGGGTCAAAAATAAATAAAAATGATAATCATGAAAAATGGATTTATTTATTTTTATTATCTGATGTTATTGTTCTTGTTGTTGATGTTGTTGATGTAACGCCTCGGGGGAAATTATTATGTTGATGATGACAATGATAATGACGATGTGGTGATAACGATTTTAATGGGAATTATTTGGTCTTTATAGACGGATGAGAAGACAACCGTATCCTTATAAAACATATTGACAAGATAAAATAAATAATAATAAATATTTGGCCAGAAAAATCGTCCTTTACACAAATATCGATTGATTAGAATTAGCCTTATATTATTTTGTCATAAACTTTCAAACCTGGGGCTTCGTCGATGTTTGTTTTGTTTTTTCTTCCCGTGAAGAGGTCCTGCGTTTGAGAGTGTTTGAGAAGATAGAGATCGTTTGTGCTGCTATGTAGTCTTGTGGTATGAGACTCGCTTTGGGATCGGAAGGTCTTGGGTTCGAGCCTCACTCGGTGCATAGTTGAGTCCTGGGAAAAGGCTCTTTACTCACATTTTCTCACCGTACTCAGGTGTAAAATGAGTACCTGACCATTAACAGCATTGTCTTTGTCCGAAAAAAAAATATATCTCCTAACAGGCGTCATGTCCCGTCCTACATGTTAAGTGTTGCTGTTGGCCAGGGACCCCTTGTAACGCGCTTTGAGCGCGCTTGAGCACTTTGCAGCGCCACAACGTGAGGTAGGACAAGGTCACTCGCAGAAGGCCGCCTGCCCCACACATCACGGCCGTTAGTCGAACTCGGTACCTTTCTGGTACGAAGCAAAGACCATGCCGCTGAGTGTTGTAAAGCGATTTGAGCACGTTTAAATTTTAGAGCATTTATAAACGTGCTCAGAGGGCTTTACAATTGGTCCCTAACCAAAAGCAACACGTAACATATAGAAAGAGACATGACGCCTGCTAGGCGATAATACTTTGTTTCCGACAGAGACAACGCTGTTAACGGCATGGTACCTATTTTACACCTGAGTACGGAGAGAGAATGTAAGTTAAGAGCCTTTTCCAAGGACTGAACTATTCGTCGAGCGAGAATCGAACCGAGGATCTTCCGATCCGAAAACGAGTGTCATACCACAAGAGCACATAGCCGCACACTTTTAGTAGATATTGCGCTATATAAAATCTCAAATAAAGAATTATTATTTAAGCTGAGCCAGGCTTAAGGGCCGATTAATTAAGAAAGACTATTTCATAAAGAATAAATTAAAGGAATAAATTATAAAAAGGACGGAATTTAACGATCGAGCGATTTGATTGAAGATGGAGGTTAAATTATGTAAATAAATCCACATAGCATAGCGATGTCATGTATGGTAAGTAATGAACTGGTGGGTAGTCTATAGCCGTTCTTAGTAATTGCTGGTATGGATGGATGTGTAACAAGCTGGTGAAGATTGATGCCTGGGGGCTGGAAGGTGGTGGTGGCTGGGGGAGGGGGGGGGGGAGGGGGGGGGACTTGTTGGAATAGAAACTATGGAGTAGAAGATAAGAGGATGGATAAAAGGATTGAATCGTAGGCTTTTAATTTTGTAGATTTATAATTTATTTACTTTGTGACTTCAATAATATAATATGGTTGTTGCTTGCGCGCTCGCTCTCTCTCTCTCTCTCTCTCTCTCTCTCTCTCTCTCTCTCTCTCTCTCTCTCTCTCTTCTCTTCTCTCTTCTTTCTTTCTTTCTCTCTCTTCTCCCTCTCCTCTCTCTTCTCTCCTCTTTCTCTCTCCCCCCCCCTCTCTCTCTCTCTCTCTCTCTCTTTCTCTATCTATCTATCTATCTATCTATCTATCTATCTATCTATCTATCTATCTATCTATCTATCTATCTATCTATCTATTTATCTATCTATTTATCTATCTATCAGTCCACCAATCTATCCACTTACACACACACACACACACACACACACACGATATTTTCTTGTACACACGTACACGTGTTATGATTAAAACAAAGCAACAACTTGTAAATCCCCTGGACCTTGTCAAGGATTAACTCCGGGGGGGGGGGGGGGGGGGGGTTGGTGAAAGGGGGGGGGGGGGGGGGTGATCACTCAAGCGTGACTGACATTTTGTTTTAATTGATTTAGTTTAGTCCCCATCGTCATCAGCATTACGTGCCCTTGTATCTAACAAGACTCTCAAACACCCCCACCCCATAACTTCCCTCTTTTTTTTTACTTACCTCCTACTTAGTACCCCATCCCACCCCCTTCGCCCCCCCCCCCCCTCTCTCTCTCCTTCCATCCCTCTTCCTATCCATATTACGTGCTTATGATGATGATGATGATGATGATGAAAGTACACATTGAATTTATTATCTCTCTCTCTCTCTCTCACTCTCTCTCTCGTTCTCTCTCTCTTTCTCTCTCTCTCTCTCTCTCTCTCTCTCTCTCTCTCTCTCTCTCTCTCTTTCTTTCTTTCTTTCGCTCTCTCTTAACTCTCTCTAGACTTCTATGACTGGACGATGATTATGATGATGGACATTTTAGGGTGATAATTGGATCCAGATGCCTTTCACCCCCCCCCCCCCTCCTCCACTCACACAACCCACACCGACGGCTAGTTACGTAACAGCCCCCCCCCCCCCTCTCTCCATCCGGTATACAAGCGTACTCGGTACAAATCAAACAAACGATCGTTATCTACTATAATTTGGATCTAGGACTTATAGACATGTCGCTGATTTGGATCGATAGAATTGGATTCAATAGTCTGATGTCACGTCCGCCCAGCAACCTGCAGCTTTGTTCTGAACAAATAAAATCGGTACTTTTGCTGTCTAGAACTTTTTCACTTGTCATGTGATCAGAATGTATAAAGTCAAAACATGGTCAGATTTATAATATTTTTCTCCTCTAGATACACTTTTATGCTCGTCGGAGAAGTATTTCATAAGGGCGTCCGCCATTGTTCCGATACTTTAGAACCATTTACTAAGTTACTACGCGTCATTACGAGGGAAGTGACGTCACGACTGTTGAAGCCCATTACTGTACCTGTTTTGTGCGTGTGACGCAATGGATACCCGGGCTGTGAGGGGCTTTGATCGAATTAACAGCCGTGGAATATCATGTAGATGGGTAGAGAAATTAATCATATAATATGTGTTATCGTCAATTAATTGATGACATCTGGGACACTGAACAATCTTGGCGGGGGGTGTTGTGTTTGTATGTGTGTGTGTGTGTGTGTGTGTGTGTGTGTGTGTGTGTGTGTGTGTGGTGGAAAGGGGGGGAGAGGTGGACCTATTTTTAAGGGAGTGAGGAGAAGTGGGCTAATAATTTATTTTATTTCTTCTAATTTTCACATTTGTCTGTAATGTTTTATTACATTTTTATTTTCATTTTTTATTTTATTATTTTATTTTTCTTTTGTTGGGCTTTATTGCTGTCGTTTTTGGGTTTTTTGTTTTGTTTTGTTTTGTTATTTTGTTAGTGTGTTGTTTGTTTCTTTTTTTTTTTTTTTTTTTTTTTTTTTTTTTTTTTTTTTTTTTGGTGGGGGGGGGGGGGGGGGGGGGGCGGAGGTGTGTTTGTTTGCTTTCTGTTGTCGTTTTGCTCTTTGTTGTTTCTCCACCAGCCTCCATGGCCAATAGTGGTTTGAAATCGCATGATAATCAATATCGGCAATTTGCACATGCTTTACGTGTTTTGATGGACGAGATGACGTAGGGGTGCGAAGGTGGTGTGCTGTTTGTTTTTAAATCAACGTTTTAAAAAATGTTCAATAGGTTTTAATGACTTAGAAATGTTCGTGAAGTTCGGAATTAAATTGGAACCAACATGTCGTAATTTACGTAACTTTCTGTAGTACTTAGACAGGTCTGGTTGTAAACAGTCCCTTCTTCATTCATCCCAACCGAATGTCGACCGAATATTATAAGTGAAAATTGAAAATCCATCTGTTTTGGCACGTAATAGTCTGCTCCGCCGTACTCTGGGGGGGGGGGGGGGGGGGGGGACCCAAAACATATTTTTCATATTAAATTTGGCCAGATAACTCGTCCTTTAAATATCGATTAAATGACCCTCATCTTGGCAAAAAAAAACTCTTAAACCTGGGACTTCGCAAAGTATTGGTATGGGGGGGGGGGAGATAAAAATTGTAGTCGCTATAGTACCCTTACAAGGATGAATTAACACTTCAAAATCCTTTCAATTTTGTAATGACGTATCGATGCTCGTTACCACTCTGAAATTAGAGGCCAAAAATTTCGTATTTCTACGAATTGTTTCGTAGTAGCAGGGAGGTCTGTTTACATATCTGTGCGAGTATCTGATACAGGAAAATGGTGTGATTGAGAAAACTGCGTGTGGTCTCGAGCAGATCTGGTTTCCCACCTCCCCGTCCCCTGGCGTGATAAAGATATGACGAACGAAATCTAACGTCTCTTTGTCTTTACACACATTAGCCTATTATGGGATGGAATCATCATTACCATTAAATTACCTACCAAGGGAAGTTTCTGGATGGAATGAATACGTTATAATATATGTATTACACGATATTATTTATTGTTGTACCGCGACTACTACGCACGCAGAATGTCTGGTTGGTGGTTTTGGTGATTCCTTATGTATTTATTATTTATTGTTAGTACTAGTGTCACTGGCTTTGTTTATCCGATAATATCCATTAGGAATGTCGGTATCTTTTAATTGGCGTGCTGGATGGAGCTGCCGGCCGATATCCTGTTATATATATATATATATATATATATATATATATATATTATATATATATATATATATATATATATATATATATAAGGGGGCGAAGTGGCCGAGTGGTTAAGACATTGCACCGTGACCGGAAGGTACCTGGTTCGAGCCCGCTTCAGGCACTTTCGTGTTTTTCCTTGGGCAAGATTATTAACCCTAATTTGCTCACTTGGACAACATGAGTGATTCCTGTTGACATCAGACATCCTGTGTGATGGATTATCTATATATTCCTTCATGGAATGCCTAGGCGACGGGATCTTATGGTGCCGTTGCGAAAGAGCACAAAGAGAGAGAGAGGAGAGAGAGAGAGAGGAGAGAGAGAGAGGAGAGAGAGAGAGAGAGAGGAGAGAGACACTTGACTATAATATACAGCCATACTCTGAACAGATTACGTCCTTCAAATATCGATCGATTAAAATGACCCTCATCTTGTCCAAAGAGAATGTCAAACCTGAGACTTCCGCTACGTATTTTGTTTGTTTTCAAAGTACAGTTGTACAGAGGGAACGAAAATTGTAATATCGCCTAACAGGCGTCATGTCCTGTCGTAAATCTTAAATGTTGCTGTTGACCAGGGACCGCTTGTAAAGCGCTTTGAGCACATTTATTAGATACTGCGCCATATAAAAGCTCAATTTTTTTTAATCCGGCCAACGAGTGATGTGAGTATTTTACCTAAACGCATGGCATCAATAGGACCGCATCTTCCCGTATCATGAATTAGTCTGGTGATTTACCCTTTTATATTATATTATTGTATTATAGTGTATAATGTGATACGACGACTATTATAGATTGCTATGGTTATTATAATTATTATTATCGGAATTCTGTACTGTTTTATAATTATGGGATGCGTTTATCGAATACCTACGGGTTGATTTCAGTGCCGAGTCGATGATAATAATATGGGCAATTGGCGCATTCGAATGCGTTCAATTTCTTTTTTTTTTTTTTTTTTTTTTTTGTGTGTTTCAATTATTATTATTTTTTTTCAATCAAGAAGGTAATCCTGTACTGTGTTATAATGGGATGCGTTTATCGAATACCTACGGGTTGATTTCAGCGCCGATGATATGGGCAAGTGGCGCATTTGAATGCGTTCAATTTCTTTTGTTGGTTTTTTTTTTTTTTTTTTTTGGGGGGGGGGGGGGGGGGGGGGGGGAGTAACATAATTTGATTTGATTTCCAACGAATGGTGTTGTAATATTGTTGTAGGCTGTGTGTGGGTTTATTTATGATTTGCGATCTTTGATTTTTAAAATTACTTTATTTGAATTTGTTGTATTGTTTTGATAATAGGGGTTGTGTGTGTGCGCGCGCATGCGCGTGTGTTTGTGTGTTTTTGTTTGTGTGTCTGCCCATTTTGGAAATCTTTTCTAATGAGTTTGGACTATTGTTTGTTTTTGGAGTTTCCTTTTTGTAAAATCCTATAATCATCTTCATTGTCATTATTGAGATGGGGGTAGTGGGAAGGGAGGGGGGGGGGGGGGGGGAGGGAGAGAGAGAGGGGGGGGGGGGGGGGGAGAAGGTGAGAATAGATATTTTACGCTTAATCATCGGCGTCCTTTCAATTGTAGCTTATCAATAATATGGGGGGTGGCTAATTAAGCCTTAACGTCATTATGATATATAGAAAATGATAATACATGTAATAATAATACTTGCTAGTCGTGTGTGGTGTTTGAATGCCTTTCGATGTTCTCACTGTATGTATGTATCAATGTGTCCCCTTTTGTATCCCATAGCCAATGTTCTCACTGTATGTATGTATCAATGTGTCCCCTTTTGTATCCCATAGCCAATGTTCTCACTGTATGTATGTATCAATGTGTCCCCTTTTGTATCCCATAGCCAATTATCCCCTCTGATTTATTTAATGTCTATTTTCCCTTAGTTTTGAAAGAAAAACAGGGACTGAATTATAATATATATGGGATGCGTTTATCGAATACCTATGATTTTTTTTTTATATATTCAAAATTAATTATTATTGGAATACATTTTTTGATTATTATATTAAATGCCACCCGCTGTGCTCATAGATTTTTTGGGATTTTTTAAATGTTTTGTTTTATTCTATTTTATTTTGTTCCATTTTTTTTCTTATTGTTTTTTTTCTTCCAAATAAAGTCCACGTTTTACCTTGGGTGCTAATAGTGTGTGTCTCGGGTCTGGAAAAGGGCCTTGATTACGATTTTATTTTTAGAAAACGTGTTACTGTTGACAATTTCTATAGGAATCCAAGTTGGGTGGGATCTGGTGTTTGTTCCTTTAGGCTTTTTGTCCATCTTTTCTCTTTTTTTTTCTTTCCTTCTTTCTTTCCTTCTTTCTTTCTTTCTTTCTTTCTTTATTTCTTTCCTTCTTTCTTTCTATCTTTCTTTCATTATTTATTTCTTTAGTTTTTTGGGTTTTTTTTTTTTCGTTCTTTCCTTCTTTCTTTCCTTCCTTCTTCCTTCTTTTTTTTTCTTTCTTTTGAGGTTGGGGGAGGGGGGTGTCGATCTTTAAAAAGTAATACAATTTCCTCGACGTGCACATATTATATGCAGGTCTGACATCCGAACAACCCACATATGGGCCTTGTTTAACATTGTTGTAATGGACAATATTTTGCGTTTTTTGTTGTTGTTTGGTTTTCTTTTGTTTCTTTTTGTTGTTTTTGTTTTTTGTTGTTTTTTTTTTTTTTTTGTTTCTATTACAACAGTGAGCCCATAAGAAATTGGGTTATCAGACCTGCAAAAAGTGCAGGGCGAATTTTCCCCATTTTTAGAATTTAAAAAAATATATTATTATTCATTTATTTGTCTGTGTGTGTGTGTGTGTGTGTGTGTTGTGTCTGTGTCTGTGTGTGTGTGCGCGCGCGCGTGTGTGTGATTTTTGAAATTATTATTTTGAACAGATGATCACTTTTGTTTTATATAATTTGTCTTGATTATATGATAAATAATTTAATCACCATTCGCTGACGTAGGTAAAGATTGATAACGATTTCAACACGGAATGATGAATAGGATAAAATAATGAATGGTGATGGTGGTGGAATTGGGGGGGGGGGGGGGGGGGGGGTGATCATCCGTCATTGTTGTTGTCTGTTGTTATTGTTGTTGTAGTTAATCACCGAGAGATCGTTAATTATCGTTTTAATTATTATTGTAACTCGGTAACGTAACGGCTCTTTGGAATCAAAACATATGCAGGAGTTTTGGTTTGGCTGGGGCGATAAGATTGGAAAAGAGGGGGGAGGGGAGGGGCAAGGTAATGCTAGCCTCGGAATGGGAGATAACTCTTTTATTTGTATAATAATTATGTACCATGATAGATTGGAAAAAAAAAAAAGGGGGGGGGGGGGGGTGGGTAAGAAGAGGAATAAAGACAAAACAAAACAGAAGACATGGAATGTGAATATTGTTATAATAATAATGGTTATGAAGATAATAATGATAATGATAATGATAACGGTGTGTATAATGATAGTGCATGTAAATCAATATTATATTATAGAGGAACGAGAAAATGTGGTTTAATTTGTGAATTAGTAATTAGTTGATTGTAGCTGACGTATCTATTTTTTTTTTTAATGAATAAAAGAAGACAAACAACCAAGGGAGTAATGGTGGTCCTAATGCGACACCACTGATGTTGATTTATTTGCCAGATCAAACAATTTTTGATGGTGATTATTTTTTGATTTATTTTGTTTGATTTTTTTTTTTTTGTTGTTGTTGATGATTATTGGGGTTTTTAAAAATTATTATTTTTGTTTTGTTTTTGTTACTATGTGTGTGTGTTGTGTGGTGTGTGTGTGTGTGTGTGTGTGTTTTTTTTTTTTTTGAGAGAGAGAGAGAGAGAGGGAGAGGAGAGAGAGAGAGAGAGAGAGAGAGAGAGAGGAGAGGAGAGAGAGAGAGAGAGAGAGGATATGATCGGAGGAAGTATGAGCAGAAAACATTATTTCACTAAATTTCTTGGTTATTTGAACAAACTGTCGATTTTCTTCTCTGAAAAGGATACAGTGTGAGTGATATTGAAGATATAATTTACGCAACGTTATATAACAACGCACAGCTAGCTCACTTCTTACAACTTAACAACTCTGTATGTGTGTGTGTGTGTGTGTGTGTGTGTGTGTGTGTGTGCGCGTGTGTGTGCGTGTGTTGTGTGTCTGTGTGTGTCGAGTGATTGGTGTAAAGCGTGAAGTGCGGTGTGCAATAAATGTCACTCTGACCCATCACCACGACATTAATTTCTGATATTCTGAAAAAAACGTAAACAGACTTTCAAACATTTTGGCCCAAAACAGAAACAGTCTTTAAAAACTTTTGGCCCAAAACGAAACAGTCTTAGAAACAGTCTTTAAAACATTTTGGCCAAAACAGAGACAGACTTGGCCCAAAAAAACTCGACCTTCATATTATTATACCGATCGAATACTGTGACCCTCAAGTTATTAAAATCTTTCCAAACTGGGATTTCCTTTGGAGCTGCAATTTTGAGAGCATTTGACGAATCGATATATATAAAAACAAAAATCATGGAATTATAGTGTTCAAAAAAAAAACTTTTGATAAAAGGAGCTATTTATAAAATATTTCAAGTATAATTATGATCAACTTCTTCAGTATTGTTTCGAGCATTCGCTCTCATCATCAGGAGATACTCTTTCGCCACCAGCTCTTCCTGATTTAGAGCGAATGCTCGAAACAAAAATAATGTAGAAGTTGATCATAATTATACTTGAAATATTATATATACACACACACACATATATATATATATATATATGAGTGTTGGTGGGTACTCGTAGGTACGAAAGTGCTCGATAATGGTTTTAGAGCTAATGTAGAATGCAAATTGTCACTACATTTTTTGTGGCCGAGACGATTCGTTTCTGTGTCTTACACGTCTTTTCTACGGACATTACTAAGGTTTACGCCGACTGAAGAGTGTAAGACACAGAAACGAATTCGTCTCGGCCACAAAAAATGTGACAATTTTGCATTCTATATATATATATTATTTGTGTTTTTTTGTTGTTGTTTTTTTTTTGTTTTTTTTTTTTGTTGTTGTTTTTTTCTTAAATTTAAAGAGGACGAATTGTCTGGCCAAAATTTCATTAGAAATGTTTTTGTTTTGTTCATCACACGACATAATTACTAGATATGCAATCCATCCATACTACAAGCTTCTTTATTAAGAGTCAATTTATTTCTCTTTTAACGTGTAATAATAATAATAATAATTATTA
>NC_088362.1:36198228-36250728 GCF_034508935.2 Berghia stephanieae
TCTATCTATCTATCTATCTATCTATCTATCCATCTTTCTATCTATCTATCTATTTATCTATCTGTCCCTCCCTTTCTTTCTGACTCTCTCTCTCTCTCTCTCTCTCTCTCTCTCTTTCTCTCTCTCTCTCTCACTCTCTCTCTTTCTCCTCCTCCTCTCTCTCTCTCTCCCTCTCTCTCTCTCATCTCTCTCTCTCACACACACATCCCACACACATCGCGCACCCCTCCCCCACACGCCCACACACACACACACACACACACACACACCTATACACCTAGTGAATTGTCTTGTTTATTCCAATCAACACACGTATGTACGTACCTATCGGATATGTAAATCTGAACCTACACTACAGTATATCTATCTCAATGATAAATTATCTGTCTGTCTGACTCCGATGATGATGGACGATGACGACGATGAGAATAGAATTCAAACTCTCAGGGTGGTCTCCGATCCAATAAATATGTTGTTTGTATTTTATTGTTATTAAAACAAGTAATACAGATGCCATATTAAAAAAAAGGGGGAAAAAAGCAAACAAACTTGAGCTTGAGTTTTTGTATAGCGCAATATCCACTAAACGTGCTCAAAGCACTTTACAAAGGAACTCTGATCAACAGCAACACGTAATATTTTCAACGAGACATTACGCCTGTTAGGCGATATTACAATTCTTTTCCGACAGTGCATAATATGTCCTTAACATTCAAACTAGCATGAAAATGTTCTTTTTTGTTTTGTTTTGTTTTTTTTGTTTTTTTTTTTTAAATTCGCCAATAAATCACCAATATTACAAACATAATATTATGATACTGTTTTTGCTGTAATTCACGGCATTCAATGACTTTAATCGCTATTGAATGTCTTCCCACTTTGCCAACACTGGAAATGTCATACGTGAACAAAAAAAAAAAAAAGAAAAGAAAAAAAAGGTACATACTCGCGCATGGGACGGGTGTCATTAGGAATGCTAGCAATTGATGCGTTTAAGTAAAATACTCAAGAAGTCTTTTTGGCGTTATTTTTAGCTCAATGTCTGGCAATGAATTCACGAAGGCTACGGCTGTGATGGTCTATTGATGCTATTCGTCTAAGTAAACCACTCGTCAGTTCTGCCCGCCAATCTCTTATACCAAACATACAATAATACCATTGGGTTATAATTTGGTGGAGAGAACTTAATGAGAACTTTAAATCACCCAATTGTGGTGTAAATAATAATACCGAATAGTCTGGTGACGTGAACCTCATTCCTTCTTTTGTATGCTATGCGTTAAAGTAAAATACTCACAACCAACACACACAGTATGCGTAACCCTTAACTGTTTATAGTCTAATTGATACAATTTAGTGAGAACTAACCGTTACAATGGCTGTCTAAAAAACAATAACAAAGATCTGAGTGACGTCAAATTCTTTCCTTATATATAAAACCATTTAAGATTAAACCGTCGTGTTTCTGGCGGGCAGAATTGGTGAGTGGTTTACGCGCAGCACGATGCCGTCTTCGTATTATTTATCTCTCCCCGGTATCTGCCAACATAATCGATTTAAATGAATGCATATCCGATAAATCGATACTCCGTGAATAATCGCAGTGGCGATATTATTATATATTTTTATATTATTATTACAATTATTCTACAACATTGCGATAGTTCCGGCGGTTGTTGCTTTGCAGTTTTCCACGGGGTTTTATTTTATTTTATTTTCTTCAAACCGTTTCAAGATCGATATTTAATATAATACGATATAATACGATATAAATGTAACAATCGGGGGGGAATTGTCGAGATCCAGCGAGGCAGTCGATAGTTGACACTGCGAGTCAATAAATCAGCACTTTACTTTAACTGATGGCGGTGGTGGTGGAGATCTAGATCTCTCAATCGTGGTTCGATAGATAGATAGATAGATACCCTGGATGATAATCATGTTATCGGTACGTAGAAATAAATAATATGCATCGATATTTTTATCACGGTGACGATTTTACACGTACACACACACACACACGCACGTATTCAATTGATGCTATGCGCTAAGGTAATTTTACCCACAACATCCGCCAGCCGAATACGGCGTACTTTAACGAAATCGGGTCGAACGAGACGCCGAACGGCGAACCCGAACGGATATAGCCTTCTCACGTGACCATGAACGAGATATGGATAGTGGACTCTCAAGCGGTATGCAGCATCGGATCTAAGGTCACGTGATAGAGGATAGCTTGGGTTGCTGTTGGCTTGTGTTAGGGGAGGGGCAAGGTCAGTGTCATTCAATAGTATATAATTGTGCACGTGGCGCTCTATACAGAGAAAATTATAAATTGATTACGGGCGAAGGTGGGGGGAGGGGGGGAGGGGGGGGGGTTGACCCACAAACGATCGAGGTGTTGGGCTTCGGGTAGACCATGATACGAAATCAAAGAGAAAAGGCCGCTGGTACTTGGATGGTGGAAATGGTTTGGGGGGTGGGGGGGGGGGGGTATTGACAATCAGCATGGGATGTATTATTAACATTAATAATATAGGCAATAGATGACCAGGGATGTGTATTGTTTGTGTATTGTTTGTATATGTTTGTGTGTGTGTGTGTTTGTGTGTGTGTGTGTGCGCGCGCGTGTGTGTGAAAGAGATTACACAAAATACCTTTCTCGGGAGCTTCCAAATGATTACCTATACGATAAAATTGAAAACCACATTGTTGAACAGCTTGCAAAAAGGAGAACATTTATCTTTGTTTCACAAAAAATAGGTTTAGAAATAAAAAAAAAATTTCTAGTAGATTGATTTTGAAAAAAATATTGCTCAATTTTTTTTTAATTTAATGATAGTTTCTTTATTTTCCGGTCGGTTTTCTTGATTTATATCTAATTTTTCAATTCTCAATGCGACGAGCACACTGATGTATCTCGTGTGATTCAAAAGCGTTGTTTGTTTTTTTAATATATATATATACTGAGAGTCCTCACTAATTAATTCCTGAGCGTTGATATGGATGACGCAGTTATTACATGCAAGACCTTGCAGTTACACAATCAACTATTTACCCATCGGTCACGCGCGTACTCTTTGATGTATACAACACTCACCGCCTTTACGCAAAGCCGCCTGCCCATAAATCAAGAGATGGTCTCCAACTGTTCACAAGCGAACTGTCAAACGAGCAATCGATGATTGGATAAGAATCTCAAGATCTCATATAATAAGGTAAGTTTTGGAGAGGTGATATCCCCCACCCGTCATCGGACAGAAACTTTCGTTGCGTTATATCATATTAGCTCCGCCTCTCTTTCTATTCCGGAGTGACGAGATTAGACGAGAGGACGCGAGAAAAAACTGATCACGTGATCGGTAAGTCGTTCGTTCGGTGTCCGTTCGGTGAGCAACTATAACTCTGTATTATACTGTGTGTAACCGTGTTGACGACATTCGGGTCTTTTTTTTTTTCTTTCTTTTTTTTATTTTTTTTATTTATTTATTTTTTTTTGGTGCCATCCGCGTTTATGGGTAATTCTAGCTAAACTGTATTATTGAGATAAAGATTTATACATAAACGTTCAAAATTACACTTAGTTTTGGTTCGTTGAATTTCCGGATGGCAAAGTTGTGAGCTTCTTGAGCCAAGCGCATACTATCTATTCAATTGACGCTATGCGCATAGGTAATTTTAACTCAAACATCCGCCAGCCGTATATGACGTATCTACCTACACACAAAACTGTGTGTAACCTTGAACGTTTTTCGTTTGATTGATATAATTATTATAGGGATAAGTAATCACAAACATCATCATCATTAGCCTTGTGCCACCCTTATAGCCTGCCACCGTAGCCATCGTTAACTTATAGCCTGACATTAGAACCGTAGCCATCGTGAACTTTTAGCCTGACACTAGAACCGTAGCCATCGTGAACTTATAGCCTGACACTGACCAAAAAATGACGTCAAGATGCCAGTCTTTGGTCACAAAAGAAAACATCGTGAGTTGTATTCAATAGTATTCAATAGATAGTTCGAAGATGACGTCACTCAGGCCTTTGTTATTGTTTTTGCCATCCGCGTTTGTGAGTTGATCTCACTAAACTGTATTAACCAGACTATAAAAGTTCATGGTTTACACAGAGTTTGTGTGTTGGTCCGTTATACTTCCGGATGGCAATGTTGTGAACTCCTTGGCCAAGCGCATTCTATCTATATATATATAACATATCGATGGCGACGCATAAAACCGTAGCCATCGTTATCGTATAGCCTGGACACTGAAATCCAAAAGGACTGGCAGTTTGACGTCATTATTTGTTTTTTTTTTTTTTTTTTGCACCGCCTAGTGATTTTGTCGTTAGTAGAGCTCATGGAAACAAGTTATTTCATTGGTTGAAACTATTGAATACAACTCACGATTTGTTTTCTCTTGTGGCAAAAGACTGGCATTTTGACGTCATTTTTTGGTAACTAGGACTTATAGTTTGACGTCATTTTTTTTTAGGTTTGTGCAGCGCCAAGTGAGTTATTACAAGAGCTCAAGGAAACAAGAGATTCCATTGGTTGAACCATTGAATACAGCTCAGGATTTGTTTTCTTATGTGGCCAAAGACTGGCATTTTGATGTCATTTTTTGGTTAGTTTCAGGCTATAAGTTAACAATGGCTACGGTATAGGCCACAGAGAAACAGTTTCCATCCCTCTCTATCTTGAGCCAAACATCACAAACATGGCTGTCAAAAAAAAAAAAAAAAAGCAACACAATTAAAGAGCGGAGTGACGTCGATTTCGTTCCGTCTATATATATATATATATAGCTCCGATTGGTTACAGCCCGACGTGCACCTCTTAGCAGGTCTGATAACCGAACACGATGATGGGCTTGAGTTAACGTTGTTGTCATGGGCAATATAATTTAGTGTTGGTTTGACAGTATTTCCCCGGACAACGGTTCTGGCTAATCGTACACAGTGTGTGATCTTTTTGGTCCAAACAAACAAACAAAGAATAATAAATGAAATAAATTTTTTAAAAAATAAACCCGCCCTTAAAAAAAGAAAAAAACTAAGAGAAATAAATAAAATGAAACAAAGTGATAGGAATTTAAAAATCGTAATCGTTAACTCCCCCCTTCACCCCCCCCCCCCCCTTTACCCTCCCTGCCTTGCCCCAAATAAACAATAAATCAGCTCTTATTATGTAAATGCAAAAGGCCCGTGGTAATTGTTGTTTTGTTTGTTTGTTGTGGGTTTTTTTTTTGTTTTTTTTTTTTGTGGGGTTTATTTATTGTGGTTTTTTGTTATCTTTTCTGTTTGTTTTATTTTATTCCTTCCTTTTTTTAAAAAAATAAATTTATTCTTATATTTTTTGATCGTGTTTGTTGTATTTTTTGTTTCGTTTGTTTTGATTGCTATTTTGTATGTTTTAAGAATAAGATGGTACGGTGGAAAAGTCATCCATTCACAAAAACTCTTGTCGACACGGTGACAAGTTCGTGGTTATCTTAACGAGTTCGATAATACATAATGTATCGATATTATTTCACCTGACAACAATAGGACAGTTTGTTCCGGCTAATTCACACACACACACACACAACACACACACACACACACACACACACATATGATCTATAAAACATTTTTGTTTAAAAACTTGGAGAAAGAATCGAAGCTGAACCGAAGTGATTAGAAATTAAAAGTCCGAGTTCGATAATACATAATATTATAATATCGATATTATTTTACCTGACGACAACAGGACAGTTCGTTCCGGCTAATCACACACACACACACACACACACACACACTGTTTGATCTATAAGATACATGTCTTTTTAAAAACTTGGAGAAAGAATGGAAGATGACACGAAGTGAAGGAAAATTAAAAGTCGTAATCGTTCCCACCCCCCCCCCCCCCCCCCTCCCCTACCCAGCCCCAACCCCGACCAGAGCCAAGTACCAATAAATCAGCTCTTATTATGTAAATATTGTAAAAGGCCCGTGGGTTATGAGTTGAAATGATGGTCGGTGGTTATTGCTATGGAAATTATTTGAAATTGTTTTAATGGCGATTTGCATAATCGTTGAAGCATGGGGTGGATTGAGAGTTGGGGAGGGGGGGGGGGGGGAGGTTGTGACGTATTAGATTGAAAGTCGTTTCCGTGATTTGGATTAGAGGAGCGGGAGTGGAAGTTGGGGGAGGGGGGGGATAGAGAGAGAGAGAGAGAGGGGGGGGGAAGAGAGAGAGAGAGAGAGAGAGGAGAGAGAAGAGAGAGAGAGGAGAGGGGGTGGGGGGGGAGAAAGAGAGAGGTGAGGGAGAGAGAGAGATGAGATAGAGAGATATATAGAGGGATAGAGAGAGAGAGAGAGAGAGAGAGAGATGTAGAAAGAGAGAGAGGCGAGAGAGAGATAGATTGAGAGAGAGAGAGAGAGAGAGAGAGAGAGAGAGAGAGAGAGAGAACAAAGAAACACAAACAATTTTTTTAACAGATACCGATTAGCCACAGGGTCAAAAATAAATAAAAATGATAATCATGAAAAATGGATTTATTTTATTTTTATTATCTGATGTTATTGTTCTGTTGTTGATGTTGTTGAGTAAACGCCTCGGGGGAAATTATTATGTTGATGATGACAAATGATAATGACGATGTGGTGATAACGATTTAATGGGAATTATTTGGTCTTTATAGACGGATGAGAAAGACAACCGTATCCTTTATAAAACATATTGACAAGATAAAAATAAATAATAATAAATATTTGGCCAGAAAAATCGTCCTTTACACAAATATCGATTGATTAGAATTAGCCTTATATTATTTTGTCATAAACTTTCAAACCCTGGGGCTTCGTCGATGTTTGTTTTGTTTTTTTCTTCCCGTGAAGAGGTCCTGCTTTTGAGAGTGTTTGAGAAGATAGAGATCGTTTGTGCTGCTATGTAGTCTTGTGGTATGGGACTCGCTTTGGATCGGAAGGTCTTGGGTTCGAGCCTCACTCGGTGCATAGTTGAGTCCTGGGAAAAGGCTCTTTACTCACATTTTCTCACCGTACTCAGGTGTAAAATGAGTACCTGACCATTAACAGCATTGTCTTTGTCCGAAAAAAAAATATATCTCCTAACAGGCGTCATGTCCCGTCCTACATGTTAAGTGTTGCTGTTGGCCAGGGACCCCTTGTAACGCGCTTTGAGCGCGCTTGAGCACTTTGCAGCGCCACAACGTGAGGTAGGACAAGGTCACTCGCAGAAGGGCCGCCTGCCCCACACATCACGGCCGTTAGTCGAACTCGGTACCTTTTGGTACGAAGCAAAGACCATGCCGCTGAGTGTTGTAAAGCGATTTGAGCACGTTTAAATTTTAGAGCATTTATAAACGTGCTCAGAGGGCTTTACAATTGGTCCCTAACCAAAAGCAACACGTAACATATAGAAAGAGACATGACGCCTGCTAGGCGATAATACTTTGTTTCCGACAGAGACAACGCTGTTAACGGCATGGTACCTATTTTACACCTGAGTACGGAGAGAGAATGTAAGTTAAGAGCCTTTTCCAAGGACTGAACTATTCGTCGAGCGAGAATCGAACCGAGGATCTTCCGATCCGAAAACGAGTGTCATACCACAAGAGCACATAGCCGCACACTTTTAGTAGATATTGCGCTATATAAAATCTCAATAAAGAATTATTATTTAAGCTGAGCCAGGCTTAAGGGCCGATTAATTAAGAAAGACTATTTCATAAAGAATAAATTAAAGGAATAAATTATAAAAAGGACGGAATTTACGATCGAGCGATTTGATTGAAGATGGAGGTTAAATTATGTAAATAAATCCACATAGCATAGCGATGTCATGTATGGTAAGTAATGAACTGGTGGGTAGTCTATAGCCGTTCTTAGTAATTGCTGGTATGGATGGATGTGTAACAAGCTGGTGAAGATTGATGCCTGGGGGCTGGAAGGTGGTGGTGGCTGGGGGAGGGGGGGGGGGGGGGGGGGGGGGGGACTTGTTGGTGACTAGGGTAGAGAGAGAGGGAGGAAAATAGGATTGAATCGTAGGCTTTTAATTTGTAGAATTATAATTTATTTACTTTGTGATTTAATAAATATTATGGTTGTTGCTTGCGCGCTCGCTCTCTCTCTCTCTCTCTTCTCTCTCTCTCTCTCTCTCTCTCTCTCTCTCTCTCTCTCTTCTTTCTTTCTTTCTTTCTCTCTCCCTCCCTCCTCTCTCTCTCCTCTCTCTCTCTCCCCCCCCCCCCCCCTCTTCTCTCTCCTCTCTCTCTTTCTCTTCTATCTATCTATCTATCTATCTATCTATCTATCTATCTATTTATCTATCTATTTATCTATCTATCAGTCCACCAATCTATCCACTTACACACACACACACACACACACACACACACACACACACACGATATTTTCTTGTACACACGTACACGTGTTATGATTAAAACAAAGCAACAACTTGTAAATCCCCTGGACCTTGTCAAGGATTAACTCCGGGGGGGGGGGGGGGGGGGTTGGTGAAAGGGGGGGGGGGTGATCACTCAAGCGTGACCTGACATTTTGTTTTAATTGATTTAGTTTAGTCCCCATCGTCATCAGCATTACGTGCCCTTGTATCTAACAAGACTCTCAAACACCCCCACCCCATAACTTCCCTCTTTTTTTTACTTACCTCCTACTTAGTACCCCATCCCACCCCCTTCGCCCCCCCCCCCCCTCTCTCTCTCCTTCCATCCCTCTTCCCTATCCATATTACGTGCTTATGATGATGATGATGATGATGATGAAAGTACACATTGAATTTATTATCTCTCTCTCTCTCTCACTCTCTCTCTCGTTCTCTCTCTCTTTCTCTCTCTCTCTCTCTCTCTCTCTCTCTCTCTCTTTCTTTCTTTCTTTCTTTCGCTCTCTCTTAACTCTCTCTAGACTTCTATGACTGGACGATGATTATGATGATGGACATTTTAGGGTGATAATTGGATCCAGATGCCTTTCACCCCCCCCCCCTCCTCCCACTCACACAACCCACACCGACGGCTAGTTACGTAACAGCCCCCCCCCCCCCCTCTCTCCATCCGGTATACAAGCGTACTCGGTACAAATCAAACAAACGATCGTTATCTACTATAATTTGGATCTAGGACTTATAGACATGTCGCTGATTTGGATCGATAGAATTGGATTCAATAGTCTGATGTCACGTCCGCCCAGCAACCTGCAGCTTTGTTCTGAACAAATAAAATCGGTACTTTTGCTGTCTAGAACTTTTTCACTTGTCATGTGATCAGAATGTATAAAGTCAAAACATGGTCAGATTTATAATATTTTTCTCCTCTAGATACACTTTTATGCTCGTCGGAGAAGTATTTCATAAGGGCGTCCGCCATTGTTCCGATACTTTAGAACCATTTACTAAGTTACTACGCGTCATTACGAGGGAAGTGACGTCACGACTGTTGAAGCCCATTACTGTACCTGTTTTGTGCGTGTGACGCAATGGATACCCGGGCTGTGAGGGGCTTTGATCGAATTAACAGCCGTGGAATATCATGTACGAGGGCTCTTTCAGAAATAACCGAAAAATGCCCATTGCTCAGCAACCAGTGGAGATTTTTTAATTCTGTAAACGACATGATATTCCTTATTTCCTTACGGATATTCTCAGAAATTATGAAGTGCATCATTTTGCACAATGAATTTCTAGACGATATTAAAGATGGCGGCCCACCTTGAAACTTGGTCAAAGGAAGAAATCAGAGCTGTCATACGTTTTTTGAACGCCAAAAGTCTGAATCCTACCGAAATTCATAAAGAACTTCAGAGTGTATATGGTGAGCATGTTATAAGCCGTACACAAGTCTATCACTGGTGTAATTTGTTTGAAGCCGGCCATTCCGACTTGACAGACAAGGAAGGGAGAGGGCGTTCGATAACTGCGACGTCAGAAGACAATGTGAAGCGAGTTGATGAGCTTATTCGTCAAGACAGGAGGTTGAAACTTCATGAAATCGCAAGCAGTCTTGAAATTTCGGAAACTTCTGCCCATAGAATTGTATTTGATGAACTTGGCTACAGAAAAGTCAGCGCAAGATGGGTTCCTAAGCAATTGACAGACAATCATAAAGAACAAAGATTGGACATCTGCAGGGAACTTTTGAGAAGAAGCAAGAGCTCACGCAGGGTTCACGGGCATACTGCCAACGCCGGCGGAGACTTTATAGGGTACGATGTGACTTTTCTTGACAGCATAGTCACCGGTGATGAGACTTGGTTGCACCATTGCACCCCAGAAATAAAGCAAGATTCGATGACATGGAAACATCCATCCTCACCTGTCGCGAAGAAATTCAAAGTCATGCGGTCAGCAAAGAAAATAATGGGAACTGTTTTCTGGGACAGTCGTGGTGTTATTCTGTTCGAAACCTTACAACCTGGAGAAACAATCAATGCTGCAAGGTACTGCCAAACTCTTGACAAGCTTAGGGAGGCCATTCGCAGAAAGCGCCCAGGGCAGTTGACCAACGGGGTCATGTTGCAACACGACAACGCTACACCCCACACAGCACGAGTGACGCAAGGTTGGCTAGAGAAATATGGATGGGAGATTTTGCCACACCCACCACACAGTCCAGACCTCGCACCATCTGAATATCACCTCTTTGGGCCACTGAAACGTGGCTGGCAGGGAAAGCGCTTTGATGTCGACGAAGAGCTTGTTGACCATGTGCGGAAATGGCTACAAAACCTTGACGGAAATTTCTTCCGAGAGGGTATTTATTCCATGGTGCGGCGTTAGCAGAAGTGTGTAGACAGACTTGGCTGTTACGTAGAGAAATGAAGGACGAGTCAAGGTATGAACACGTGCAAGAATTTTGTTGATAGCATAAAAAACGCGGATTTTACAGGCATTTTTCGGTTAATTATGAAAGAGCCCTCGTAGATGGGTAGAGAAATTAATCATATAATATGTGTTATCGTCAATTAATTGATGACATCTGGGACACTGAACAATCTTGGCGGGGGGTGTTGTGTTTGTATGTGTGTGTGTGTGTGTGTGTGTGTGTGTGTGTGTGTGTGTGTGTGTGGTGGAAAGGGGGGGAGAGGTGGACCTATTTTTAAGGGAGTGAGGAGAAGCGGGCTAATAATTTATTTTATTTCTTCTAATTTTCACATTTGTCTGTAATGTTTTATTACATTTTTATTTTCATTTTTTATTTTATTATTTTATTTTTCTTTTGTTGGGCTTTATTGCTGTCGTTTTTGGGTTTTTTGTTTTGTTTTGTTTTGTTATTTTGTTAGTGTGTTGTTTGTTTCTTTTTTTTTTCTTTTTTTTTTTTTTTTTTTTTTTTTTTTTTTGGGGGGGGGGGGGGGGGGGGGGCGGAGGTGTGTTTGTTTGCTTTCTGTTGTCGTTTTGCTCTTTGTTGTTTCTCCACCAGCCTCCATGGCCAATAGTGGTTTGAAATCGCATGATAATCAATATCGGCAATTTGCACATGCTTTACGTGTTTTGATGGACGAGATGACGTAGGGGTGCGAAGGTGGTGTGCTGTTTGTTTTTAAATCAACGTTTTAAAAATGTTCAATAGGTTTTAATGACTTAGAAATGTTCGTGAAGTTCGGAATTAAATTGGAACCAACATGTCGTAATTCTACGTAACTTTCTGTAGTACTTAGACAGGTCTGGTTGTAAACAGTCCCTTCTTCATTCATCCCAACCGAATGTCGACCGAATATTATAAGTGAAAATTGAAAATCCATCTGTTTTGGCACGTAATAGTCTGCTCCGCCGTACTCTGGGGGGGGGGGGGGGGGGGGGACCCCAAAACATATTTTTCATATTAAATTTGGCCAGATAACTCGTCCTTTAAATATCGATTAAATGACCCTCATCTTGGCAAAAAAAAACTCTTAAACCTGGGACTTCGCAAAGTATTGGTATGGGGGGGGGGAGATAAAAATTGTAGTCGCTATAGTACCCTTACAAGGATGAATTAACACTTCAAAATCCTTTCAATTTTGTAATGACGTATCGATGCTCGTTACCACTCTGAAATTAGAGGCCAAAAATTTCGTATTTCTACGAATTGTTTCGTAGTAGCAGGGAGGTCTGTTTACATATCTGTGCGAGTATCTGATACAGGAAAATGGTGTGATTGAGAAAACTGCGTGTGGTCTCGAGCAGATCTGGTTTCCCACCTCCCCGTCCCCTGGCGTGATAAAGATATGACGAACGAAATCTAACGTCTCTTTGTCTTTACACACATTAGCCTATTATGGGATGGAATCATCATTACCATTAAATTACCTACCAAGGGAAGTTTCTGGATGGAATGAATACGTTATAATATATGTATTACACGATATTATTTATTGTTGTACCGCGACTACTACGCACGCAGAATGTCTGGTTGGTGGTTTTGGTGATTCCTTATGTATTTATTATTTATTGTTAGTACTAGTGTCACTGGCTTTGTTTATCCGATAATATCCATTAGGAATGTCGGTATCTTTTAATTGGCGTGCTGGATGGAGCTGCCGGCCCGATATCCTGTATATATATATATATATTATATATATATATATATATATATATATATATATATATATATATATATATATATATATTATAAGGGGGCGAAGTGGCCGAGTGGTTAAGACATTGCACCGTGACCCGGAAGGTACCTGGTTCGAGCCCCGCTTCAGGCACTTTCGTGTTTTTCCTTGGGCAAGATTATTAACCCCTAATTTGCTCACTTGGACAACATGAGTGATTCCTGTTGACATCAGACATCCTGTGTGATGGATTATCTATATATTCCTTCATGGAATGCCTAGGCGACGGGATCTTATGGTGCCGTTGCGAAAGAGCACAAAGAGAGAGAGAGAGAGAGAGAGAGAGAGAGAGAGAGAGAGAGAGAGAGAGAGAGACACTTGACTATAATATACAGCCATACTCTGAACAGATTACGTCCTTCAAATATCGATCGATTAAAATGACCCTCATCTTGTCCAAAGAGAATGTCAAACCTGAGACTTCCGCTACGTATTTGTTTTTGTTTTCAAAGTACAGTTGTACAGAGGGAACGAAAATTGTAATATCGCCTAACAGGCGTCATGTCCTGTCGTAAATCTTAAATGTTGCTGTTGACCAGGGACCGCTTGTAAAGCGCTTTGAGCACATTTATTAGATACTGCGCCATATAAAAGCTCAATTTTTTTTAATCCGGCCAACGAGTGATGTGAGTATTTTACCTAAACGCATGGCATCAATAGGACCGCATCTTCCCGTATCATGAATTAGTCTGGTGATTTACCCTTTTATATTATATTATTGTATTATAGTGTATAATGTGATCCGACGACTATTATAGATTGCTATGGTTATTATAATTATTATTATCGGAATTCTGTACTGTTTTATAATTATGGGATGCGTTTATCGAATACCTACGGGTTGATTTCAGTGCCGAGTCGATGATAATAATATGGGCAATTGGCGCATTCGAATGCGTTCAATTTCTTTTTTTTTTTTTTTTTTTTTTTTTTTGTGTGTTTCAATTATTATTATTTTTTTTCAATCAAGAAGGTAATCCTGTACTGTGTTATAATGGGATGCGTTTATCGAATACCTACGGGTTGATTTCAGCGCCGATGATATGGGCAAGTGGCGCATTTGAATGCGTTCAATTTCTTTTGTTGGTTTTTTTTTTTTTTTTTTTTTTTTTTTTTGGGGGGGGGGGGGGGGGGGGAAGTAAACATAATTTGATTTGATTTCCAACGAATGGTGTTGTAATATTGTTGTAGGCTGTGTGTGGGTTTATTTATGATTTGCGATCTTTGATTTTTAAAATTACTTTATTTGAATTTGTTGTATTGTTTTGATAATAGGGGTTGTGTGTGTGCGCGCGCATGCGCGTGTGTTTGTGTGTTTTTGTTTGTGTGTCTGCCCATTTTGGAAATCTTTTCTAATGAGTTTGGACTATTGTTTGTTTTTGGAGTTTCCTTTTTGTAAAATCCTATAATCATCTTCATTGTCATTATTGAGATGGGGGTAGTGGGAAGGGAGGGGGGGGGGGGGGGAGAGAGAGAGAGGGGGGGGGGGAGAAGGTGAGAATAGATATTTTACGCTTAATCATCGGCGTCCTTTCAATTGTAGCTTATCAATAATATGGGTGGTGGCTAATTAAGCCTTAACGTCATTATGATATATAGAAAATGATAATACATGTAATAATAATACTTGCTAGTCGTGTGTGGTGTTTGAATGCCTTTCGATGTTCTCACTGTATGTATGTATCAATGTGTCCCCTTTTGTATCCCATAGCCAATGTTCTCACTGTATGTATGTATCAATGTGTCCCTTTTGTATCCCATAGCCAATGTTCTCACTGTATGTATGTATCAATGTGTCCCCTTTTGTATCCCATAGCCAATTATCCCCTCTGATTTATTTAATGTCTATTTTCCCTTAGTTTTGAAAGAAAAACAGGGACTGAATTATAATATATATGGGATGCGTTTATCGAATACCTATGATTTTTTTTTTATATATTCAAAATTAATTATTATTGGAATACATTTTTTGATTATTATATTAAATGCCACCCGCTGTGCTCATAGATTTTTTGGGATTTTTTAAATGTTTTGTTTTATTCTATTTTATTTTGTTCCATTTTTTTTCTTATTGTTTTTTTTTCTTCCAAATAAAGTCCACGTTTTACCTTGGGTGCTAATAGTGTGTGTCTCGGGTCTGGAAAAGGGCCTTGATTACGATTTTATTTTTAGAAAACGTGTTACTGTTGACAATTTCTATAGGAATCCCAAGTTGGGTGGGATCTGGTGTTTGTTCCTTTAGGCTTTTTGTCCATCTTTTCTCTTTTTTTTTCTTTCCTTCTTTCTTTCCTTCTTTCTTTCTTTCTTTCTTTCTTTATTTCTTTCCTTCTTTCTTTCTATCTTTCTTTCATTATTTATTTCTTTAGTTTTTTGGGTTTTTTTTTTTTCGTTCTTTCCTTCTTTCTTTCCTTCCTTCCTTCCTTCTTTTTTTTTCTTTCTTCTTGAGGTTGGGGGAGGGGGGTGTCGATCTTTAAAAAGTAATACAATTTCCTCGACGTGCACATATTATATGCAGGTCTGACATCCGAACAACCCACATATGGGCCTTGTTTAACATTGTTGTAATGGACAATATTTTGCGTTTTTTTGTTGTTGTTTGGTTTTCTTTTGTTTCTTTTTGTTGTTTTTGTTTTTTGTTGTTGTTTTTTTTTTTTTTTGTTTCCATTACAACAGTGAGCCCATAAGAAATTGGGTTATCAGACCTGCAAAAAAGTGCAGGGCGAATTTTCCCCATTTTTAGAATTTAAAAAAAATATTTATTATTCATTTATTTGTCTGTGTGTGTGTGTGTGTGTGTGTGTGTGTCTGTGTCTGTGTGTGTGTGCGCGCGCGCGTGTGTGTGATTTTTGAAATTATTATTTTGAACAGATGATCACTTTTGTTTTATATAATTTGTCTTGATTATATGATAAATAATTTAATCACCATTCGCTGACGTAGGTAAAGATTGATAACGATTTCAACACGGAATGATGAATAGGATAAAATAATGAATGGTGATGGTGGTGGAATTGGGGGGGGGGGGGGGGGGTGTATCATCCGTCATTGTTGTTGTTCTGTTGTTATTGTTGTTGTAGTTAATCACCGAGAGATCGTTAATTATCGTTTTAATTATTATTGTAACTCGGTAACGTAACGGCTCTTTGGAATCAAAACATATGCAGGAGTTTTGGTTTGGCTGGGGCGATAAGATTGGAAAAGAGGGGGGAGGGGGAGGGCAAGGTAATGCTAGCCTCGGAATGGGAGATAACTCTTTTATTTGTATAATAATTATGTACCATGATAGATTGGAAAAAAAAAAAAGGGGGGGGGGGGGGGGGGTATAGAAGAGGAATAAAGACAAAACAAAACAGAAGACATGGAATGTGAATATTGTTATAATAATAATGGTTATGAAGATAATAATGATAATGATAATGATAACGGTGTGTATAATGATAGTGCATGTAAATCAATATTATATTATAGAGGAACGAGAAAATGTGGTTTAATTTGTGAATTAGTAATTAGTTGATTGTAGCTGACGTATCTATTTTTTTTTTTTAATGAATAAAAGAAAGACAAACAACCAAGGGAGTAATGGTGGTCCGAATGCGACACCACTGATGTTGATTTATTTGCCAGATCAAACAATTTTTGATGGTGATTATTTTTTGATTTATTTTGTTTGATTTTTTTTTTTGTTGTTGTTGATGATTTATTGGGGTTTTTAAAAATTATTATTTTGTTTTGTTTTTGTTACTATGTGTGTGTGTGTGTGTGTGTGTGTGTGTGTGTGTTTGTTTTTTTTTTTTGAGAGAGAGAGAGAGAGGGAGAGAGAGAGAGAGAGAGAGAGAGAGAGAGAGAGAGAGAGAGAGAGAGAGAGAGATATGATCGGAGGAATTATGAGCAGAAAAATTATTTCACTAAATTTCTCTGGTATTTGAACAACTGTCGATTTTCTTCTCTGAAAAGGATACAGTGTGAGTGATATTGAAGATATAATTTACGCAACGTTATATAACAACGCACAGCTAGCTCACTTCTTACAACTTAACAACTCTGTATGTGTGTGTGTGTGTGTGTGTGTGTGTGGTGTGTGTGCGCGTGTGTTGGTGTGTTGTGTGTCTGTGTGTGTCGAGTGATTGGTGTAAAGCGTGAAGTGCGGTGTGCAATAAATGTCACTCTGACCCATCACCACGACATTAATTTCTGATATTCTGAAAAAAACGTAAACAGACTTTCAAACATTTTGGCCCAAAACAGAAACAGTCTTTAAAACATTTTGGCCCAAAACAGAAACAGTCTTAGAAACAGTCTTTAAAACATTTTGGCCCAAAACAGAGACAGACTTGGCCCAAAAAACTCGACCTTCATATTATTATACCGATCGAATACTGTGACCCTCAAGTTATTAAAATCTTTCCAAACCTGGGATTTCCTTTGGAGCTGCAATTTTGAGAGCATTTGACGAATCGATATATATAAAAACAAAAATCATGGAATTATAGTGTTCAAAAAAAAACTTTTGATAAAAGGAGCTATTTATAAAATATTTCAAGTATAATTATGATCAACTTCTTCAGTATTGTTTCGAGCATTCGCTCTCATCATCAGGAGATACTCTTTCGCCACCAGCTCTTCCTGATGAGAGCGAATGCTCGAAACAAAAATAATGTAGAAGTTGATCATAATTATACTTGAAATATTATATATACACACACACACATATATATATATATATATATATATATTATATTAATATATATATATATTATATATATATGAGTGTTGGTGGGTACTCGTAGGTACGAAAGTGCTCGATAATGATGGTTAGAGCTAATGTAGAATGCAAATTGTCACTCACATTTTTTGTGGCCGAGACGATTCGTTTCTGTGTCTTACACGTCTTTTCTACGGACATTACTAAGGATTACGCCGACTGAAGACGTGTAAGACACAGAAACGAATCGTCTCGGCCACAAAAAATGTGACAATTTGCATTCTATATATATATATATATTTGTGTTTTTTTTGTTGTTGTTTTTTTTTTGTTTTTTGTTTTTTTGTTGTTGTTTTTTTCTTAAATTTAAAGAGGACGAATTGTCTGGCCAAATTTCATTAGAAAATGTTTTGTTTTTGTTCATCACACGACATAATTACTAGATATGCATCCATCCATACTACAAGCTTACTTTATTAAGACGTCAATTTATTTCTCTTTTAACGTGTAATAATAATAATAATAATTATTTTTTTTTTTCGGCCCACTTGACTTATATTTTATTTTCGTCTGTTTGATTTGCTGATGTTTTTTGTTTGTTTGTTTCTTTTTCTTCCCCTTTTCTTATAATTGATTTATCAATTAATTCATTTATTTATTTCTATATTTATTTATATTTATATTTATTTAACTCTCTATTTTTTAATTCATTCGTCATTCATTAATTTATTTCTTTTTTTTTTTTAATTTACTTATTTGTTTATTTTATTATTTATTTATTTTAATTTATGTTATTCATGAAGGAGGAGCAAGTTGAGAGAGAGAAAACGAGGGGACGGTTAAAGTAGCCTTGGCGAAGTCCCAGGTTTGAGAGTTTTTGCCAAGATAAGGGTCATTTAAATCGATCAATATCTGAAGGCCGATTTTTTTGGGCAAGTTTGTTAATATTTCGGGTTTTTGTTGTTGTTGTTTATTTTCAGAGTAGGACAGTAATGATGTTATCTATTACGTTGTAACAGCCAGTGGGTTTGTGGGATTAGTGGGGGAGTCAGGTGAACTCATTCATTAATAATAATAATAATAATATAATAATAATAATAATAATATAATAATAATAATAATATAATAATAATAATTAATAATAATAATAATAATAATAATAATATAATATAATAATAATAATAATAATAATAATGTTAATATTAATAATAATACACATTTATACAGCGCTCATTCTCGTGTAAGACACAAGCTCTGGGAAGTTTACAATATAAATTATCAATTTTGAGTTTTGAAAATTAAAAAAAAAAATAGTCCTTCCAAGCCACCAGGCCCATGGAGCCGGAGTTTGTTTATCCCGGTTTCTGTAGCGTGAAACGGACCAATAGAAATTGCATGCTCCCCTTTGGATAGGACGCTAGTCTATTGCAAAGCACTTTCCGTCAGATCTAACAGTCAGCTCAATGGTACGTATAATGAAAGCATAATGTTGGCCATTTTCTATTGATGTTATGCGTTTATGTGAAATTCTTACAGTTGCGCCCGTCAGATGAATGGTATCGTTACAAAATAATATGTGTGTAACTGTCACCGTTTATATCCAGTCTGACTGAGAGAATAATATGATGATATTTTATCACCCAATTAGTGGTCCAGGAACAAGAACAAAGAGCCGAGGTTACACATAGTTTTGTGTGGGTTGGTTGGTACGATTAATCTGGCGGGTAGAATTGATTTTTTTTATTTGATATACATACATACCATCCATATCTCCCCCCCCCCTCCCCCCTCCTCTCCATCACATACATTTACACGCATGGCCGTCTTCATCGTCATCATTATCTAGTTCATCATCATTTTCATCACCTTTTTTATAACGAACAAAGGAAAGGGGTCTTATCGCGAGATAAAAATAATAGTAATATTATTGATATTAACGGGCTCCATCTAATGTTTGCCTCACTCTCACTCACACACACTCATCCATTCATTACCTATTATCTCTCTTCCGAGTTATTTTTGAGGTCAGCGATTCAGCGACACTCTGACGACGAGCGAGTTCCATCGTATCCGATAGTCATCTGTATCGTAGATAATCGTAGACAGAAGAAATAAAGCAGAACGCCCAGCCCAACCCCAGCCCGGCCCTGCTCGTCTTTGCATGGGAAAAAGAAAGAAGACGTGATTGTGATTGATAAAGAAGGTGGGGTGTGGAGTGAGTTGAGTGACTTTGGAGTTTGGAGTGGCGGAGGTTTGGGGATAGGGGGGGGGGGGGGGGGGGTTGCTGTTTTTGATCGGAGTGCGTGAATAACATGTGCAAGTGTGTGTATGCGAGAGAGAGAGAGAGAGAGAGAGAGAGAGAGAGAGAGAGAGAGAGAGTAGGAGGATGAGGAAAAGAAGGTGAGGAGGTTGAGAAGGAAGAAGTAGAAAAGTAAGCGGTAGAGAGAGAGAGAGAGAGAGAGAGAGAGAGAGAGAGAGAGAGAGAGAGAGAGAGAGCACTTGACTTCACTATAACTTATAACGTTGATGAAGTAGAAAATAGGAAGAGAAAGATATTGGGAAAAACAACGAGATCCGAGTTATAAAGTTGAATGAAGCTAGTAAAGTTCTATTCTCTAAAGCCAAGACCGCCAGAGTCCCTCTTCCCCTCCCCCCACCACCATCTCACGCCCGCCCGCCACGCTACGGCACTCCATCGATGATGAAGATGATGATGATCTGTTCAGTTATTCGTTCCTTCGTTTTTGCTCTATCGCGTATCATTGGGAGTTTTCGCCCATGAGATGCTTCAAGTTCAACAGCATAATTTTCGTTTCATTTTTTTGTGTTGGCTCAAAGCTCAAACCCCAAACGCCAACCTAACCCCTCCTCGCTTTCTTCTTCTTCTTGCCCTCTTGATTTGTATCCTCCCTACCTCCCTATAATCAACTACCGATCTTCTGCTATGTCTATCCGCCTCTCTCACTCACTCTCTCTCATCGTTCCCCCCCCCCCCCCCCCACTCCCTCCCCCCCTCTCTCTTCACCGCCTTCCCCCGTCCCCCCATCGCCACCGCAAACCCGTCGTCAAGTCAAGCAAATCGAGGAGTCGAACGAAGCAAGTGGAAGTAGGAGAGAGAGATAGATACTGGATACTAGATACACAATGATGTGAACTGTGAACGATTGGTTTGCTATGCTTTGCTTTTGGCGCTGACTTCGCCTCTAATACAACAACAGCCATCATATCATCATCATCCATACACCAGCATTCAGTCGGCATTCAACATCACACAGACACACACACAGAGCAAGCACTTGTAGCTCTCTCCCCCAGTCGTAGAGATAGATATAATTTAGGACTTCGATAATGAATACAGCCAGTCAGCGCCGAGAACCGTGATTGTGTGTGTGTGTTTGTGTCGTCTGACTGACTTGTGTGTAGACACAGCCAACTGATTGAGAGTGAACTTTTGTCGATGGCTCGTAGCGTTTTATTCACTTGCTAGAATATGATGATGATTACTACGACGAGCTACTATACTCTACGCGAGGAATAAAATTCATTATTTTCGAGCTAGACCTAATCATTGTGATTTTAATTTAACCGTCTGTCACTCTCAAGGTTGAGTCTGAGGCTGTTTTCATTCGCGAGAAAGACTGACGACGGTTTGCCGATGATGATGATGAGCTTAGCAGCGAGTGTAAAATAGAATTCGATCTTCTGTGATTCGAGAATTGTTTCTTGGAATATTATTGTAACACAACAGTGCCTTGCTTATTTCTATTTTACTCAAATCAACGCCTTTATTAATCTATTATTACATATAATTTTTGGATTGTCTGGTTGCTGTGATAAAAATTTTTTTTAAATATCTGCGATAGATGATACAGTGTTAGAGTTGATAGTGTTCGGTTGTGGAGAAAATTCAATCATCGACGCCGATGATGATAGAGGCAGTTCAAGAATTATTATGTTGTACTCTGTCCACCGATTGTAGTTGTAGCAATAATTATAGTACCAGTACCAGTCTTGGTGGATTATCTATCGCTGACGAGGATATTATGGTTTACCTACATTGTCCGGGACTTATAGGATGAGGTTAGTCTTTTATTTTATTGATTTTATTTTGTTTGTTGTTTTTGTTGTTTCTTTCTTTTTTTTTTTTTTCCAATTATTTCGATTCGCGACATTTTAAAAATTTTATTCTATCTAGGCTCTTGCCTCTCTTTCTTACTTTTATGTATTTTACTTTTACTTATTTCGTAGGTTTCCATTATAATTATATTTTAAGATTATTTGTTTATTTATTTATTTACCTATTTACTATTTATTTATTAGTATTTTGATATTGTTATTTTTGTCACTGTAAGACGAGGGGATGTCTTATTACCCAACAGTACCAGCTGCGCCTTTGAGGACGGACGTATCTAGGATTCCTAGAATTTAAAACTACATAGGCTATAGGCCGGAAGTACGGGTTTGTTTTTTAATCATTTCATGTGCCTGTCTGGACACAGACACACGTTATTGTTATTTTATTTTTATCTTCTAATCTATTTGAGAGAGAGAGAGAGAGAGAGAGAGAGAGAGAGAGAGAGAGAGAGAGAGAGAGAGAGAGAGATTTGTAGGCGTTTTTTTGTTGTTGTTTTTTTGTTTTTTTTTTTTGATATATTTTTCCAGACTGTTGATTTGGTTTCATCCCGAGCTCAACAGTTGTCAGATCTTTTGTTGTTTTTCTTTGTTGCATTTTCACTTTGATCGCACACATCATCTCATGGTTACACAGTTGTTTCTGTTCAACTTATGTGAGTGTGAACCTTCTATAAGAAGATTTAATTAGCACGCTGCTTTGTGTTTATTATCATCATAAAATGAGCACATTTGACCGTAGTTAAGATTGTTGGGAGTTTCCAGTTTCCGGAAATCCGGGGTGAGTAATTTTCCCGGTGTGGGCTAATTTGATTTGGCGTATGTACCTTTTGCGGCGTGGCCAATGTCTTAGTGCATTGATCGATGAATCATGGGATTGTAGGCATTCATTTATCTATCTATTTATTTAGCACCCCCTTTCGATTATGGCTTAACAGACCTACCTCCTTAAAAAAAAAAAAAAAATTGTAACTTTTATAGTTAAACAATTCCTTTCGCAAGGAATGAATAACACTTCATAATCCTTAAAATGGCAGACATGCCATCAACTTTCTTTGTCAATAAGTTTTAATTAAAGTCTTTGAGATGCTCACACGAAGTTCTGAAATTGGAACCAATAATATTTTGTAATTCAACAAATTTCTCGTACTAGTAGTAGGCGGTTGGTCTGGTTTTAGGATTCCCGAGATGTTGGGAATTTAATGATGAATCGAGTCTCTTCATTAGTCTTTTATCATAATATAAGCTAAGTCTAGCAGTACTGATTTTGGTCGTACCTATTTTAGTTTTCACATTTACATTGAACAGAGCCGAAAATGTCGGCTCTTTATTTACAGGTAAAGAGAGAAATATTGTAGGCAACGCAATAACCTTTTGGTTATCAGGATTTCTATTATTTCGACGTCGAGCAGCGCAGAATGTAGCCAGATTTAATTTTTAAGACTGTTGGTCAAATTGTCTTGATTTCGGTTAAAAATCCATAATCAGGCAAATTAATTTCACTGCTGTTCAAATTCTAAAGCGCGGGTGGTTGGATGGGAGCATCACCCTTGAATCATATACCTATGATGTTCGCATGGGTGTACGATCCGATAGTGATGTCGTTTCTTCTTCTCTTTACTAGCCTATCCTGCTTCTTTGGTTTGTGATTGTATTTTTGACAGGGGATATTTTTTTTCCTGTAAATCCTCTGCCTGTTTGTTCTTGGTTATTTATAATTTAGCTTATGATATCTTTAGGTTATGATTTTGATTGACATTTGTACTATTTTTGTTAGATTGCTTGTTTTTTTTTTTGTTTCAGCGGTCTCTCATATAACCTCAATTGTGTTGGAAGAGACCTTAAGCAACAAACAAACAAAACAAACAAAAAATTCTAAAGCGATTTAACCTTCTGTATGTTATAGTAAGGTTATCGAGTTCAAGAGAATTTCGTGTTTTTATAATTGACCTCAAATAATCGTAGGGTTTGGGGTTTTGTGTGTGTGTGTGTGTGTGTGTGTGTGTGTGTGTGTGTGTGTGTTTTGTGTGTGTGTTTTGTGTGTGTGTTTTTTCAGGGGGGTTTTTTGTGCTTTGTTTTTGTTAGGATTTTTTTTCGGGGTCCTTCCGTTGCGTTTCTTTAAATTTAAATGCTAGTTTTGTCTGATAAGAATTTTTAAAAGTACACTTGATATAAATGTATGGAACTATCATTGTGGTATAATTGATAACGCCACTATCAGTTCTATGAGATCGAGCCTTTCTGCTTCATCACAAACAACGACGACGACAACAGTAACAGTAACACCAATGTCGTTGTTGAAGCATACTACTCTACTAATCATAAGATTTAATCGTCCTAGTCATTGTCATTGTAACCGACTGGTGCGTTCTTTGTTCTTATTGTTGTTCTTGTTGAAGTCTTTATAGTGATTGGCTTTGAATATTCTAGCCCGCTGAACTGATAGGGATGGTCTTATCTTGGCTGTTTGGACGTGCTCTTCAAACAAAATAACACGTGTATGTAATATTTGGGCCAGAAAACTCGTCCCTTAAAATAATAATAATAATGATGATAATAATAATAATAATAATAATAATAATAATAATAATAATAATAATAATAATAATATAGTATACTTCGATCGATTTAACTGACCCTCAGCTTTGTAAAACCTGAGACTTCGCGAAAGTTCCGGGTTTGTTTGAGAGTTGTTGACCAGATGAAGGTCATAGTGATTCTATCTAATCAGTCGATATTTGTTGAAGGGCAAGTTTTCAGGTCCAAAATTTTTCATACGTGTTATTTTCCGACCATGGCTGTGTGTTGCCAACGAGATTTTTTTTTATCCGTTTGAACACTTTACGGTAGCTATTACTACATTCTTTACCACTCCTATTTGTGTACGTTGTTGATAAAAGCAGCATTTTTGCCCTATTGGACGATTTTGTTGTTTTCAACCCCAGCTCTTTTTACCGATCGATTATCTAAATAATAATATGGCCTTCTAGTTGTCATGGGCAATTTGAAGGCTCAGTCTCAGAATGTTGTTTATTTTTATAAGTTGGGGATCGGTCGATATTTGGACTTATATTATTTTTATCAAGTGTTTTGTGTGTCATTGACTAGTGGTAGGGTATTTATATATCTCCGCACATGACTCTACTACTAATGCTAGTTCTTTCATCTCGAGTCATTCGCTAAAACTACGATATCAACAAAAACAGTGGCATTACACCCGTACTCTGAAAAAAAAACAAAAAAACAAAAAAAACAACAACAACCCATATTTAAAAATTTGTCCAGAAAACTCGTCCTTCAAATATCGATCGATTTAAATGACTCTCGTCTGGGCAATAAACTCTTAAACCCAGGACTTCGGCGAATTTTGTTTTTAATAAGTGACCTCAAATAATCGTAGGGTTTGGGGGTTGTGTGTGTGTGTGGTTTTTTGTTGCTTTTTTTTTTTTTAACTTTGTTTTTGTTGGGTTCTTTTTTTTTTCGGGGTCCTTCCGTTGCGTTTCTTTACATTTAAATGCTTCGGCGAAGTCCCGGGTTTGAGAGTTTATTGCCAAGACGAGTGTCATTTAAATCGACCGATATTTGAAGGACGTGTTTTCTGGCCAAATTTTTAAATATGGGTTGTTTTTTTTCTCCAGATTACGGCAAAGTTGTTGTTGTTGAAGTGATAAGTTGGTCCTACTCATTACATAAGTACTCTCATAAGTTTCTGGTCCTCGTCATTGTCATTGTCACACTCGTCTGGTGGTGGTTCATTGTTGATTGGGGTTGAATTTGAACTCTGGAAGCTGAACTGATAGGGGATGATTGTCTTATCTCCTGACTTATTGATTTTAGCCGTTTGATTGCTGGTTATACATAATACTAGTAGTAGTGAATATTATAATACTAATAATATTACATAGACTTACCCCGAGGTAGAGGTTTCCGAAAAGACATTGTTTTAAATTCTGGCCAGAGACAAGTACTTCAAATAACTATCGATCGATTGAATTGACCCTCATCGTATCGAAAACTCTCAAAACCCGGGACTTCGTGAAGTTACTGTACTGCGATAAATTCGTAGAAATACGAATTTTTGGCTCCAGCTGCAGTACTGCAGTCGCCTCTTTGACTAGATAAATAGTGTTGAAAAGGAAAGTTTAATTCCGTAGATCCTATATTCAGGACTTTGAACCATTTTTGGTTCTTGCTGAGAGCAAGCTGTTTGTTTGTTTGTTTTTTTGTTTTGTTTTTTTTTTTATAGGCTATTTAAAGTTAATTTCACTATTTTTCCCTTGGAAACTACGATTGAAAAAAAAAATTTTCCAGTTCGGGTTAATGTAACAAAGGCGTGGTTTGACTTGAGGCCAGGGGTAGGGGTAGGTAATGGAGTCGGGAGTTTGGATTAGGTAACTGGTATTGACTGATGTCAAATTATGTGTGTTTGTGCCGTGTGGTCGTCATCCACCTGCTTATGGGATGGCGTTCTCTTTTTTTTTTTTTTTTTTTCTTCTTCTTTTTTTTTTTTTTGTTGACTTTAGCTTTTAAAACGTGCGGCCCTGTGGTCTTGTGGTAAGACACTCGCTTTCGGATAGGAAGGTCCTGGGTTCGAGCCTCGCTCGCTCGGCGCATAGTTGCTGAGTCCTTGGAAAATGCTCTTTACTTTACTCACATTCTCTCACCGTACTCAGGTGTAAAATTAGTACCTGGACGTTAACAATTGTTTCTTTATCTTTTTATTTTTTTATTATTTTTTTTTGGTTTGTTTTGTTTTCTTGCGGGTGGTGACTTGATTTTTGTTTCTTGACATTTTTTGGGATGAGGGGATATTTCTGTTTTCCGTATTTTTATTCCCCAATATTTGTATGTGGACGTGTGGGAAATGGTGGTGGTGGTGGGGAGGGGGGGGGGTAATTTATTTAAATGGTCTGACAACCTGACTGTCACGAGAGAAAGTATGCGTGTACTTCATTTTGTCAATTTGACAATGGCGTGTTCGGGCTCTCAAACGGCTCACAGTTATATTATTGATTGATTGATGTCAATAAATGGCGGCGACACACCTGTTGATCCAGTTGGATGTGTGTTGACTTTGCTGGTTCTATTTCAATCCAATACCGAATTGGGGATGGGGGTATTGTCGTCCTCTAATAAAAATAACAATAATAAAAATTAAAGAAGGAAAAAATTAGCATTTAATTTTACGGCAGATGAGTTTCCAAGCTTGTTCTGTGAAAATCCCTTGATTGGTATTGAGCGGGTAATCCATCGGCCGTCCGTCCATCCATCCATCCAGCTTTATACGTTCATGTTTTGTTTTGCCGGAGACTTCGTTTACAAGTATTTCAATGTTTAGGATGACTCATTGCGTAAGGGAATTTCATTTCTGTGACGTTTTCTTGAGGTTTTCCATCTTTCTTTCGTTTTTTTTTAAATATTTTTTTTTCTTTTCTTTCTTTCCTTTTTTAAAAATATATATTTTGTTTTGTTTTGTTTAAGCACCAACGCTGTCCTGTTCCAATTGTCCCTATCATTTTACTGAGAATAGTGGTGGGGGAAAGAGGTGATATAGTGGTATTTCTATTTTCTCTCTCTCTCTCTCTCTCTCTCTCTCTCTCTCTCTTTCTTTCTCTCTCTCTCTCTTTCTCTCTCTCTCTCTCTCTTTCTCTCTCTCTCTCTTTCTCTCTCTCTCTCTCTCTCTCTCTCTCTCTCTCTCTCTCTCATTCCCCCCCCCCCCCCGCCCCAAATATGATCCTGTACTCTTTATTTGAAGGTACCTCTTTATCAAAAACCCAACACTGTGTGTGTGTATGTGTATAGTGTTTGTCGTGTATTTTATAGTCAAACTGTCAGGCCCTACTTCCATCCCATCTAACTAGGTGATTAATCGTGTTTGTTCTGGTCTAACGACTAACTTTCAATTTTATATTTCGCCTTTTCTAGAACGCGGTATGTCGACTTGTTGAAATATTTTGTCGCCCGTCACCCATCAGATTTGAACCAGTCTACCCTTTGTCTTCCTTTTTTTTTTTTAAACTTCATATCTACGTTTAGCTTTACCCTAAGCATCTTCTTTTTTATTGATGCTGAAGTGACGTAATCATGTCGTGGGCGCCGTACAGTCCCTATAGAAGGAACGAAATTGACGTCTATCAGCTCTTTTTTTTCTTTTTTTTTTTAAGACAGCCGTTTTAATGATTAGTTCTCGCTAACTTTCATAAATCAGGCTGTATAATTAGTTACACATTTCAGGTTAGACACGGTTTTGTGTGTTGGTACATTATATCCGGCTGGTGAATATTGTGAGTGTTTTATTTAATCAATCAAACCACAAAATAAGCGGTATTCTGGTTTTGGGGGTTGATGGTGAAAATTAACTTTCGTGCACAAGATATCAAAGTAACGAATTTAGGAGCAGGCACTGTTGTAAGATTAAGATCTAGAAAAAGTGTTATGTAGCGCTTTGAGCATGCTTAGTGGGTATTGGCGCTATATTAATGCTTGCACGTTTAAGATTTTTATTTTAAGCAGTGTTTTGTCAGATGTGTAATATTGGGATGGGGGGGGGGGGGGGGGGGGGGGGGGGGTTTGAGGGCATGGACTTAATAGGTGATGTGGATTCGTTCCGGACCATTTGCATAGGTTGATTTTGTGTGTGTGTTTTGTAAAAGTTTGAAGACGTACAATTTATTTTAATTATTAATTAAGTCCCGATCGAACAAAGATGTTATTTATTCTGCCCGCGTTGGTATATATACACACTTGCTACGCATGCACACGTCTCACGTGACACAGTTATCAGCTACACAGTACAAGTTGTTTTAAAAGTCGAAAGAAGCCTGATTTATTATTTGTAAGACGGACCTCATGGCGTATGTACTGTGTTGTGTGTGTGCCTGTTACAAATGTGTAAATAACGACAACGAAGACCATGTCAAACAAACATAGCAAGCCCATCGATCGGAGTTTATCCCCGTTTCCATGTCCTTTGAAACGGGCAGCGACAATTAATCGTTAGCGGACTGTAGTACTGCGCAGTACTTTCACCCGTAATTAATTTGTATCTAGCCACCCAATCGCTGGTTGATGACTTGGGAGGGAGGAGTGTCAGACGATATTGAGATTATTTTTTTTTTCGTATTTTTTATGCAGGTTCTGTGAGGCCCTTTGGATATTAATGTTATCTTTAATAGCTATAGTAATAATAATAATAATAATAATAATAATAATAATAATAATAATAATAATAATAATAATAATAATAATAATAATAATAATAATAATAATAATAATAATAATAGTAGTAATAATAATAATAATAATGATAATAATATTTATTATTATAGTAATGGTGATGATGATGATAATAATTACTACTACTACTAATATTAATAATGGTGACAGTAATAATGTGGTTATGATAATAATGATACTAATAATCATCATCATCATCAACGAGTTGAAGCGTTTTTCTCTCCCATTCTATGTCTTCCACGTACACCAATGCTATCCGATCTCAACGCATATTGAGCTGTGTGTATTTTGTATCAAACGACGATAGAGTAAGTGAAAAAAACAAACTGGGTATAATTCTTTATTTAGTGTGCGGAGATTCTATTTTTAGGACCTTAACGCCAGTTTTATCACTCGGCATCTCTCGAGTCCCAATAACCCCCGCCGTCCTCTGTACACATTCAACAGTGGGTTGTCACCGTCACGGTTCAATGACTTCATTAGGGGTACCAGCGTTACCCGTGAATCAAGATTAAATCCCTCATTCCCCCCCCCCCCCCCCCTACCCCACTGTTCTCCACTCAACTCCCAAATTTACACGAAAGTACACGGCGTCATTGATATCTTGTTTTCTTTTCTTCTTTTATTTTTTCTTCTTTAATTGTCCCATGTTTTGATTTGTCAGACAGAAAATCCACTCTTTTAACTGGTAACATATCGTACTCGGGAGAAATACATTATTTAGAAATTTGGCCAGGAAATTCGTCCTTCAGTTGTCAATCGTTTCAAACGACCATCGTCTTCGCAAAAAAAAAAAAAAAAAAATAAAACTCTCAAATCTGGGACTTCGCGAAGTCTTCTTGATTTCCCAGCTTTGAGTTTGTTTTGTTGGTTTTTTTTTGGTTTTTTTTTTTTTGCCAAGGCGATGGGTCATTATAATATATCTGTCGATATTTGAAGGACGAGATTTGTGGCCAATTTTTTTTTCTCCGGACAACGGCAGTTAGCTGGTTAAAGGATGTATTTGGTTTGATTTTGATTTTCCTGCGGAGTTGTCTGATTGAACTGTAATAGGAACCCCCCCCCCCCCCCCCTCTTCCTTCCCTTCCAATTCGCCCACCCATCCCCATAATTATAAGAAAGAAATTGTGCGTCATTTTTTTTTTTTTTTTTGTTAGCACAAAGAAATTCTATAGGTTTCCATGTTTGAATTTGATATTGAGGTTAAATCGCTCCCCAATTTGTTTGTGCTGTGTGTGTGTGTGGGGGGGGGGGGGGGGGGGGGACGTGGTTGGTTAGTGTGATTTTGATTTCCTGTCTACACGAGTTGTTTGTGTGTTGCGCTATTGAACTGTAACAGTAACGCACTACAACCCCCCCGCCCCCCCTCCCCCTCTCGTCGCCTTCATCTACCCAGCCACCTTCACATAATAGCTAGAGAGAACGTGGAGTCGTGTTTGTTTTCACCCAATCTCTACATGTTTGGATTTGAAAGAAAAATCGTACCCCCCCCCCCCCCCTCTGTTTAAATTTTGTTTTTGTTTTTTACATTTTTATTTTCATTAATTGGATGTGATTGGTTTGATCATGGTATCGTTTCGAGAGATGTTGCGCCGCTATATAAAAGCTAAATTATTTTTTTCAGGCCACGGGATGGCATCGGATCATGGTGATAGTTATGATAATTATTCTAGTAATGATAATTATTTTCGTTACTACAGATTTTAACTGTAAGGATAAAAATAGTAATAGTAGTAGTATGATGTTATGATGATAACGGTGAATTCTTGCCCAGCAATGAGTGGACACCCCCCGTGTGTCGGACTCAATCAGAGGGGAGAGATTGGAGATATTATGCACACATTCCAACGGTTTCTGTCTTTCTCCCACAACCACTCCCCGTCCATTCGTCTCTCTCTCTCTCTCTCTCTCTCTCTCTCTCTCTCTCTCTCTCTCTCTCTCTCTCTCTCTCTCTCTCTCTCTCTCTCTCTCTCACTCTTATCTATCTATCTATCTATCTATCTCTCCCGATTTTGCTGTTTCCTTAGTGAAGCGTTGTATCTGTCGAAAAAAAAAAAGACTTGTAGTATTATCACCTTACACGCGTCATATCTCTGTCACGCATGTCAAGTGTTACTGTTAGCTTGGTACCTATTGTAAAGCGCTTTGAGCACATTTGGTTGATGTTTCGCTTTTTTTCTAATATATATATATATATATATATATATATATATATATATATATTATATATATATATATAATACATTTTTTGTTTACAATTCAACTGAACACTTTGATAGTCGTAAGTCGACGTGTATTTATTTTGCAGGTCTTTTGTCCGAGAAAATAACCACCACCCGCGCGCACATACATAGGCATCCACATCTCATTGCTTCGCCTAATCGCCTACATTAGTATTAGTATTAAAAGTTATTTTATCGTGAATTATCATTCCTTGTCATTGTCCGCTTTCAAAGAGTGGGTTACCTTTCTTTGTATTGACCGATTTCTATCAACCACAGGCACCTTGGGGTAATGCCAAGCGCCCAAATAAGTCGGGGAGTTCACGTCACCATAATTTGTCTTTATGTATTTCGTTCGATGTGTTAAATTGTGAGTAATAATCAGAATCTGTGTTGGGGTGGGGGGGGGGGGGGGGGGGGGTGATTGCTTTACTGTTTGGTAGGCTATGATGCCTATAGATAGTATGCAGATGACGTCACTCAGGCCTTTGTTATTGTTTTTGCCATCCGCGTTTGTGAGTTGTTCTCACTAAACTGTATTAACCAGACTATAAAAGTTCATGGTTACACAGAGTTTGTGTGCTGGTCCGTTATACTTCCGGATGGCAATGTTGTGAACTCCTTGGCCAAGCGCATTCTATCTACAGATAGTTCGAAGTTGTCTTTGTTATTGTTTTTTGCCATCCGCGTTTATGAGTAATTCTCACTAAACTGAATAAACCAGACTATAAACGATCATGGTTACACAGAGTTTTGTGTGTGGTCCGTTATACTTCCGGATGGCAATATTGTGAGATTCTTAGTCAAGCGCATACTTTCTATATCAAAGAATATCCTCATTCATTTATTATGACTCAGCACCTCCCGCCTGCCCCCAGGTACGATTTGATGACTAAATATTTTGTGTATATCGTGCGTATGTTTTTGGGTGGTTTCGTTTCGTTTTTGTTTGTTTGTTTGTTTTTTTCTTTTTTGTTGTTTTTTTTTTTTTAGTTTTTTTTTTTTGTTTTTTTTTTTGTTTATTTTTATTTTTTATTTTTTTTTTTTTTTTTTTTTGGGGGGGGGGGGGGGGGGGTTCTCGGGTTTTGGATACCCACCCTTACTTTGACTTATATGACTCAATTATGACAGTACTTATTGCTGGAGCATGCGGTGTGTTCTGGATGAAGTTTGCTCAGTTGTTGTGCGAAGAGATCTGAGTTGACGAATGAAGCGTTTTGATGAGGGAGAGTGTAGATATGAGATGCCGTAGATCAAAGAGAAGTATTAGATGGATGTGACTGATGGAGAGAGAGATTAGATGTGATGAGAACTGATCGGAGAGAGAGAGAGAGAGAGAGAGAGAGAGAGAGAGAGAGAGAGAGAGAGAGATATTAGATGTGATGAGAACTGATCGGAGAGAGAGAGAGAGGAGAGAGAGAGAGAGATATGAGTGATGAAATGATCGGAGAGAGAGAGAGAGAGAGAGAGAGAGATATTAGATGTGATGAGAACTGATCGGAGAGAGAGAGATATATATATATATTAGATGTGATGAGAACTGATCGGAGAGAGAGAGATATATATATATATTAGATGTGATGAGAACTGATCGGAGAGAGAGAGATATTCGATGTGATGAGAACTGATCGCTGCTCATTTATTTCCCTGGCTGGCTGGTGAAGATCTTAACAACGAACAGCTGTGTGATGTCATCCGCATACTATCGATATAACATGTGATAAAGTACCATTGGGGTCAACAACGTGTTTTTTTTTCAGAGTACGGCGGTAAAGATAGAATGAAGATGACGTCACTCAGGTCTTTGCTTTTTTTGTTGTTTTTTTTTTGTGTGTATGTTGGTCCGTTATACTTCCCGATGGCAATGTTGTGAGTTTCTTAACCAAGCGCATACTATCTTCTATATCAGCCACTCGCCAGTGGTGTGTAGACATAGGAACGGCATGGCATGTATGCCCGTCCGAGACCGTGAGCCGTTTTATGAATAGTCATGCATAGTAGGTAGTAATGATATGGGTACTCACTTACCCGCCAGCACCATGGGGAGTGGGGGGGGGGGGGGTGAGGGGGAGTAGGGAAGAAAGAACGAAAGCAGGACGGGGGCATTGGCATAGCACATCGAACCTGCCAATCTGGTGATTTTGAGCCCTGTAGTATAATGTGCATCGTTTTGTGAACAGCAACAAGGAAGGTCACTCGCTTTTGGATCGGAAGGTCCTGGGTTCGAGCCTAGCTCAGCGCAAAGTTGAGTCCTTGGAAAAGACTCTCTACTCACATTCTCTCACCGTACTCAGGTGTAAAATGAGTACCTGACCGTTAACAGCGTTGTCTCTATCCGACAAAAATGTAATATCGCCTAACAGGCGTCATGCCTCGTCCTACGTGTTAAGCGTTGCTGTTGGCCAGGGACCCCTTTTAAAGCGCTTTGAGCACGTTTAGTGGATATTGCCCTAAAGAAAAGCTCAATTTTGAAAAAAATTTATTCTGTTAAGGAAATGTGTAGTAGAAGAGTACCAGAAGATAGTAGAGAATATTTTTTTTATTTCGCGGTGATGGGGGTTCGAACGAACCCACGACCTTACTGAGCTCTGACACAATAGCGCTACCCTCTCCCCGGCCAGGCGGAGTTGTCGTACCAGTAAGGTCGTGGGTTCGAGCTCCCATCACCAGCGATTTTTTAAAAAAAATCTCTTATAGAGAGAGGGACTGAGAGAGAGAGAGAGAGAGAGAGAGAGAGAGAGAGAGAGAGAATGAGAGAGAATGGAATTCTGCCATCCCAGGCTTTTTGATAGTTTTAAGAGTTGGCACCACAGGCCGACCAAAGGTGAAAGGTTAACGTTTTGGGAATCAAACGGGACTGGAGTAAGAGGAGTGTATTTATTACAATGTAAAGGAATGGACTTGTTTGTAGAGATAGGGATTCGCACCTGCCAACTACTACGAATATTTCATATAAATACGAATTGTAAAGATCTTTAAACGAAGTTTGTTGCCAGAGCAACAATGTAAAGGAGTTTAAAGCATTAATTATATGTATTTGAACACAAATTGGTCCTTTTTAATGGTAGTTATAATGTCTACTATAGAAAACGGTCGCGGCTGCCTGAAGCCTGTGATCGTTAAAATTAAAATACTAACGACAGAGTGAAAATGGAGATGCTCACTATTTCGTTAGTAATGTCTACTATGTTATGTACCTCCTGAAAACTACCAATTGCCCCCCCCCCCCTTCCAAATAATAGACAGGTCTATGGGATGGGGGGGGGGGGGGTGTAGATAGGCGGTAGATAATGTGCTGGTTGGGTTGGCAGGGTGCAATCATGACCGTGCATTGGCACCGACCAGTCATCTCTCTTTGACTCTGACCGACGCTTGGGGTTAGTATTTCAAGGCCGTCGACACCAGGCCTTTGACTCCCTACTACTAACTACTTACTGGTGGTTACTAGAACACTACTGGGGAAATGGGAACAAATGCAAAACAGAGCTGTGAAATTTATAGATCCAATCGCAAAGATAAAAAAAAACGATGATAGATGGCAGCAGGGTGGTCAACTATTAATATTATTATTATTATTATTATTATTATTATTATTATTATTATTATTATTATTATTATTATTGATTGTTATTTTTGTTGTTGTTGTTGTTGTTGTTGTTGTTGTTGTTGTTGTTGTTGTTGTTGTTGTTGTTGTTGTTGTTATTATTATTTAATCTTATTGTAATATGTTTTGTTTTATATCACTGTAAAGCGCTTAGAGCCTGTGACAACGGGGTAAAGCACTATATAAATGCCATTTATTATTATTATTATTATTATTATTATTATTATTATTATTATTATTATTATTATTATTATTATTATTATTATGTCTACCGTGATCAAAACAGACATTGCCAAGGGTAAAAATATGATGGTGTGTCTATGAATGTCAAACTATCGCCCTGGTTCGTTAGGTACAATCTGCATTACTCATCCTATCCACTCATTAGTACTAATAATATGTTGATGAAATAGTTATTATACTTTGGGTTTTTAGTTGTGTTTCGGTTTGTTATTTATTTATTTTTTTTTTGTTTTTTCTTGGGGGGGGGGATGTTGTTTGTTTGCTTGTTTTTGTTTTGTTTTTTTCCCCTTCTTTCTATTGTTATTATAGCTATTAGTATTAATGTTGTCCTTGTTCGTTATCATCATCATCTTCTTTTCTTTTTCTTTTTTTTTTTAATTTTCTTGTTATTTCTCAATACAAATATTGTCTTGTTTCTGGTTATTTTCTTTGTTTTTTTTTTTTTTTTTTGTTTTTTTTTTTGAAAGGGGGGGGGGGGGGGGTATGGATTTTTTGTGGGTTTTTTTTTTTTTTTGGGGGGGGGGGGGGTTCTCTCTCTCTCTCTCTCTCTCTCTCTCTCTCTCTCTCTCTCTCTCTCTCTCTCTCTCTCTCTCCCTCTCTCTCTCTCTCTAATTCCAGGTCATCAATTTGGATAGGCATCAGATAACGGAGATGGAATGAAAGACCTTAGGGTTGAGATCGCGTTCTTTTCCTGTATTTTCTTCTCCCGACTGTTCTCAAACCGTATCCATTATTTCTTTGAGGGTTAAAAAGGAAGAAATATATATAGAGAGAAGGTGGGGGGGTGATGATATTGTGATGTGTAAGGTAATTATTTTCTCGTTTTAATGACGGGTGTATAATAAACATCTTGTAAACACACTCACATACACTGTTCACATACACACACTGTCCTCACACACACACACTCACGCACGCACACATACACTGTACACACACACACACACACACACACACACATGCCGCCCCATCAATCCAGTTCCAGTGACAGATACCGCCAGACAGAAGATATCCATCCATTCTTTAGGCTGGGGTTATCACTTTACTTGGTCTCTCTCTCTCTCTCTCTCTCTCTCTCTCTCTCTCTCTCTCTCTCTCTCTCTCTCTCTCTCTTTCTCTCTCTCCCCCCCCCCCTCTATCTATCTTTCGGTTTATCTCTCTCTATTCCTCAGTCTATATCTCTCACGCTCTATCCACCTATCTATCCATCTGTCCATCCATATGGACCCTCAAATCCATCCATTCATCTATATTATGCCAATCTACATTACATACTCTGAATGATTCGCCTAATGCTATACACGTAGAGTGCTCATTGGAGGAGGAAGAAGAAGACAAGGAGGAGGTGAAGAAGAAAAAGAAAACATCTTAGATTAGTTTATTCCATGTAGATCCGTATGTCCCCATGCAATATGAACAATTGATGACGGGATACGGAGGATAAAGAGAGAAGATAATGAGGGGGGAGAGGGGAGAGAGTATAATGTGTTTCTCAGGGAGGGAGAGAAGAGGGAGGGAGGGGAGGGGGGCTGACTTTAGTGTCCTGGTGATATTTACGAAGCTGAGAACGAGGAAAGAAGATGGACTGTGATTTGGGGAGGGGGGGGGGGGGGGTATTATTGTGGCAGGGAGAGTAAGAGAGATATTTACATAAGTGTCCCGGTGGTGTTTATGAAGCAGAACTCAAGACCCAATATCAAGCGACCCAGATTTGACACACACAAAACTCACAAAGTCTATTTAATATCATCCGATCCCCCAAAAGACCAGCGATGCTACGATTTCTTCCTCTTCTTCTTCTTTTTCTTTCCCCTATTTCGTTTTTATCATCCACGCCCTGCCTGATATTGAAAACAAAGACTCTTCTTCTGACTTGCCTAGCTAGGCCTAGACGAGACCAGGTCAAACCTCAACAAGATCTCTGCAATTACAAGACATCGGATCTGCCAACTCGCCTCATTTTATCGGAGTATTCCTAATAATAATATTGTTTTCTCTTTTCCGATTATCTCCTTAATTTTCAGCTATGTTCCAAGTTATTGTTTTGATCGATTTATATTTTTATTATTATTCTAGAAAACAACCTCGCCTTGCTTTTGCTTTATCAACAACACCATCATCTTCATTGTTGGCTTGCCTCGTTCTATATGTATGTTACGTGTTGCTGTTGGTCAGAGGCCCTTTGTAAAGCGCTTTGAGCACGTTTACCTTACCCATTTTGCCAAAGAATTAATAAATAAATACATTTTTAAACAAATAAAAATAAAAAAAGAAGAGAAAAGAAAAAACGAAAGAAAAAAATGTTACGATTTGTAATATCTGAAACTTGGCAGCTCGTCATTCTCTCCGACTCTGCTGGCTTTCAGTTCCTATCGTATCGTCGGCGGCCATTCATTCTACTAGTAAAAGTCGTGTTTGATTATCTAAATCCCGGGCTTGGAGAGATCATATTTATATTGTGTGCATATCACAAAGAGATAGATTAGAACTTAATGATATATTATGGTATGGTCGGTAGTGGGGTGGATGTGTAGTTGGTACCTATACTATTATTATAGTGTGTTGCAGCACTATGAAAAAAAATAATAAAACAACACATTTTTAATTGAAATACACCTGTCCTTATGTCATGAAATCTATTTTTTTTTTTTTTTTTTTTTTTTTTGTTTCTGTTTGCTTTGTTTTTGTTTGTTTATTTTTTCGTTGTTGATTTTGATTTTTTGTTTAATTTGTTTGTTGGTTTGTTTGTTTGTTTTTTTTTTTTTTTGTTTTTTTTTTTTTTCGGCAGTGGGGGTGATAAATGGATATAATTATACTGATCTATATTTGGTTTTGATTTTCGCCCCGTCCCCCATTAGCCAGCCGTACAGGTCGTGGTTATCAGTGAGGGAAGTGGAGTCTTGGGTTCAACTCTCCGTCGTCGCAAACGAAATTTTTATTCTCTATTGTCTTCTGGCACTTTCCTACTCACTTCATTTCTTGTTATAGAGATTGGATGGAGTGATAGATGGATATATTTCTTTCTTCTACTGATCTACTATGTGGTTCGTTTTTCTTCTTCCCTTTCCCTTCCCCTCACTCACACAATACACACACACACACACACACACACACACACACATCTATCCGCTAAATACAAGTCATGGTTATCAGTGAGGGTATTATAGTTAGTAGGGTCATGCCATGCCATCGTATGATTATACCTATCGTGTGTGTGTGTGTGTGTGTGTATGTGTGTCTGTATGTGTGTCTGTATATGCGTCTTTGTGTGATTGGTAGTAGGTATACAGCAGTAATTGGAATTCGGTCCCTTAATGAAGTAAAAAAAAAAAAAAGAAACGTGGATGGAGGTGGAGGATGATGGATGATTTGCGATTGGGGGGGAGTTCAGGCATCCTTTATCCTTATCTTTTTCCCACTATTGATAATGGTATATTATAACAACCTGGCATGACATAAGGATCTTCCTATTCGTCCTCCGACTTCATTTTGTTGGGCCGGATGTGGACGTTAAAGAAAGAAAAGAGTTTATATGACATAATCCACCAAATGTTGTCATATCCCTTTGCACGGGGTCCCAAGCCGACTGCAACACTTAATTCGCAGTCCGCTTGTAAATCGATATATTACTACACTCTTTTCGACAGAGGCGGCAACGCTGTTAACGGCCAGGTTGCTCGTTTTATTTACAAACAAATGCTGGAAACTAAAATGAAAATGCGGAGACGTGAAGCTTAAGGGCTACTTCCGGTTGTGAATGTTCAATGTCAAGTCGGTAAACATGGCATTTCTGTATTGATGATATGTGTTTGAATAAAACACACACCATTTTTCTAGCTATATCGATCGTACAAATACACAAAAAGTTTATATTCTGAGATAATTTAGTGAGAAGAAATCACATCTAAATATGATATTATAGAAAGCTGCGAAACCCGTGCCAAATTTCAATTTTATTACAATATAAACATTATGAGAGAGAGAGAGAGAGAGAGAGAGAGAGAGAGAGAGAGAGAGAGAGAGAGAGAGAGAGAGAGAGAGAGAGAGAGAGGATGTTTACCGACTTGACACGATTTGACATAGATACTTATCGTCTGCTGTTAAAACCCTATTGCCACTTCAGTGAGAAAGTCGAGTAATGTCTTTTCCGATGACTCTACATTGCGTCTGCCACACTCTGGGACTCGAACCAGGGTGCCTGCGTATACGAAGTCGATCGTTATACATAACAAGGTTGACAATTTTCTTATATTTACGGAATCCAGTATTTTTTTCACCCTCAGTATATTTTCCAATTACCTGCTAATAGGTAACAAAATTAAATACATAATGTCATTTTTACTGGAGTTCAGCACTCAGAAAGGTGTCGGTCTATATAAGACGTAAAAGTTTTATTGCCTCCTGAATTGGCATCCCTGACATAGCGGCCAACCGTCCTGACAAAATCGGGACCGTCCCGATCTAGGAATCTAGAGGAAAACAGGGCTCCCTGCTTGAAGAAAAATTGAAAATTTCGTAATTTTTAGGAGATGAAAATTATAGTCGCTATGGTGAACTTTTAAGATCAACAATTTATCATCACAAGGATTTAATAACACTTCAAAATCCGTCATATGATGTAGTCTGGCATCAATTTTTATTTTCAATTAGTTTTAATCATGATGATCATGAAGTTCAGAAATTGGAGCTAGCATTTCGTAATTTTACGAATTTTTCACAATAGTAGGCAGGTGTGGGAAAATAATTTTCAATGTAGATTTTATTATTTTAAGATAGTCCAAACGTACTGTCGTCATTTTGGGTCACGTACTTAAAAATAGCGTCCTTATGAACTTCTTCTTCTTCTTCTTCTTCGTTCCTCTGATGGACATCTATGGCTGCAGTCCGATATCTGCTATGAAGTCTGTGGTCCGCTTTAGGTCCTCAGCCTCACCATAGAGCTTTGTGTTGAGTGTTGTAGGGGTGACCCAGTGGTTCGAACGTTGCACGTTGTATAATGGGCAATCCATAAGCACATGTAAAGTGGTTTCATGGTCGGTTCCACATGGGCAATAAGGGGTTGTTCCAATACCTAGCTTTGTAAACATATGTCCTCTTAGTCTATTGTGTCCTGTTCGGAGGCGGAATAGAGTGACTTGGCTACTTCGCTGAATGGCATGGATTGAATCCTGCTTGTTGTGTTCTAGGTGTGTGTCATTCCTTTCTTTGTCTATTTTTAGCTTTATTATTTTCTTTTGCTGATGGTAAGTGATTGACGACTTCGGTTGTTCCTTCTGGGCTCCTTCTTTGGCCAGTTGATCGGCAATTTCATTTCCATATATACCTACATGACTTGGAATCCACTGCAGCACAATTTTTCCTGTTTTATCAGATAAGCCCTCAAGGGCCTCCACAGTGTGTGCGGCTTCAGAGTCCTGGTAATTTTCAATAGAGGAGCTATCAGAGTTTCAAGTAAACACATTTTTCCGATATAGCTGTGATCTCTGGATAGTATTTTGTTGCATGAGGATGCTTTTTTTCATTTTAGTATTGTGCACATTGAACCACGTACAGATTTTGTTCGTTTATTGTCATGTTGGTGCACCGCATCATTAATGAGGGGGCTTATGAACCATTTCCATTACTTTAGTAGTAATTAACGCGCCTTCGACGACCCAATGTATAATGGGGGGCAGGGACATAACTGATGGTTAATTGGAAATGGACTCGGTTGTCTCCCTTGGGCCGTTAGCTGAAATAATTGGGGCTTGTTTTCTGGGTGGGATGGGATGGCTGTCGATTTAAATATACACAGATCATTTGTCGGGTATTGTTTGTGGTTGGTGCAGAAAATCACGAAATTATTTTTTTAATTAAAATTTATTATTTATATATTTATTTATTTGTGTGGTTTTAAAATATTATCATATGTAACGAATGCGCTACGTATTTTACTCGTCATTAAAAGAGGTCCATTGGGGTGGGGGGGGGGGGGGGGGTTGAGGGATTATTCACGTCGGTTCCTTTAAATATTTATGGACAATAGAATGGGGGGGGGGGGGGGGGGGGAATTATCGTATACGTTTGTGTGTGTGTATACACACACACACACACACATATATATACATGACGTGTGATATTTGGTTACAGCTACCAGGTGATCCAATATCGATTTCTACACTGTTATTGATATTAACCCTTTCACAGGGATACTTTATTTATATATAATATTATAGTCCCTACATCGATCGATCTCATTTAAAGGACGAGTTTTCTGGACAAATATTGTAACTACATGTTTTTGTTGCCTGTTTTTTTTTTTTTTTTGTTCGTTGTTTTTTTTTTTTTTCCTTGTATTTTTTTTAAAATTGTTAATTTTGAGAGAGAGAGAGAGAGAGAGAGAGAGAGAGAGAGAGAGAGAGAGAGAGAGAGAGAGAGAGAAGAGGTAATAGCTATTCTAGCAACAAAGGATTGACCGATCGATAGAAAACTTTAATTTACAGATTGATTGGCTGTGTGTGTGCACCATTCGATACCGACAGCTGGGAGATTATCATATATATATATATATATATATATATATATTATATGAGTGTTGGCGGGTACTTGTAGGTACGAAAGTGCTCGATAATGGTGGTTAGAGCTAATATATTATATATATATATATATATATATATATATATATATATATATATATATATATAAACACATACCACCCGTACACACACGCACACCACACGTAAACCCAAACACAGACACACACACACCATGTAAGACAGATTACAACTGATTGGCAACTCAAGTTTTGATTGATCGATCTTGAGAACATTATACTGATCTGATCTGATCGACTCACGGATTTTGATTAATGACCAATAAACATACCATTACGCCTCTCTCTCTATCTCTCTCTCTCTCTCTCTCTCTCTCTCTCTCTCTCTCTCTCTCTCTCTCTCTCTCTCTGCGGGTGGTTGGATGGGAGCATCATCCTTGAATCATATACCTATGATGTTCGCATGGGTGTACGATCCGATAGTGATGTCGTTTCTTCTTCTCTTTACTAGCCTATCCTGCTTCTTTGGTTTGTGATTGTATTTTTGACAGGGGATTTTTTTTTTCTGTAAATCTTCTGCCTGTTTGTTCTTGGTTATTTATAATTTAGCTTATGATATCTTTAGGTTATGATTTTGATTTACATTTGTACTATTTTTGTTAGATTGCTTGTTTTTTTTGTTTCAGCGGTCTCTCATATAACCTCAATTGTGTTGGAAGAGACCTAAAGCAACAAACAAACAAACAAATCTCTCTCTCTCTCTCTCTCTCTCTCTCTCTCTCTCTCTCTCTCAGCCGAATGTCACCTCGGATAGTGCGATATAATATACCCGTCGAAGGTTGTTCAAGGCTGCCAATTTTCCGTATATTGACGGAATTCAGTGTGTTATAAATCCTCAGTAAATTTTCCAATCAGCTACTAATCGGTAACAAAGAGTAAATACATCGTCTTTTTACTGGAGTTCACTGTTCAGAAAGAGGTCGTTCAATGCGTTTGCTAAAAAGTTCAGTAAATTTTGCCTCCTGAATTGGCAACCCTGTCAGTCTCTCTCTCTCTCTCTCTCTCTCTCTCTCTCTCTCTCTCTCTCTCTCTCTCTCTCTCTCTCTCTCTCTCTCTCTCTCTCTCTCTCTCTCTCTCTCTCTCTCTCTTCTGAAAGAGTCTGAAGTTAACGTCACTCATGTCTGTTACTGCTTTTTGCCATCCGCGTTTATGAGTAATTCTCACTAAACTGTATTAACCAGACTATAACGTTCAAGTTTACACATACATAATTTTGTTTGTTGGTTCGTTCTACTTCCGGATGCCAATGTTGTGAGCTTCTTAGCCAAGCGCATACTATCTATAGACTGATATATCAAGATAGAGATAGATGGATCAGAAGGGATAGGAAAAGAAAATCCATAAACTCGCAACGGAAAGACATGAACGAGTGAATTTAATTGTACAGTCATTATTTATTTTTTTGAATGTCGATATTCGATATACGGATTAAAAATAAAATCGATTTAATTTCAAAATCTGACAACTCCTACTTTCCGGGGTATCGCCGCTTAATTAATCATTACCAACCCCACCCCCTAAAGTAGGAAGAGAAGCACTGACTAACCTTACAGACAAGACCGGTTCGAGATTTAATTATTACCAATATCCATTGGATTCAAACAATAGGAATAATGATGGAATATTTAAATAGTGATGAGGCCGATACACGGTACACAACAGAAGGGGGAGAGGGGGGGGGGGGTAATAATGGAAAGCAGGTAATTACCAATCATGTCATTCAATCAGTGGGCTGTCTCTCACTATGTGTGTGTGTGTGTGAGAGAGAGAGAGAGAGAGAGAGAGAGAGAGAGAGAGAGAGAGAGGGAGAGAGAGAGTTTGTGTGTGTGGGTGTGCACCAATAATAATTACTTCCATCGCCAATTTGATCCAAAATCGATGGTACGCCTATAAAATCAAACAAGCTGTTGTGCGTTTATTCAATCCGCACAATGAATGGTGAAATACCACCTTCACCCCCACCCACCCCCACCCCCACCCCACGCATCGAGACACGAACAAATACACACAGATCATTAAAAACAATACTTGTGAATACTCCCCCATCCCCCGGACCAATGCTGATATTGATATACCCCCGCCTCTTAACATCAAACAATTTTCAAATCGCTCTTCCCCCCTCAAACCACCACGATTTACCCATCCCTATCAACCCGGTCCCGTTATACAAACAGAGAGAGAGAGAGAGAGAGAGAGGGGGGGGGGGGGTTAAATGTAGATAGAGAGAGATGGATAGATTCGTTCTCCTCTCCATAGCTCTCCCCTAATACTAATCTATTCTGGGTATATTTGAGATCACTGTTTGTCGATCCTACTACTACAGTAACTCTTATTTAAAAATTAGTCAAAATCAATATGGCATAGCGCCCAAGTAGTCGTTCAGAGCCCTTAAGGCCGATGGAGCCTTAGTTTATCCCGGTTTCTACAGCGTAAAACGGACAATAGCAATTACTTGCTATAATTTGGATAGGACGCTAGTACTTTCCGCCAGATCGAACAGACCCAGCTATCCAATCAGTGCTGGGTAGACAGAGGGGTCAGAAGAAATATATCTCGACTGCACCCAGGATCGATCTCGGCCCGTTTTATTTGGTGTGAAGCGAATGCTCTACCAACTGAGCTATCGGGATTGGCATAGGGTATGATTTATCCTTTTCTTATTTTACAAAGGACAAATGACACACTAATAATATTTTTTAAAACAACAAACTATAATGGTAGTAAACGAGTCGTTCATCTTCCATTGTTATCGATCGTTCCTCCCCCAGACCCATGCCAAAGAGAAAGAGCGAGAGCTTCAACGAGCGTTTGCCGAGAAGGAACGACAACTCCAGGAGACTCAGCTCTCGGTGGCCAAAAAGCTTGGGGAGGCTGAACACAAGATTGCCTCCCTCCATAGTGGTAAGTTTTTTTTAGTTTGTTATACGTCATGTATTTCTTTTTCTTTTTTTTTTCCTTGGGAAATGCCGGAGCCAGGTTAGTGGTTAGACTCTAAAGTCATATTTTCTCCAGATTTGAATAAGCCAAAGTCTGAGACACCGATATTAATTGGTCAATCTTTTATATATTAATTTATTTATTTATTTATTTATTTATTTATTTATTTATTTATTTATTTATTTATTTATTTATTTATTTATTTATTTATTTATTTATTTATTTATTTATTTAATTAATTAATTATTTTTATATATATTTATTTATATATTTAATTGAATTACCTGTTTGTTTTTGTTAATTTTTATATTTATTCATGTTCCCTCGTGTTCTTTATTATTTGTCGGGCTGGTCATGTGGTTGATACCTAACGAAGTGCTTAGACGACGTGTCAGTGCAGGGCAGGGTGCAGAGATGTCAGCCATCACTAAAATTTCGAATTTTTAACCTTGAATATAGTGTCGACGCCAAAACAAAAAACAAACCAAAAACAACAAAAAATCCCAAAAATCTTCGGAAAATTCAGCTTTTTTTTTTTTTTTTTTTTTTTTCTCAAATAATAATTTCGAATTACACATTTTCCCCCTTCCGAAAGTGTATATTATACTTTATGATCGTTGAGGTTTTGCATCTCTGAGGTCGCTTGGTCATTGTCGTGATGGTCACCAGTGGTCATTTAGTGCATTCTGCACTAGAAACGTTTAAAATGTGAAATGGGGTAAGAGGGGAGCGTGGGGTGGGGGGGGGGGGGGGGGTGGTAGAATGAGACATGAATTAGAGCTGGTATCTATCTAGCCACCAAAAAAAAAAAATATTATTATACATATAGATAGATAAAGAAAGAGAGAAGTATGTCCCAGACAAAATTTTCGGGGTTACCAACAGTTTGCGCATTAATCTGAGTCACCGAGTAATGCACGGGCTTTTTGACAGACGGTGCACCGAATGTATGTGTGCACTAGGGCGGGGCGTGCACCGGATTAGGTTATGGGGCCATAACGGGCAGTCGGTCGTTCGTTAATGAATTATCGTTGTGGTCATTTGTTGAGGCATTGAGTTATCCAGTGGGGATTAGTATATATATATACTACTAATAATAATATAAAAATTAATATTATAATATAGTTGATGTGGCCCATTCTACCTGTCGGGGGAGTAAAATGGCCAATATATATAAAAAAAAGAGAGAGAACAAAAGTTAGTCATTGAAAAACTTTTTTGTTAACCCCAGGAATGAGAGACATGTACGCAGTACAAACTAAGAATCGCGTGACGTGACTGTCAGTTCACGTTCCACTGTCAAGCGGAAGTCTGGACGTGTCTCTTGTTTTATTTATTTAATCAATTAGTGCAAATTTATTGGGGATTTTTCTCCCTTTTCATTCTAAGTGGATTATATTTTGTCATAGAAGATGGACATGCATGGAACAGCATTTTAACCATTGAATGTCTCAGTCTCGTCTTAAAGAGAAAGTTTTATGATCTCCATAATTTGTGCATGCAAAAGGACGGACATTCGTTGGTCTTGGATCTTGTTGTATACATAATTAATCGATTGATAACTCGCTAAGTGCACAAGTATTGTTGTTGCTGCTGGGGTTTGACAGGTCATTTATATAATGAGTAGGTAGGTGACTTTCAAAACGTCCTAAGTCACGTCCTGATAGAAAATGAGTTAACAATCTCAAGCTATCTATTTGGATTCCATAGAATCACCAGAGGAAATTTGGAGTTTCAAAACCTTCAGAATATTGTTTTATGAGGCACGCAAGACACGTATTTTCCTTTTTAAGTCAGTAAATCCTAGATATTTTTGCTACTTTTCAAAATTGGAAAACAAATGTATTAAATATGAGCATATTATACATAGATAGTTTTATCAAGCTATCATTAACATGTAAAAATTAAAAACATTAGCTTATAATAATTTGTCTCCGAAAAATACAATAACTAGGCATGGGGTAAAAGTAACCTGGGTAAATTACGGATATAGTCAGTGTTAGGGTCGAGTGGGTTAAGTCAGTAAATAAATGACACAAAAAAATTGCGGTTTTCTTTGAATGATGAAAATGGGACTTAGTGCGATATTGCTAGTCACCTATCTACCTACTAAATATTGTAAACAGTCTATTATTAGGTAGCGTAGAAAATGATAATAAGGATTTTGTGTTCAAGGTGTTAGGATGCATCCGCATTATTAAAAACTTACAAGACTACCTGCTTGTTTCTGACGTGTTTTATACTCATCACTGTCTGGTTTGTGTCGGGGTTTTATTCTAATTATAATCCGGTGGTGTCCTCTCTTCTCTGTCTCCTTCTTGTTTTACTGGACGTGTCAATGTAGTGGTTGTCGTCGTTGTTGAAGGGAATACTAAACGGCGATAGAATTAGAATGAAGATGATGATGATGATGATGATGATGAGGGCTGTTGACTGTAATGTAGATACAACTAATGGACATAGCACGAAGAATAAAATTGACATGGCATTAAAGCGTTGCTCGCATTCAGATCGCGATTTCAATGGTTGTTCTGATGCATTATTAATAAATCATTTTCTTTTCTTTTTAAAATTATATTTAGACCTATCAGTTAGGCCAGGTTTTCCCCTTTTTTTTTATCTTTGTTTTTTTTTTTTTAAATTGTATTACATATTTTATTAATGAAATTTCTCCATACTATCATATATGCTAAGATCATAATTAATTTAAAACGGACAAGGTTTTAAAAACAAATAAACAAACCTTTCTCTTTTATTTATTTTGTTATTCTTTCTTACTTTCGTTCTTTTTCTTCTTCTTCTTCTTCTTCTTCTTCTTCTTCTTCTTCTTCTTCTTCTTCTTCTTCTTCTTCTTCTTCTTCTTCTTCTTCTTCTTCTTCTTCTTCTTCTTCTTCTTCTTCTTCTTCTCTTCTTCTAAAGAGAGAGAGAGAGAGAGAGAGAGAGAGAGAGAGAGAGAGAGAGAGAGAGAGAGAGAGAGAGAGAGAGAGAGAGAGAAGAAAAAAGAAAAGCATGAAGGATGGAGATTGTCCCAAAAAGTGTCGTTCCCGTCATGGCAACGAATCAATTCCCGTCTGTTTAACGTCCAGTTTAGAATGATAGGAGAGGTAGGTAGCCTTACTGAAGATGACCGTCATTGTGTCCGGAGAGGTAAAGATGACCAGTGTCCGGTGATGGTGATGGTGACGCCCGGTTAGTAAGTAGTAGGTAACAAGCGATTTGGTTGTCTTTGTGCAGACCTGCCTAGTTACTACGAAAAATTCGTAGAAATACGAATTTTTGGCTCCAGCTACAGAACTGAATTCTCCTCTGCCTCTTTGACTCAATAAATCTTGTTGAAAAGGAAAGTTTAGTTCCTCAGAATCCTTAGTCGGGACTTTTGAGCATTTTTTTTTTTTTTTTTATCATACTGGGGACAATTTATTTATTTATAAAGCTATTTAAAGTGGATTTCTCTTGTTTCTCTGTTGGAAACTACGAATTTTTTGAAATTTTCAGTTGGCAGCTCTAGTTTAGGTACTTAATTAACTCACTCAATCCTAGAGATTTTTGCTACTTCTCAAAATTGGAAAAAAATGCATTAAAAATGAGCATGTACATAGATAGTTTTATTCAACTATCATTACCATGTAAAAATTACAAACATTAGTTTTGATACTACGCCTTTAATATGTCTCATAAAAATGTAATTAATAGGCATGGCGTAAAAGTAACACGGATAAACTACGGATATAGTCGGTATTCGGGTTGAGTTAGTTAATACTTTCAGTTATTCTATCTCTCTGTTTAAACGATCAATTTCGGCTGGCTTGGTCACAAGAATAGAATTGCAGTCTTTTATCTTTATATATTATAATAGTACTTTGTCGCACTCTAAGAGAGAGAGAGAGAGAGAGAGAGAGAGAGAGAGAGAGAGAGAGAGAGAGAGAGAGAGAGAGAGAGCTTTTATATAGCGCAATATCCACTAAACGTGCTCAAAGCGCTTTACAAATGAGTCCCTGGCCAACCAGCAGCACACTAAACTAATCTTGTAAGGACGTGACGTGACGCCTGTTAGGCAATAAATATTGCATTACAGGTCCGAAATTTTGCTGAAGCAGTGAAAAATTGACAAAGTTGAGACAATAGGGTGATATGAGGGTGATATGATAGGAGGGGGACGCTGCACTGTCACAACTCCCTAATCACCTCCCCTCCCCTAGAGACGTCTTTACGTGAGATTAATAACCACGGTGCAAAAACGAGAATTTCAATGTTTCGAATCGTTTATTATATATATATATATATATATATATATATATATATCGTCACGTGGACGCCTGGTAATAAAATACGTGCAGATACATGGGATGTACATGTCCAGTAACGATGATGTCTAATAACTTTTCTAACCCCCCACCCCCAGTCTTAAAGGATATTATAAGCCCGGGAGTAGGGGGGGGGGGGGGTTGAAGAGAAGAGAGAATGTATCCTGAGATAGATAACCATTCTAAAGGGTTTGACAGGCAGACATATATCACCTGCAAAATTATGGACGTTCCATCAGCTGTAAACCGTTCATGACTTGAGCGACTTATTTATTACACTGTATGACTGGATGTATGTATGTATGTCTTCCCCCCCCCCCCCCCCCCCCCCCCCCCCCCCCCCCCCCCCCCCCCCCCCCCCCCCCCACCACTGGCTGCTAGTGACTGGGTAATTAATTATCATTTATAATCTTATGCAAAGGACGTGTGTGCAAGCTAAGCGGTGCAAAGCAGGCCTGCGAGCAAGACAAAGCGGTGGTCAGCAGATAGATAGATATATGATGACGATGGTGGTGGTGGTGATGATGACGACGACGATGATGATGATGATGTGCGCTTGGTTCAGAAACTCGCAGCATTGCCATCTGGAAATATTATAACGGACCGACACACAAACCTTTGTGTAACTTTGAACGTTTATAGTCTGGTTGATATAGTTTAGTGAAACAATTGCTCATGAAGACGGATGGCAAAATAAATATAACAAAAGACGCGAGTGACGTCAACTTCGTTCTAACTATTTGAATACAACTCAGGATTTTTTTTTCTTTCTTTTGGTGGTCTGGCCTTGTTTTTTGGCGTAATTTTATGGTCAATGTCAGGCTATGAGTTTACGAAGGCTACGGTCAGGTTATACGGAGGTCAGGCTATGAGTTAACGAAGGTCAGGCTATGAGTTAACGAAGGCTACTTACAGTCAGGCTATGAGTTTACGAAGACTACGGTCAACGGTCAGGCGATGAGTTTACGAAGGCTACGGTCAACGGTCAGGCTATGAGTTGACGAAGGCTACGGTCAACGGTCAGTCTATGAGTTAACGGAGGCTACGAACGAGGCACGGATGTCGAATATCATCAGCTATTAGTATATTATTATGATTATCAATTAGTATCCCCTATCAGCGTGTACGTGATTACATACCCAGACTACCTTGTCGTTAAATATCTCTCAGTGTTATAGGACAAAACCACGTGACTTTGTGACGTTAATGATATGGTTGGCCCCAGGGGGTGGGGGTGGGGGGGGGGGTGATTTCGTCTCGACGTGGGTTGAATTCTAACTAAAGGGAAATTGAGAAACGTTTATCGTGTTCGTTATGTTGTATATATTATTGTCGTCTATTTTATTTTTGTATTTTTATTACATATTGTTTTTTTTTTGGGTTTTTTTGTTGTTGTTTGTTTCTTGTTGTTTTGTTTGTATTTTTTTTAGTTGTTTTGTTTTTTTGTTTTGTTTTGTTGGAATAGGTAAAGTTGTTGTTTCCACTGCTGGCAAACATTTCACCATGACCTTCATCATCGTAACTGATTGCCTTACATGAATCTTTGTCTGTCTTGTGGTAGAAACCGATCCATTCCCATCTCTCTCTCTCTCTCTCTCTCTCTCTCTCTCTCTCTCTCTCTCTCTCTCTCTCTCTCTCTCTCTCTCTCTCTCTCTCTCTCCCCCCCCCCCCATATGCGTGTGTATTAATGTATTTTAAGATGCATTGTGTCTAGGAATGTGTGTGTGTGTGTGTGTGTGTGTGTGTGTGTGAGGGGGGGATTACTGATTGAATATATCTTATAGGTAAGAAGGAAACAATATATATATATATATATGTGTGTATATTGTCATAACTGATACTATGTTATAGGTAATCTTGTACACGTGGCATTTTTATGCCTCTTGGGTAGACACGTAATGTAGTTGTGTTGTATCCTATGATATTTGGACTGGGTTCTTGTTGTTTGTCAAAGCACAATGGACAGGTTAACCCAAGTTGTTGTTTTTTTGGGAGGGTTTTTCTTTCTTTCTTTCTTTTTTTTTTTTTTTTTTTTTCTTATTCTTTTTTTATAATCAAAGCTCAAATTTGAGATCGAGTCTCAAGCCAAGTGTTGTTTTAGCACACAATGTCGGTGTTTTATGAAATCTTTATATTACAGACAGTGGGGGTCCTGATTGCTCAGTTGGTAGAGCACTCGCTTCTAACGCAAAAGGAGACCCGAGACCGATCCCGGCTGAGTCGAGATTTTTTTTTTCTGACTCCCCCTGTCCACCCAGTTGGGTCTGTTAGACCTGGCCGAAAGTACTCTGCGATAGACTAGTGTCCTATCCAAAGGATAGCAAGCAATTGCTATTGTCCGTTTCACGCTATAGAGACCGGGATAATCTCCGGTTTCATGGGCCCAATGAATGGCTCTGAAGGACTATTTTTCTACTTACTTAAGTATAGTCTTTTTTGGGTTGTTGTTTTTTTTTTTTTAATGAATGGTTTTTTAACCACTGAATTGCCGTATCGTGGAAATACTCGTATTAAAGAAGAAGAAAAAAAATGGCTAGGAAAAAAATCCTTCAAATATCGATGGATTTAAATCTCAAACTTTGGATTTCTCGACGTAAGTATTCTGTATGTAAGTGGATTTGTTCACAAACATTTTTATACTGGAGGAAAGGTGGTTAGTTTGTCATGAAAACTGACCAGCTATGTCGTGTCCACTAACAATACTGACTGACCTACTCGGTGGTGATGCCAAACAGTAAACAGACTCTTGTCTTGTCTTGTTCTTGGTGCACACATTGACTTTGCATGTTTTGAATTTATGTAGACCATACAGGGAGGGATGAAGGATTCTATTTGTTCCCAGTTCCCCTTTGTCTTACTTTCTCTTGACCGCTTTAATTGTATATCTCGAACTTTTTACTAACCCATTTTCTTTCTTTTTACTGGCGCTGATATGACCTTATTGTGTTGCAAGCGCCGTAAAATCCTTAAAATCAATCAAAATAAGGCTGTTTATGATGGGGGGGGGGGGGGGGGGGGGGGGGGGGGGGAGAGAGAGAGAGAAGAGCGTTATAAATAGCTCAGGTATTGTTGTATTGTTTGTCTAATAATAGATTATATGAACTTGTATGTAAGGGAGGTGCCGACATGATCGTAATATAAATGCCTGGGGTTATGGATTGTGTTGATGCTGGATTGCTCTTGTACCTAGAATTCAATCTTGGCAGTTGCAGAAATGACGTATGGGAGATTCATAATAACGATAAATATTATATTATAATAATATACTGTTATCGGGTTGTTATCGGCTATGTGGTCTTTTGATATATCACTCGCTCTCGGGATCGGAAGCTCCTGGGTTCGAGCCTCGCTCGGTGCATAGTCTTTACTCACAGTGAGTACCTGGCCGTAAACAGCGTTGTCTATGTCGAAAAAGAAATTGTAATATCGCTTAACAGGGCGTCATTTAAATCGATCGATATTTGAAGGACGAGGTTTCTGGCCGTTCCATAACCTATAATACATCTGATATGTATACTTGCCAGCTGTACACAGAATACTGTCTTTATGTGTTTGGTGGTCATTTTGATACAGTTATCCATTGTTAAAAGATTCCTTTTTTTTTTGTTTGTCCCAAATTCTTATTTTCTGACGTTCTGATTCCACTTTTGGAATGTGAAGGGTTGGTACGTCTGTGTTAGTAATCAGTAAGTAGGCTGACGGGATGGCATATATCAGTCCTGCAAGGGTGTGAATTTTCCGTATATTCACGGAATTCAGCATGTTATAAACCCTCAGTATATTTTCCAATCATCTGCTAATCGGTAACAAAAAGTAAATACATCGTCTTTTTACTGGAGTTCAGCACTCAGAAAGGAATTGGTCTATATGTTTGCGTAAAGTTTAGAAAAGTCTTGCCTCGTGAATTTTGGCA
>NC_088362.1:36253225-36280725 GCF_034508935.2 Berghia stephanieae
AATTTAAAAAAAGGTGGATTTCTATTTAGCTTAATTTTAAAACCCAACCAATTTTTTAAATTTTTTTTTTGCGCCTTGGGCTTTTCCCATTTCCCCTTAAAAATTTTTGGGAAAAAAAATTAAAAAAAAAAATGCTTTAAAAATGGGGCATTTTAACATAGATAGTTTTTTTCAACTACATTACCAAAAAAAATTTAAAAAACATTAGTTTTTGAAACAAACACCCCTTTTTAATTTTTTTGTTCTTTAAAAAAATGTAATTAAAAAAGGCTTTTGGAAAAAAAGGGAAACCCCGGAAAAAAAACAAACGGATATATTGGGAAATTCGGGTTAGTTTAAAGTTAAAAAACTCAAAGAGAAAAGAGGGGAGGGGGGAAAAGAGAGAGAGGAGATGAGAGGGGAAAAGAAAGTTTTAAAAAAAGCGCAAAAACCCTAAACGGCTAAAAACGTTTTTAAAAATGACCCCAGGGCCCAACCAGCCCCACACAAAACAAATTTTGAAAGGGGACGGGGGACGTGACGCCTGTGGGCCCAAAAATTTTCCCTTTAAACCGGGGTCCAAAATTTTGCTGAACCATGAAAAATTGACAAAGTTGAGACAATAGGGTGATATGAGGGTGATATGATAGGAGGGGGACGCTGCACTGTCACAACTCCCTAATCACCTCCCCTCCCCTAGAGACGTCTTTACGTGAGATTAATAACCACGGTGCAAAAACGAGAATTTCAATGTTTCGAATCGTTTATTTTATATATATATATATATAATATATATATATATATATATATATATATATATATATATTTTATATATATATATATATATATATATAATATATATATATATATATATATATATATATATATATATATATATATATATACGTGGACGCCTGGTAATAAAATACGTGCAGATACATGGGATGTACATGTCCAGTAACGATGATGTCTAATAACTTTTCTAACCCCCCACCCCCAGTCTTAAAGGATATTATAAGCCGGAGTAGGGGGGGGGGGGGGGGGGGGGGGGGGGGGGGGAGTTGAAGAGACGAGAGAATGTATCCTGAGATAGATAACCATTCTAAAGGGTTTGACAGGCAGACATATATCACCTGCAAAATTATGGACGTTCCATCAGCTGTAAACCGTTCATGACTTGAGCGACTTATTTATTACACTGTATGACTGGATGTATGTATGTCTCTCCCCCCCCCCCCCCCCCCCCCCCCCCACCAACACCACCACTGGCTGCTAGTGACTGGGTAATTAATTATCATTTATAATCTTATGCAAAGGACGTGTGTGCAAGCTAAGCGGTGCAAAGCAGGCCTGCGAGCAAGACAAAGCGGCGGTCAGCAGATAGATATGATGACGACGACGATGATGATGATGATGTGCGCTTGGTTCAGAAACTCGCAGCATTGCCATCTGGAAATATTATAACGGACCGACACACAAACCTTTGTGTAACTTTGAACGTTTATAGTCTGGTTGATATAGTTTAGTGAAAAAATTGCTCATGAAGATGGATGGCAAAATAAAAGACGCGAGTGACGTCAACTTCGTTGTAACTATTTGAATACAACTCAGGATTTTTTTTCTTCTTTCTTTTGGTGGTCTGGCCTTGTTTTTTGGCGTAATTTTATGGTCAATGTCAGGCTATGAGTTTACGAAGGCTACGGTCAGGTTATACGGAGGTCAGGCTATGAGTTAACGAAGGCTACTTACAGTCAGGCTATGAGTTTACGAAGGCTACGGTCAACGGCCAGGCGATGAGTTTACGAAGGCTACGGTCAACGGTCAGGCTATGAGTTGAAGAAGGCTACGGTCAACGGTCAGGCTATGAGTTGACAAAGGCTACGGTCAACGGTCAGGCTATGAGTTGACGAAGGCTACCGTCAACGGTCAGGCTATGAGTTTACGAAGGCTACAGTCACCGGTCAGTCTATAGACAGATTGCGCATCAGGGCGCTAACGGGGCCGATTAGAGATAGACGACGATTGGGATTGTTTGGAAGCTTTAACCCTTTGCCCACTAGTCATTATGACATCCGAAATGCTATCGCCTTCTACATCTACGCCAAAACAGAAATAGAGGGTGGAGCCTACCATGATATAACATTTTATGGAGCCCTAATTTCGTCATATCAGTTCTGTCCACTGACAGGTGGGTGAATATCGCTTTCCAGAACTTGTGTCCTTATATGAAATTCTGAGTTTTGACCAATCAACGATTGCTCTTTTGATAGCTCGCTTGTCAAAATGAGTCAGCTCAACCCTTGATTTATGTACAGGCATCACAGGCGGTATATGTTGTGTAACTTCAAAGACCACGATTGACCGAAAGCGATGAATGGAAGCCATACTGTGGCGTGGAGAACGAGGTCTTGTATGTATAGTTACGTCATATCTCAACGCTCGTGAATTCTTAGTACGGCTGGACTCACAATCAAAACACGAAATATGTGTTTTAAACTCTTGAATCAATCGAGTTACATCAGTGCATTCGTCTCATTGAGAAATGAAAAACGATATATAAATCAAGAACATCGACCGGAAAACAAGGAAATTATCATAAAATTATAAAATTTGAGAAAGCTGTTTTCAAAATCAAATCTATTACAAAAAAGGTTATTTCTAGATCGATTTTTATGAGACAAAGACAATTTTTCTCCACTTTTCAAGCTGATTCCAACAATGAGGTTTTCAAATTTATCGCGATAAGATTATTTGTCATTATTTTTTTTTAATACCCAATTGACTGCTCAGGAAATGAATACGTAATCCTTGGCGGCTAGCGAGTAGGTGTTAAATTTTGCTTACCCTTTCCCACGTAGACGCACACACACACGCACACACACACACACACACACACACACACACACAGAGACTTATCGTCGTCTAGCATCCTATCGTTCGGCTCGACGATTAAAAGGGGTTCGTATCGTCGCTAAAATAATTACAAAATACATATATTTAAAATATATTTATAGTAATGTGAATTAAATATTTTAATGCTCTAATATATCAAGAATGATCATTATTATGATTTATTACGGTGTGAATTGAATTAGACCTTTAAAACTGAAGTTTAATCTGACACCCTACTCGCTGTTACCATTCGAGTCTAAGTTGTAATAAGGCAACTTTGGCCAGAAGTGAAAGACATACATTGTGTGTTCAGTCTGTGTGTGTGTGTGTGTGTGTGTGTGTGTGTGTGTGTGTGTGTGTGCGTCTGCGTGGGAAAGGGAAAGCAAAATTTAACACCTACTCGCTAGCCGCCAAGGATTACGTATTCATTTCCTGAGCAGTCAATTGGGTATTAAAAAAAAATAATGACAAATAATCTTATCGCGATAAATTTGAAAACCTCATTGTTGGAATCAGCTTGAAAAGTGGAGAAAAATTGTCTTTGTCTCATAAAAATCGGTCTAGAAATAACCTTTTTTGTAATAGATTTGATTTTGAAAATAGCTTTCTCAAATTTTATAATTTTATGATAATTTCCTTATTTTCCGGTCGATGTTCTTGATTTATATATCGTTTTTAATTTCTCAATGAGACGAACGCACTGATGTAACTCGATTGATTCAAGAGTTTAAAACACAGATTTCGAGTTTTGATTGTGAGTCCAGCCGTACTAAGAATTCACGAGCGTTGAGATATGACGTAACTATACATACAAGACCTCGTTCTCCACGCCACAGTAGGGCTTCCATTCATCGCTTTCGGTCAACCGTGGTCTTTGAAGTTACACAACATATACCGCCTGTGATGCCTTTACATAAATCAAGGGCTGAGCTGACTCATGTTGACAAGCGAGCTATCAAAAGAGCAATCCGTTGATTGGTCAAAAACTCAGGATTTCATATAAGGACATAAGTTCTTGAAAGCGATATCCACCCACCTGTCAGTGGACAGAACTGATATGATGAAATTAGTGATCCATAAAATGTTATATCATGGTAGGCTCCACCCTCTATTTCTATTCTGGCGTAGATGTATAAGGCGATAGCATTTCGGATGTCATAATGACTAGTGGGCAAAGGGTTAAAGCTTCCAAACAATCCCAATCGTCGTCTATCTCTAACGGGACCCGTTGGCGCCCTGTCTCGCAAAGTCAGTTATGAGTTTACGAAGGCTACGGTCAACGGTCAGGCTATGAGTTGACGAAGGCTACGGTCAACGGTCAGGCTATGAGTTTACGAAGGCTACAGGCTACGGTCAGTCTATGAGTTTACGAAGGCTACGGTCAACGGTCAGGCTATGAGTTTACGGAGGCTACGGTCAACGGTCAGACTATGAGTTAACGAAGGCTACGGTCAACGGTCAGCCTATGAGTTAACGAAGGCTACGGTCAACGGTCAGCCTATGAGTTAACGGAGGCTACGACACGAGGCACGGATGTGGAATATCATCAGCTATTAGTATATTATTATGATTATCAATTAGTATCCCCTATCAGCGTGTACGTGATTACATACCCAGACTACCTTGTCGTTAAATATCTCTCAGTGTTATAGGACAAAACCACGTGACTTTGTGACGTTAATGATATGGTTGGCCCCAGGGGGTGGGGGGAGGGGGGGGGGGGGGTTGATTTCGTCTCGACGTGGGTTGAATTCTAACTAAAGGGAAATTGAGAAACGTTTATCGTGTTCGTTATGTTGTATATATTATTGTCGTCTATTTTATTTTTGTATTTTTATTACATATTGTTTTTTTTTTGTTTTTGTTTTTTTTTTGTTTTTTTTTTTTGTTTCATGTTGTTTTGTTTGTATTTTTTTTTAGTTGTTTTGTTTTTTGTTTTGTTTTGTTGGAATAGATAAAGTTGTTGTTTCCACTGCTGGCAAACATTTCACCATGACCTTCATCATCGTAACTGATTGCCTTACATGAATCTGTGTCTGTCTTGTGGTAGAAACCGATCCATTCCCGTCTCTCTCTCTCTCTCTCTCTCTCTCTCTCTCTCTCTCTCTCTCTCTCTCTCTCTCTCTCTCTCTCTCTCTCTCTCTCTCTCTCTCTTCCCCCCCCCCATATGCGTGTGTATTAATGTACTTTAAGATGCATTGTGTCTAGGAATGTGTGTGTGTGTGTGTGTGAGGGGGGGGGGGGGGGGGGGATTACTGATTGAATATATTTTATAGGTAAGAAGGAAACAATATATATATATATATATATATATATATATATATATATATATATATATATATATATATATATATATATATATATATATATATATATATATATATATGTATATTGTCATAACTGATACTATGTTATAGGTAATCTTGTACACGTGGCATTTTTATGCCTCTTGGGTGGACACGTAATGTAGTTGTGTTGTATCCTATGATATTTGGACTGGGTTTTTGTTGTTTGTCAAAGCACAATGGACAGGTTAATCCAAGTTGTTGTTTTTTTGGGAGGGTTTTTCTTTCTTTCTTTTTTTTTTTTTTTTTTTTTTTTTTTTTTTTTCTTATTCTTTTTTTATAATCAAAGCTCAAATTTGAGACGAGTCTCAAGCCAAGTGTTGTTTTAGCACACAATGTCGGTGTTTTATGAAATCTTTATAATATTACAGACAGTGGGGGTCCTGATTGCTCAGTTGGTAGAGCACTCGCTTCTTACGCAAAAGGAGACCCGAGACCGATCCCGGCTGAGTCGAGATTTTTTTTTTCTGACTCCCCCTGTCCACCCAGTTGGGTCTGTTAGACCTGGCCGAAAGTACTCTGCGATAGACTAGTGTCCTATCAAAAGGATAGCAAGCAATTTGCCGTACCGTGGAAATACTCGTATTAAAGAAGAAGAAAAAAATGACTAGAAAAAAAATCCTTCAAATATCGATGGATTTAAATCTCAAACTTTGGATTTCTCGACGTAAGCATTCTGTATGTAAGTGGATTTGTTCACAAACATTTTTATACTGGAGGAAAGGTGGTTAGTTTGTCATGAAAACTGACCAGCTATGTCGTGTCCACGAACAATACTGACTGACCTACTCGGTGGTGATGCCAAACAGTAAACAGATTCTTGTCTTGATTTGTTCTTGGTGCACACATTGACTTTGCATGATTTGAATTTATGTAGACCATACAGGGAGGGATGAAGGATTCTATTTGTTCCCAGTTCCCCTTTGTCTTACTTTCTCTTGGCCGCTTTAATTGTATATCTCGAACTTTTTACTAACCCATTTTCTTTCTTTTTACTGGCGCTGATATGACCTTATTGTGTTGCAAGCGCCGTAAAATCCTTAAAATCAATCAAAATAAGGCTGTTTATGATGGGGGGGGGGGAGAGAGAGAGAGAGAGAGAGAGAGAGAGAGAGAGAGAGAGAGAGAGAGAGAGAGAGAGAGAAGAGCGTTATAAATAGCTCAGGTATTGTTGTATTGTTTGTCTAATAATAGATTATATGAACTTGTATGTAAGGGAGGTGCCGACATGATCGTAATATAAATGCCTGGGTTATGGATTGTGTTGATGCTGGATTGCTCTTGTACCTAGAATTCAATCTTGGCAGTTGCAGAAATGATGTATGGGAGATTCATAATAACGATAAATATTATATTATAATAATATACTGTTATCGGGTTGTTATCGGCTATGTGGTCTTTTGATATATCACTCGCTCTCGGGATAGGAAGCTCCTGGGTTCGAGCCTCGCTCGGTGCATAGTCTTTACTCACAGTGAGTACCTGGCCGTAAACAGCGTTGTCTATGTCGAAAAAGAAATTGTAATATCGCCTAACAGGGCGTCATTTAAATCGATCGATATTTGAAGGACGAGGTTTCTGGCCGTTCCATAACCTATAATACATCTGATATGTATACTTGCCATCTGTACACAGAATACTGTCTTTATGTGTTTGGTGGTCATTTTGATACAGTTATCCATTGTTAAAAGATTCCTTTTTTTTTTGTTTGTCCCAAATTCTTATTTTCTGACGTTCTGATTCCACTTTTGGAATGTGAAGGGTTGGTACGTCTGTGTTAGTAATCAGTAAGTAGGCTGACGGGATGGCATATATCAGTCCTGCAAGGGTGTGAATTTTCCGTATATTCACGGAATTCAGCATGTTATAAACCCTCAGTATATTTTCCAATCATCTGCTAATCGGTAACAAAAAGTAAATACATCGTCTTTTTACTGGAGTTCAGCACTCAGAAAGGAATTGGTCTATATGTTTGTGTAAAGTTTAGAAAAGTCTTGCCTCGTGAATTTTGGCAACCCTGGTCTTGATACTAAAATTCGTAAAGTACTACCCGAGTTTTATTGGATTTTCTTTTTCTTTTAAAGGTCACATCAAATGAGTTGTGGAAAATTGGTAATACATAGTACTAAAATTGACATCATTTCTCATTGAATGATGGTCTCTGGTGGTGATGGCCGTGGTGATGGTTGTGGTGGCGATGATTGGAATGGCAGTCTTGCTGTTCTCTGGAAAAGACCATATTTAACAATTTGGCCAGAAAACTCGTCCTTCAAATATCGATCGATTTCAATGACCCTCTCATCTTGGGGGAAAAAAAAACAACTCAATTCCCAGGTTTGAGTTTATTTGTTTATTATTTTTTGTTTTGTATTGTTTTGTTTTTTGGGTTGTTTTTTTTTTGTTTTTTTTTTTTGTTTAAAAATGTTTTGTTTTTTGGGGGGGGGGGGGGGGGGAGGGGGGGGGTCGTGTTTTTTTCCCCCAAGATTACCTAGGGTCATTTAAATCGATCGGGTTTTGAAGGACGAGTTTTCTGGCCAAATTTTAAAGTATGGGTTTTTCCAGAGTACACATAGTGGTGGTGGTTTTGGGTGATTACCACAATGGTGGGGACAATGATCATCATGATTACGATGGGAGATCGTCAATGAGAGAGAGAGAGAACTGGGACAAACCAAAGTCCTCACGAAGTTATTGTATTGTATTCTTGTCACATTATTTAGTATTATTATTGAGAAACGAGGCCATGGGTTGAACACTGTTCTATCTCCCCACTCTCCTCCCCTCTTCAACCCCCTATCCCCAAACCATTCCAACATCGTCACAATGTATCATCATCATCAGCATCATCATCATCATCATCATCATCATCATATTGACAATGAAATCGTTGATAGTTGTCTATTGTATCGTTTTATTTGGAGTAACAGTTACTCCTCACCCCCTACCCCCACCCAAACAATTCCAACATCGTCACAATGTATCATCATCATCATCAACATCATCATCATCATCATCATCATCATCATCATCATCGTCGTCGTCGTCGTCATCATCATCATCATATTGACAATGAAATCGTTGATAATACAGTCCATTGTATCGTTTTATTGGAAGTAACAGTTCGTAATGGGACCGATTTGGCCTGGGGTTTATTGAATGAAGGGGAATGGAGATGTCGAATAATATTGATTTCTGTCTGTCTAGTATGGATATCTAGATTATTTATTACTCAAACTTTCTATTTTGAATGTATAATGTAAGCATTTGAGTGTATTCCTCTTTGTTGGATTTTGTGCTTTTGTCCGGATGAGACTTATAGGTGATCTCAAATTAAGTACATGCTCTTGGAATCTACATCTGATCCCTATTTGTTCCCAGTACCCCTTTGTCTTAATTTCTCTTGGCTGCTGTAATTGTAATTCTAGAACTTTTTACTACCCCATTTTCTTCCTTTTTACTGGCGCTGATATAACCTAAAATGTGTTGCAAGCGCCGTAAAACCCTTAAAAACAAAAACAAAAACAAACAACTCAAACTTTCACTATTCTCACGTCATCTGAAAATGAAAAGAAACTGTTTTCAAAAATTTTGCCAGACAATTCATCCTTCTAAATATCGATCGATCTTGCCACACACACAATAAAAAACAAACAAAAAAAAAAAATCGTTTATTAAATCCCCAAGTGTGAGAGAGAAAAAAATTGCATTTAAATCGATGAATATTGGAAGATAGATTTTCTGGCCAAAAGTTTTAATACGTTTTTGTTTTTGTTTTTCCTCCATAGTTAGTACGACATGACTGAAATCGTTCACAGTTTTGTTTTTTTTTTTTAATTATTGTGTCGGTTTTATTTGGTGTAACAAGTTCATAATATGGGAAATATTTTTTTGGCCTGAGGTTTATTCATTGTCTGAAGTGATGATGGTGAATTCGAAAATCGTTTGGGTTGGGTTTTTGTGTGTGTGTGTGTGTGCGCGCGCGCGTGCGTGTGTGTGCGTGCGTGTGTTCGTGTGTTTGTGTGTTCGAGATTCACTTTTATTGAGTAAAGAATGGGTTGGGGTTTTTTAAATCACAGAAACATCAGATTGGTGGGGGTGAGGGGGGGGGGGAGTTAATTGTGTGTGTGTGTGTGTGTGTGTGTGTGTGTGTGTGTGTAGTATGTATGTGGCCATTTTGTGTCTTAATACAAATGAAGAGCCGTCGTTTACTTTCTAATCAGTCAATCCCGTACTCTGGATTAAAAAAACACACATTTTAAAATTTTGCTAGAAAACTCGTCCTTCAATAAATATCGATCGTTTTTAATGTCCCTCATCTCGACAAATACGTTTAAACCTGGGACTTCGCCAAGTCTTCCTTAAATCTCGGGTTTGAGAGTTTTCGTTTGTTTTTGTTTTTTTTTGTTTTTTTTTTTTTGTTTTTTTTTTTTTTGTTTTTTTCCAAGCTGAGAGTAATTTAAATCGATCGATATTCGAAGGACCAGTTTTCTTGCTAAATTTGTTTTAATATTCGTTTTTCCAGAAAACGACAGAGAACTGGGGAATGGAATACTGTCATTCTTATTACAGATTACATCCATTTTATTTTTAAAAACATATTCTTATTCAAATATCACCCATATTTCCAATAATTCTTTTCTTTTTTTTTTCTCCAGCCTTGGACAGTGTCAACTCTGAGTTGTTCGAAGTGAAATCCAAGTATGACGAAGCCACATCAGCAAAGTGAGTTGTCTTTATTATCATATTATAGATAGTTCGAAGATGAAGTCACTCAGGTCTTAGTTATTGTTTTTTTGCCATCCGCGTGAGTAATTCTCACTAAACTATATTGACCTGACTATAAATGATCATGGTTACACACAGTTTTGTGTGATAGTATGTGCTTGGCTAAGAAGCTCAAAACATTGCCACCCGGAAGTTTAACGGACCAACACACAAGACGCTGTGTAACCATGAACTTTTGTAGTCTGGTTAATACAGTTGAGTGAGAATTACTCACAAACGCGGATGGCAAAAAAAAAAAACAAAAAAAACAAACAATAACTAAGATCTGAGTGACGTCAACTTCATACTATCGATACTCAATAATATTGTCAATGTAGAAAATGTCAAACGTTCTTTCTTCATATTTACTTATCTACTGAGACCCCAGGGCAACAGCAAAGGTCCTCCACTCCTATCTGTTTTGAACACTCAAAAGACACGTACCCTTGTGTGGAACACAGGCATTAAATCGTCCCTCTGTGGTGCAGTGGTAGCACGTCTGTCCGATAATCAGGTCTGAGGCTCGATGCCCATTTGGGGCAGGCTGCATGTCCGAGATTTTTTTAATTATATATTTTTTTTCTCTCTCTCTACCTTGTCCGGAACTGTTTCCTCCAATCCTGTCAGTTTTGGACCATTCTTGAGTTTGTGTCTTCCACCCAGATCTGCCGACTGCAACGAAAAATTCGTGGAATTACGAAATTTTAAATCCAATTTCAGAGGTTTCTCATTAAAACTTATTGAAAATGAAAGCTGATGCCAGAGTGCATAATTCTAAGGATTTTAAAGTGTTAATTTAACCCTTATGAGATACATGAACCCAGTCAGTTCTAGATCCCTAATTCTGTGCATAATAATAATAATAATAATAATAATAATAATAATAATAATAATAATAATAATAATAATAATGATAATAGCTGCCAACCGTTCCGTTAAAAACGGATTTGTTCCGTATTTGACCTCCTGAGTTCGTAAGTCCGTACTTTTAGTTCAAAATCCGTATTTGTAATTTTTGGCAAATTGTGGTAAACAAGGCATGTAAGCCCAATGAATTATTATTACTACTATTGTTATTGTTATTATTATTATTGGCGTCCAGTCGGAGATGGTTTAAAATCAACACAGCATATTCTCCATTCCTGTGTAGCTCTTTAATTTGAATTATGCCTCTCGGTCATAAATGGTTTTCAACAATTAAACATATATATATATAACGCCTGTTATTCACTAAAACCTCTCGTAATGTATTGGAGATTTGCATAAAATATGCATATTAGCCTCGAATATACTATTAGTGTTCTTAGACCTTATTGATACTTTCCTTATTTGTTACAAATATTATTTTAATTAAAAATAAAATTAAATCAACATCTTTGATTGGAAGGTAGTCAATCAGAGAATCGATTGCTTATATAGATTTAACATTTCAATGATTATTTCCCTTTATTAATTTATGAAATATAAGTTCAATCTATTTAAAGCTACCGTCTTGATCTGATTATTATTATTTTTATTTTTTTCAAGCAAGCTTTTGTAACGGTTTAGGTTCAAGAGAATTAGTATACTCCATTTTTAGGTGTGTTTATCTTGTCAAAGTAAAGAGGTAGGAATTCTCCAATATATTTTTATTTTTCGATAACTACTATTATAGTGTACTACTTAAAGACCTTTATGTTGTATGAAAGAAAATTATATGCAATTTCCTACTTTTAAGCCAATCTCCCTAATTTTTGCCCCGAAACGCCCTCTGAAGTGACTTACCAGGTTGGCAGTTATGCTTTTCTAAACATCCTAAGTTATTTCATTTCTTTTTTACAATTGTGCTTCTTGTGTATTGGTCCTTATCAAAGTTGAGGCAGTTGAAGTCTTTCTTTATATTGTCTGTTCTGAAATTTTGATCTCATTGTGGAAAGTGTCATTTCATAACGATTCAAATGAGCTGGAACTAAACCGGATAATTTAGCAACATTTGGACTAGCCTCTGTTATCTTAAATTTGTTGGTGTTAGTAGTAGTAATTAAAAAGGCTGACTTTTATATGTTGCGATTCGATGAAGGGGGGGGGGGGGGGGGGCAGGCACACATCGCACATCGTCCCCTCATCCTGGGCCAAATGGGCCTTTCTTATTTTATTTTTGAAAAGTTGGCAGCTATGTTTAATAATAATAATAATAATAATAATAATAATATAATAATGAATATAAGATAATAATGATAAATAATGATATAATAATAATAATAATATAATAATAATAATAATAATGATAATAATAATAATAATAATAATAATAATAATAATAATAATAATAATAATAATAATGATAATAATAATGATAATAATAATAATAGTTACAAATCAGTTCTAGTAGGCGGTGCCAAAACCCGCTGTAATTTGACTCAAATTGACTTCTATTATCTGTCTTCCTCCTTTGTTTTCCATCAGTATCTCTATCTCTATCAACCACGGCGTCCCTTCCCCTACAATAACGGTGACAACAACAACACCCTAATTTACTGCCAAATATTATCTGTCTCCTTTCTCTCATCCTGTCGACCCATCGTCAAATTAAACTTCTACCCCTATCATTCATTCACATTATTATTATTATTATTATTATCATCATTATTATAACAACCACCCTTCGTGTCCTCCCCCCTCCCCTGTCTGTCTCTCTCCGATTACCCCATATCCGCTTTGAATTATTTTAAATGCCATTTTATGAAAATTGTCACTGGTCGTCCATAAATAAAAGCCGAACACGCCATCAGGAGCGATTCAATGAATGCATAGGTCACACGATATCAACCCCCTAATTCGGCCATCATCGGCAATCATCGGTAATCGTCTGCCATAATCAGCCCCCGATCATTATCGGAGCAAGGCACCCCCCTAGTTTCGAAATGTCGCCAGCATCAATCAGAGAAAGAGGAGAGAGGAGAGGGAGGGGAAACGGCTGCTGGGGGTGAAAAGGTTCGCGCAGGAGCAACGAGAAAGAGGGGGGAGGGGTTGTTTCACCCCCCCCCCCAACCTTCGATGTATAACCCGATGGGTTATAGCTTAGCTATTATTTATTATCACATTATTGTCATTATATATTATTGTTTTCAAAATCGTTCTATAATCACGGCTGCTTTTGTTCTTTTAATGCTCGCTCGACGTATCGAGTTCACCAACTGTTTTTGTCTTTTGTGTGAATTTTATTGTCGGAAATGGCACCCAGTTACGTGTCGTTGTAAATGTTAAAAAAAAGGACAACGATTTTCTCTTTTGATTTTCCACTATCATATTCCGCAGACAGTTTGTCGGGGGGGGGGGGTGTTTTTTTTTTTTGGTGTTGTTGTTTGTATGTTTGGGTTTTTTTTTATGTCTTGGGCGGCGGTGGGGGGGGGGGGGGTGTTTTTTGTTCAAGGTTTGTTTGTTTCTTTGTTCTTTTTTTGTTTTTTGTTTTTTCGGGGGGGGGGGGGTTGTATTTTTTTGTTTTGATTTGTTTCTTTTTTTTTTTAAGGGGGGGGGGGGGGGGGGCGTATTTTCTTTTTGTTCTTTTTTGAAGGGAGAGGGGAGGGGGTTGGTTTCTAGCATTGTGGACTGGCATCTCCGTTATTCTATATATAGATGTCGATAGCCTTTCTGTCAACAATTTCAGCATAGATATCTACCATGTAAAAATATATAAAATGCCAATTTGCGTTGGTCATTCAGTCTCATTTAATTTCTCTCTATATATAATAACGTATTGGCATTAGCGATAGCCATTGGAGAGAGGGGTCGACGTGGATGGATGGATTATGGGTCGGTGGGTGGGTGGATGGATGGTGACCACTGCGGGGTACTGACCGTCGTTCAATAGATAATTGGTGGGCTGATTATAACGTCGACGTGCTGGAACCGACCACGGAAAATGACTCTAATTGGCCACTGCCATCGTTAAGTGGTCCTCGTAGTGTTATGCCTCTCTTTTGTATATCTTCTTTCTATCTCTCAATCCCTCCCAGTCTCTCTATCTATCTATCTATCTATCTTATCTATCTATCTATCTATCTATCTGTCTATCTATCTATCTATTATCTATCTATTATTATTATATATATATATATATATATATATATATATATATATATATTATATATATATATATATATATATATATATTAATATATATATAATATATATATATATATATATATATAACCATTAATAGATTGATAATAGTGCTCAACTTTTGGATAAAAAAAAGCTATTCATAGAATAATTCAAGTGTAATTTTGTTCAACTTCCTGGTATAAGTTAGAATTTTTTGTTGATTCTCTTTTGACTCATTATGTATTGTTTGTCAATTACACTCGAATTATTCTCTCTCTCTCTCTCTCTCTCTCTCTCTCTCTCTCTCTCTCTCTCTCTCTCTCTCTCTCTTTCTCTCGTCTTGCACTTCCAAACGCGAAAATCGTAAAATACCAGGACGTTTATATTGCTCAGTGTCCTCTATGTTGTTCAAAATCGTAAAAGCTCTTTATCTCGAGTCCCAAAAACAACAGCAAGTATGGTGAGATCAGTAAGGGTGCTTACATTTTTTTGTTTCAATGTTGACAGCGACGAAAGCCGTTACCGGTTAGATACTCATTTTACACCTACGTGAAATGAGAAAATGTCAGTAAAGAGTTACTTCTAAGAATTCAAAAAAAATTTGCGCTGCGCAAAAGTGGACTTAGAGCCGAGTGCCTACCTATTTTGTGACATTGGTAATTTCAGCTCACACCCGGCGGGTGGTTGGATGGGAGCATCACCCTTGAATCATATACCTATGATGTTCGCATAGGTGTACGATCCGATGTTGATGTCGTTTCTTCTTCTCTTTACTAGCCTATCCTGCTTCTTTGGTTTGTGATTGTATTTTTGACAGGGGATATTTTTTTTTCTGTAAATCTTCTGCCTGTTTGTTCTTGGTTATTTATAATTTAGCTTATGATATCTTTAGGTTATGATTTTGATTTACATTTGTACTATTTTTGTTAGATTGCTTGTTTTTTTGTTTCAGCGGTCTCTCATATAACCTCAATTGTGTTGGAAGAGACCTAAAGCAACAAACAAACAAACAGCTCACACCCAAATCATGGGCACGGCTGGGCAGTTTGGGGTGGTTACCCAACCAGGCGTTACTTTTACCGATATGAATCCAAATTAGATCGATATTCATTATATTTGGTTACCCCCACCAACCTTAGACTTAGGTGTGTTGAGAGGTTGGTGAGGGGAGGGGGGGGGGGGGCAGGGTAATTATGTACTTGAGTGGTGTAGTAGTTATCCAAGAGGAATATCTCCACACGGTGCTTGAGATCTTATCATAGAGAGAATAACCTGTTCCGGTTTTTATTGATTTCCGGTTTTGATGGAGTTTGTTTTTTTTTTGTTTTTTTTTTACTAAATTTTTATTTTTTATTTTTTGGTCCATTAGATTATTTAATATTATAATATAACAATTCTTAGCTCATCATTTTCATCATCATCATAATCATAGTCGTCGTCATCGCCAACGTCATTATCAAGTTAATTATTCTATAAATGTTACAAGATGGTGTCTTAAATATTTTGTTGTACCAATTATTATTATTATTATTATTATTATTATTATTATTATTATTATTATTATTATTATTATTATTATTATTAATTATTATTATTATTATTATTATTATTATTTTGTCTGCCAGGTCAGATGAAATGGAAATGGTGATGGCCGATTTGGAGAGAGCTAATGAGGTGAGTTTTCGTCTTAGTTTTGTGATAAGTGTCGATGTCGACCAGTGACATCAGAAGAAGAAGAAAAAAACGTACCACCCCAAATAAATCCCGTTATAGTTAACAAAGAGTCTCAAGCCAACAGCAATACTTAACACGTAGGATAAGAAGCTTGTCAGGCAATATGTATTTATATTCCATTTTGTTTCCCATAACTCAACAACGCACCACTCAGAGGGGGCCTCGAACCTTGAACCTATGTAGGAAATATTTGTTTTCAGACTTATTTATATTAATTATTTTTATGTGATAAAAAAGTTTTTGGCGAAAACAAAATAAATCTGATTTTCAGGTCAGAATCCTGATTTTTTAGATTTTATTTTTTAAAAGGGGGTGGGAGGGATATTAAATAACCATCAAATCGTGGTTTTCCGGCAATTTGGCTTGGCAGCTTTGCACAAATTTGCAAAACTCGTACTGTTTTTTAACTTGTTTTGTTTTTTAGTTGTTTTTTTTTTTTTTTAACCTCATCTATAATTTTCCCCAGAGAGCTGCCAACGCAGAAAGACACGCCGACCTTCTAAAACAGCAGCTGGCGGCAGCCACCGAGGCTGCAGCAGGAACTAACTCAGCCACGGGTCAGCGCGGGTCGGACACGGAGCAGTCATCGCTGACTGCCTCGGCCTCGGAACAGGCTATGGACATCCTGAGGAGATCCACGCTGGAGGTTGAACTTGCCGCCAAGGAGAAGGAGGTGGGTTGATAAGATAGGATTTTAGCTTCATCCTTTCTTTTCCTTACCAACCATTTTCAGAATTTTCCCCAAAATTTCACACCCACTTAACACAAAAATATGTTGTTCTTAATCAAACAGAAAAGCAATGAATACATTCTATGCATGATATTGATCAGTAAAATGAACTCTACAATACAGTGTCACGTTTTTATGGCTACGACAAAACATTTTTCTTTAAATTGTGTGAGTTACAAAAGAAATCTGAATGATAAAAGTGCTGGTTGGATCGTAACGAATGTGACGATTTTTCTATGGTTGGTAAAGAATGGCTTAATCAATCCTCTTGGGACTTAGGACTGCAACAATGCTCTTAGAGCGTACCTTGTTCTTGGCCAGCTTCCTCCTTTACTACTACTACTACTACTACTACTACTACTACTACTACTACTACTACTACTACTACTACTACTACTACTACTACTACTACTACTACTACTACTACTACTACTACTACTACTACTACTACTACCACTGCTACTACTACAATCACTAATACTACTACTACTACCACCACTACCCCCACTGCTACTGCGCTATGACTCATATCTTTCTCCTCTTTTACAATAGCGCTTCAACTCTTTCCAACGTTTTAAATGAAAACAAGGATCTTTTAATTTTTTTTTTTTTTTTTTAGTATTTTGTTTTCTCCATTAAAAAAAAAACAACTGAAGTCCTGCTCCCCACCAGTTAATGAACAAAAGCTTTATCCTGGCTTGATGTGATTGATTAACCGATAGTCTGTCCCATCGAGCGATAGATCGATAAATCGATGGCCCGTTTGATTGATTATATCCCTGCGCTCTCGTCGATACTTCAACACCCTCCGGGGAAAGTTGTAGTGGGGAGGGGGGGGGGGGGGGATAAGCCTAATCAGGACTTGTTATGGCTTACATGTACACTACTCTGCTTCCCATAATAGTAATGATAATAATAATGATAATGATAATAATAATGATGATGATAATAATATAATAACCACCATGTGTGTGTGTGTGTGTGTGAGAGAGAGAGAGAGAGAGAGAGAGAGAGAAGAGAGAGAGAGGAGAGGAGAAGAGAGAGAGAAGAGATGTTTGAAGACCAAAAAAAAAAATAATAATAAAAATAAATTTAAAAGCCCCACATTCGGTGACAGGGAGTCCCTTGAGGCTTGAGATGGGTGACAGTTATTTGAACAGGGTCGTCCTGAGTCTTCCCCGTTGAGTTCGGATGGTTGGCAAATCAATGACGATACTACTAACACTGATCGATCGATTGGATCTGCTAACCCATTGATTAATTACCAGCCACCCCCCCCCCCCCCCCCCCCCCCTTTTCCACCTCTCCCTTGTCAAATGTCAATCACCCTCCATCCATCCCAACCTCTATCAATACCCACCTTCTAACCCCCTCCTCCCCTGCTAATCAGCCCCCCCCCCCCCCCTCTCTCTCTCTCTCCGCTATCATATTCTCTAATCACCCCCCCCCCCAATTTCCCTCCATTGGAAGAATCCTTGTAATTGTAATAATAACAAATCCATACACCGTTCAATCTTGTTCTCAACCTCCCCCCAACCCCTTATAATTTTCCAACAAGGCGTACACGATTCACACCCAATATTGAGTTAATCCATAAAGGCCCGCTGCGCTTCTAAAGCGATCCGCCAGTCAGCTAATTTATCACCAACCCCCCTCCCCCCTTCTATCCAAATTCAATCCATCCATACATCGATGCTAGTGACGATGACGGCGTTGACTGATAACCCGTAGCTACCCGCCTTGTCAGTCTTGAGTGAAGCCTTCGACAACTTGCCTCGCATGCTGTGCCGCTACTGCTGGTTGTCGCGCAACGTTCAATTATTTCTCTTTCACCGCTATCGTTGATCATTTAAACAGAAAGAAGTAGAAGAAGAAGGAAGAAAAAATCGACTTACAGGATTTTGATTATGTTGTAACAATTTCAAGGAAAGTTGTGGATCTGTGTGAAACCAACCGTGACGGAGATTGGAGTTTTGTTTGTTTTTTTTTGTTTGTTTTTTGAACTTGTGGGTTTTGGATTTGTCTTTTTGTTGTTGTTGTTGTTGTTGTTGTTGTTGTGCAATCCGGAGGATTTATGACATAAAAAAAAGTAATTGTTTCGTTGGAATTTTATTTTTCATGAATCCGATGTCATAAAGTGCATCTCTGGGTGAAAAATTTAAGAAATGAGTTTTTAAAAGATTGAACATTCTTGGATCTTCCTGTGAAATTATTAATAATCCCACTAATTACGTTGTATTTTGAAATCACGCAAACCCTATTCTTTTCGTTTTTTAAATAATTTAAATATTTATAAATAGTTTTATATTTAGTTGATTGTTTTCGGTTTTTTTCTTGGTAAATCATAGGATTTTAGATAATTACCTTATGTTTTGTATTTTTTTTTCTTTTGAGTGGGTGGGGGGGGGGGTGTTTTTGGAGTTTTTCTTTTCACTTTTAAAAATTTTGTTTCCCTAAAATAGACGCAGGATTTGACATTTCCCTGGATAGTTTTTTTCTCTTCATCGGTTGTGTCTGTGTGTGAGGGTTTGTTGTATTTTCTCCTTGGAAGAAGCCCAGTAGACGATGACCTATTATCATGAATTCCCCTGGCCTCTCAGACGTTCGTCACGTGTTAATAGGAGAATAATGTGTCGTCCGCCTTTTTTTAATTCCATCTTTGGGAAGCATCGAAATCAGTGATAGGAACTACGACGTAGACATGGCCGTGTCAGAGACAGCGACCACGATGTTGGGATCGTCTGCTATTAATTTGTTGTTGTGGTTGATTATTGATGTTTGGGATTGACTTGGATTTCAGTTCAACCCGTGTCGCTTTCTCGAGTTCGTGTAGTAAACAACTGCTTGGACTGTCAGAGCACGGCTATCGACTGCTAGCAGCAATTAACTACAGACATGTCGAAATTCTTTGATGACGTTAAGGTGGTGATTGGTTTTGTTTTTGCTTGATTTTTCTTTTAGTGTGTCTGGGTGTGTGTGTGTTGGTCTCTCTCTCTCTCTCTCTCTCTCTCTCTCTCTCTCTCTCTCTCTCTCTCTCTCTCTCTCTCTCTCTCTCTCTCTCTCTCTCTCTCACACACACACACACACATGGTGGTTATTATATTAGTGTGTGTGTACGAGAGGGTGAATCAGCCACACAGATTGCATGCGAGTGTGTGTGTGTGTGTGTGTGTGTGTGTGTGAATTTAAGTCTTGTTTATTTTATTTAACCGTTCTTTTTTAAAATATCAAAATAAACCCAATTTAATATTTCTGTCATAGATTTGTTTCTTCTGTTTTATTATTTGTATTAGAATTTTAAATGACAGTTATATTATTTTGATGATTAGATAACAATAATAGTAATATATAATATAATATTATTATTATTATTATTATTATTATTATTATTATTATTATTATTATTATTATTATTATTATTGTAATTTTAATAATAATATTAATAATAATAACAATGATAACCTCAAAGTGCTTTACAATATCACTTGACTAACGACTAACCGTAACTAACGACTAACCATAAACTGTAAACCAACAGACCCATACAACAGTTACAGTCGCACACACTAACTATGCATGGTTCACACAATAAAAAAAAAACCAACAATATAAAGTGATATTTGACAAATGCAAACCCAAAACAAAACAATGAACGAATCAAGCAGAAAACACCTTCGATTACAAAAAAATTAATAATGTTATAATAAGTGCTGACAAAATTCTGTTTAGATATGAAGTTGACGTCACTAAGGTCTTTGTTATTGGTTTTTGCCATCCTTGCTTATGAGTAATTCTCACTAAACTGTATTAACCAGACTTTGAACGTTCTGGTCCGTTATACTTCTGGATGACAATGTTGTGAGCTTCTTACCCAAGCGCATTACTGTCACTATATTGTTCTTTATTTATGATTGGTGATTTGATAATTCAGTGTGTGTTTGTGTCCACAGATTGGTCAGTTGGTGGAGGACGTCCACAGACTTCAGGCATCCCTCAACAAACTGAGAGAATCCACATCAGCTCAGGTAAACGATAATATACTCTTATATTGTGTTAATAAATAGCATGTGTGTGAAAATATTCTACAAGCATAGACTGGATATCAATGGGAGCGATCTATAGTCATGTATTCGTCCAACCGAGCCATCAATCACGTGATTTGGAGCTGTCCAACGATTGGACATTTCTGAACAAATGCAAACACGCTGCTTTGTTTATGAAAGTTGTAAACATACCCATGTGTCAAGCTGAACACAATGACCAATCATAATGTTAGATAGTTCAAAATCTGTGAACACTTTTCACTATATATGTCACTTTGATACTATACTTTGATAATATTTTGCAATGTGACCAATGACCTCGCGCACATGGAAAGTTAATATAGATCATGCCCATTGTAATTTAAATACAAATTTTTCGGGGTGAGGTTTCCTCCCATAGTGGACACGGAGGTACCTACTTGCTGTGTCGTCCACCGCCCTATATCTGTTTTCTAACTTGCTTTGTCTTTGGCGTGGAATGATGGTGGTTTTGTCCTGGCCTTGACTGAGTCCTTGGCTGGGAGGGAAACAGTCGATTGAATAGTTATTATTTTGGGAGATTTTTTTTTTCCTTATAAATCATCTCTGTGTTATGTACTGTTAATTTGTTTTATTCTTAACATATGATTTGTAAACATTTGAGTGTATTCCTCTTCGTGGGGAATTGTGCTGGTGTCTGGGTGAGACTTCTAAGTGATCTCAAACTAAATACACTGATAGTGTGCTGTTGGAATCTAAATCTATTCCCTATTTGAACCGATTCCCCTTGTCTAACTTTTCCTCAAGTCCCTTTAATTGTACATCTAGAATGTTTTTTACTATCTTCCTTTTTACCGGCGCTGATATGACCTTAATGTGTTGCAAGCCCTGTAAAACACTCAAAAACCTAACATCCACTCACAAATCCATTAGTACTCACTCATGAATATGCATTACCATCATGGAAGAGTAAGGCAGCATTCCATGTGACTACGGTCACTGGAGAAGCTGAACATTGATTTCCACAGCAGGTAGAGTTTAGAAAATAGATATGATTGAACGGTTTCTGTGATTTGATTTTAGGAGTAAAAACAACAACAAAAAATGAGTAAAAAATAAACTGAGAAATTCCTAAACTTCATGTATTGGTTCATTTTTTAGTCTTAAAATAAGATAAGATATACTTTATCGATACTGAATGGGAATTATCATAATGTTACACCTAATTCATCGTTATATTAGCACAGATTTATACACTGTCATGAAGTAATCAATGAAAATACGGAGCTAATTAAAAACACAATGAACATCAAACATAATAGAAAAAATGTTCATGAAATATACAAGCAATGCTATAAAAATCGGGGCATGAAAGTAGAATAGAGTTGTAATATAATGGATTTGTAATGTAAATAGAATAGTGAAAATAGATTGGGATGGATTGCACACAGCTGCCAACACCAGTTGATAAAAAGTAAAAATAAAGCTGTGTTATTTGAATGTACAAAATTGTATCTTGTGTCCATTGATGAAGTGTTTGATTTGACATGTCATCCATTTGCCAGGTGAGCAAGCTTGAAGAGGAATTGAGTGCCAAGAGTGCAGCGTTCCGTGCCCTAGAGGAACGATTGAGGACACAAGAAGACTATGAGGAGATCAAGAGGGAATTGAGGTAAAATGGAACATTGTCAACCAACCCACTGTTAATTTTTAATGTTTATTTTTTTTTGGTTTTATTTTTGTCTTTTTGTTTTGGTTTGTTTTTTTTGTTTGTTTTTTTTGTTTTTTTTTTTTTTTGTTTTTGTTTTGTTTTGTTTTTGTTTTTTTTTTGGGGGGGGGGGGGGGGGGAGGGTTGGGTTTTTTTTTACTTGGCCGCAAGGGGGGGGGGGGTGTTTGGCTTTTAATATGTTTTAATTTCATTTTTTAAGTACTGTATGGCTGGGACTCCATTGTTAATGTGTATGCTTGCTGATATCTCTCTCTCTCTCTCTCTCTCTCTCTCTCTCTCTCTCTCTCTCTCTCTCTCTCTCTCTCTCTCTCTCTCTCTCTCGGCCAGGCGGTGGGTGTCGTATCAATTGAATCCTGACTTTGGCTCTCTGACACAGTGATATTTATATTCTGTTTTCATCGGACACGTCTCTAAACCGTATATTTCTCATCATTATTGATACAAGTGCCCGCTCCACACTTTCTCTGGATTTTATTTATTCCAAACAATGTTGACTTACTTGACTTATGCTTCTTGGCTCATGGCGAAGCATATGGCCTCAACAGCACTCTTCCATCTTCTCCCGTCCTTGGCACAGACCTTTGCCTCACTCCAGGTAAAATCGGAGATGCACAAATCTTGGCGAAGGCTTCTCCTCCTCCAAGTCTGTTTTGGAAACCCCATTTTTCATTAAGTGTTACTCGTAAAATGCTTTGAGCATGTTTAGTGGATATTGTGTTTTTTTGTTGTTTGATTTATTTTTTTTATTTTTTGGGGGGGGGGATTCTACTTCCAAACACATAACATTGTTTGTGACATGTTGTATCTGTGACCCATCCACACAGGGTGCTAAAATCCATTGAATTTGCCGGAGGAAGTGGCAGCAACCAATCCGAGAGTGAAATGGCATCGGAGACAGACGGCAAGTCCCTGGAGGTTCTTCTGCTGGGCAAAAACAAAGCTCTTCAGGCGGAGAACACACATCTGAAGGTGGTCAACTCGGGATTGGCAGGTAAGTTGGTAACACTGTCTCCAAGAAAAAAAAAAAAAAAAAATTTTTATTCTCTATTGTCTTCTGGCACTTTTCTACTCACTTCATATCTTGTTGTTACCAACATAAGTGCCTGCTCCACTCACTTTTCTGAATTAAAAATTCACCCCATACACCGGAGCATACTCAATGTCTCAATCGTTTCTATGTTATATGTTTGTGATGAGAATATTGGCTATTAAGCTTAACTGCTGGTCAAAATTACTTCGCGATGGTGGTGAACGAATCGGCGATCTCAAGAAGTGGGTGAGAGAGGGATCTAGAAATGACTTTGGGTTTGAAACGAATATTTTTGTGTTCGTGGATAGCTCACACGGTAGAGCCACGCTCTCACCTGCCAGGCGGAGTTGTCGTACCAATAAGGTCGCAGGTTCAAACCCCACCACCGCCGCGAAAAAAATTTTTATTCTCTATTGTCTTCTGGCACTTTTCTACTCACTTCATATCTTGTTAACACTGTCTCCATGTCTCTCTACCTATCTGTCTCTGTCTCTCTCTCTCCCTCTCTCTCTCTCTCTCACTCTCTCTCTCTCTCTCTCTCCTCTCTTTATCTTTCTCTCTATCTATCTATCTATCTATCATCTCCGTCCCCCTTCCACATTGCTCCTATTTGCTTATCCTCACACATATTGAGTTATGTCTTATCACGAATGGACGTGTTTTCAGGTCTTTGGATCAAGAAATAAGAAAGGGACAACACACTCCACAGAAAATCTTACTCTATCATTATCGCACACATTAAAAAGAAAATCAATATCACAATTTCTCATGCATTTTACAAAAATATTTTCGCCTTTATTCCTGAAGAAGAGAAAAATAATTTGATTAATCGGATATTATTCTCATAAGCAGGAAGGACTTTTAAAATAATTATTGAATAGAAAAATGGAAACACTTGCTGATGTTTGTACTTGTTTTGTATTTGCGTTTTTGTCTGGGTTTGTTTTTTTTTTCTTTGGTTTGTTTTTTTTTTTGGGTTTTTTTGTTTGTTGAAAAACCGTTTTAAAATGAATAATATCTTATCTTCTTATCTGTCTCCTTGTAAATGGAATTACATGTGTGTTGTTGTATCTTATCACGAAAAAAAAACTTTTATTTAATGTTTCACCTTGCAAATTTTATTTTGTGTGATGATGTATGTATATGTGCAATTTCCCCCCAATTGTAATGATGATGATGATTCATTTTTTGCATTTTTATATTGAGGTTATCAATTAGGTTATGTGGGTAAAGAAATGTAATTGTCGTCGCAGTGAAAATAGTAGTTGTTGTAGTGGTAGTAGTAGTAGAAGTAGTAATAGTAGAAGTATTAGAAGTAGTAGTAGTAGTAGTAGTAGTAGAAGAAGTTGTAGTATTAGATGTAGTAGTAGAAGTAGTAGTAGTATTAGAAGTAGAAGTAGTAATGTAGTGGTGATAGTAGAAGTAGTAGTGGTAATAGTGGTAGTAGTAGTAGTAGTCATCGTGGTAGTGGAAGTAGTAGTAGTAGTAGTAGTAGTAGTAGTAATAGTGATGGTAGAAGTAGTGGTAGTGGTGGTAGAAATAGTAATAGTAGTAGTAGTGTTAGTGGTGGTAGTAGTCGTAGCAGTGTTAGTAGTAGTAATGGTAATTGTGGTGGTAGTAGTAGTAGCAGTGTTAGTAGAAGAATGGTAGTGGTGGCAGTAGTAGTAGTGTTAGCATCTATGATGATACCAGTTTAAGGTGTGTAGTTGACTTGGGTTTAACTTTAGGAATATTGATTGATGGTGGTGGATCCATTCAAATAGAGCCATTGCTTCTTGTTTTCAAAAGAAAATTGATTTTGTTTCTTTTTTCAAAATTCAAATCAAAGTTATGAAAAAAAACGGATTGGCCCAGGACATACAACACCCGTTCAATAATAGTCTGGGTTGTTTTGTTTTTTTATCCTGAAATCACTTTATACCAAAACTTAATCCTGGTGTATTTTGTAGTGTTTTGGTAGCTCATTAGATGTAAAAAAAATTCTTTTTGTTTCATTAACTTACAAATTTTAATTATTTTTTTAAAAAAACGTTATTTGTTGTTAAGTAATGTGATATGCCAAGCAAGGTGTAAAAACGTCAACTGATTTTATTTTTTAAAATTTTGTTTATTTTTTTATGACATTAAGTTTTAAAATCTATTGAAATTTTTGTTGTTTTCTTTTTTTCCTAATGAAAATCTATTTTTAATGTAGGAAAAACAATTTGGACTCTGTTGTTTGTTTCATGGCTATTTGACTTTATGTTTTGTATCGACTTGAATGAAGCTTGAATTTGTGATTATACCTTGGAATATTCAAAAACTGTGACCAGGGTTTTTAACAACAAAAAAAAGAAAAAAGAAAAGAAAGAAAGAAATTTCAAAAAGCTTTCCGCCATATTTGCATGCAGCTCTATTTGTTGTGATTTTCTATCATTCTGCTTATGAGAATAATAATAATATTGTTTTCCTCCTGTCTTTAGTCAGTTTATGAGTCAGTAAAAAAAACAGCTTGTGTCAAAAGCGTTTCCTGTATGTATTCGAAATAAATACGATTAAAAATCTTCAAAAACAAACAATGGCTGTTTCATAATTTATGTGGAGTTCTTGAATGTACACGTCTCAATTTGCTGGAGTACCCTTTGTTTTCTTATTCTATCAGGGAATAACTCTTCATCCATCTCAAAATAAAGTTAAATGTTTATCGAGTTTTTTGTTTTGTTTTGTTTTTTGTTGGTTTTTTTTTTTTTGATAAAGAAGGATCATTTGAACGTTTTTTTACACCTTTCTTGTTGCAGATCACAGTGTCACCAACCCACTATCCCCTAACACAACAGCTACTACCACCACAAACACCATTCCTTTAACCACATCCACCACCACCATCACTTCTAGCAGTAGTAGTATGGCGATTAACAATAGTAGTAATAGTAGCTCTAGCAACAATAACATTAGTAGTGGTACGGCCCGAATGGCCCACGGTGTCCCCCCAGCCTTCCATAGGTCCACCTCATCCTCTCTATCATCACCTCCACCACCACCATCTTTTCCTCCAACATCCTCACCATCATCAGCATCCACGCCAGCCAGTTATTTCACCACAGCGTCAACAGTGCCGTCGTCGTCCCCATCCCTGCCAGTAACATCCTCATTGTCGCCTTCACAAGCGGTCGTGTCCTCGGTAACGGAAGACCTCGCCACCATCGCCACCACATCAGCATCATCCCCATCCGCAGCTACGACACCCACGATGTTAATCAAACCAGAAGCACCATCGCCAGCTTTAAGGGTCACACCCCTCTCCTCTTCGGATGCCTTCCCATCGACATTACCCGGCCACGAACTGTTATCGTCGTCTTCATCGTCATCATCATCCTTTTCCAGCTCAAGACATCACCGGCCACAACCGACCAGCACTCCATACTCGGGACGCACATCCCCGGCCTCGTCGTCGTACGAGGTGAAGATGTCTCCCAGTACCCCAACACCTCCTCAAATGCCTCACACCAACGTGCCTCTACCACCCCAGTCGTCGTCAATCTCCTCCACCCCAACCACCCCCCAGTTACTGTCCCATCACCACCCGTTGGACCCCCACCACTTTACACCGCCCATTCCTCCATTTTACCCGTTCCAGGGCAGTCCCTTCCCCGCTGCTTTTCTCCCCTTGAACATGGTCAAGGCGGAATCAAACTCACCTTCGTCTGTCGGCCTCGACACAGGATACGTGGCCAAGACCGTACGGGAATTGCTAAGCATCCACAATATCGGCCAGCGGCTGTTTGCCAAACACGTTTTAGGCCTTAGTCAGGGGACGGTAAGCGAATTGCTCTCCAAACCAAAGTCATGGGATAAACTGACGGAGAAGGGAAGGGAGTCCTATCGCAAGATGCACTCCTGGGCTACAGATGACGCAAACATCTTGGCTCTCAAAGCCATTTCTCCCAAGAAAGGTGAGTTGAATTAAATTGTATTCATTGCCTTATCACAGGTTTCAAGATTAAATTATGAAAAGAATAGTAGGTTTTAGTTTTATTGTTCAACCCTTTACCAGTCAACTGCCGTACTCAGTCCACAAATTGTCCAGAAAACTTGTATGACCTCAAAAGGTAAAATGTTGCCTCCCGAATTGGCAACCCCTGCCTCCCGAATTGGTAACCCCTGCCTTTGGGACGAAAATCTTGTCAAATCCTATCTGGTTCATAGTCTTTGG
>NC_088362.1:36285725-36380725 GCF_034508935.2 Berghia stephanieae
GCTCTCTTAGCTCTTACTAGTACAAGTTATGCCATAGGAAGTAATGTAAAAATATGATTTCTTTACGGCTTCAAAGGAAAAAATATCAAGGAACAATATACCAAACACGCAACGTTTCATACTCAAAACCCCCTCTTCAGCCATTAACAAAAACAGAGAGAAAAAAAGCATTCATACATCAATTTAAATCCAGGTTGGGATGTATTTTTTTCTTTTTCTTCTTTTGGAGGGGGGGGGGGGGGGTTAAATTTGTTTCTAAATTAATTTTTTTTTTAATGTTATTGGCTGAGGAAGGGTTTTGTGTTCTGCGTATGGGATTTATATTTTTTTATTTTGAAGCTGTTCTGATTATTCATTTTGTGTACATTACTTTCTTGCAGCTTTGTATTCACTATAATTTATATTGTATGGGATGTTTGAAGGGACTAGAGGCTATCTCGTAATTTGTCCAAAAACTCACTCGTTCATTTTCTTTCACCTTATTTTTTTTTTTTTTTTTCATGTTCAGGTTCAAATTTAGTTCAGCACTGGATGTCAGTGTTTGAGAAGCGCTTCACAAAGCATACCTGCCAACCCTTCCACTTTTGGCGGAATCATTCTTATTTTCACTCTACCTTTCCACTATTCCGCCTTTGTCTCTATAGAATTCCGGTTTTCAAAATTGATGAAAATGATAAGAAGAAGCGGGAAAAAAAAGGGGGGGAGGGGTTAAAAAGGGGATATTTCTTTTGATTGCCAAAATTTAGCTAAGTAGGAAAATTAATTTCACTCATCCTTCCCCCTTCTCCATTCTATTACCTAATACATGTAGTTTTGCCAGTTGTTCCAAATACTGTCTTGATGTGTTTGGTGGAAAAGTTGGTTGTCATTTCGATACAGAATTATCCATCTATAAGAAATTCCTTTTTTTTTGTCTCAAAAAATATTCCTATTTTTCAATGTTCTGATTCCAATTTTAGAATGTGAACGATTGGCAGGTCTGCACAAAGGGTCCCAAGCCAATAGCAACACTTAACATGTCGTGTCATATGATGCCTGTTAGGCTATATTTACAATCTTTTCTATAACAGAGACAATGCTTTTCACCCCATTGTACTCATTTTACACCCGAGTACAGTAAGATAATGTGGGTGAAGAGCCTTTTCTAAGGACTCGACCAAACCATGCACTGCTCAGGGCAGGACTTGAACCCTGGACCTTCCAGTCAGAAGGCGAATGTCATACCACAAGACCTATACAGATATGCTTATTAAAATCATATAATAAGGAAAGTTGAATTTAATATTTTTTTCTTCTTTATCTCAAATATTCTATTCATTCATTTATTTATCTGTTTATAATATCTTTTTTGCCCGTGATGACAATTTTTCATTTCGTTACAGCATATACATAATATATGCAAACAGACATACATGAAACAAAAAGTGCAAAACCACAAATACACACACCAACACACACTCACAGACACTGTAAATTTGTCTAATTGTAATTATCTTGTTTTGTTCTACATTTCAATTTATTTGGTGTGTGTATTTGTGGGCTATTTTTACATATTTTTTTTTTTAATGCCCTTTTTACAATTTTTAAAAAGTTTGAAACAGGTCTTCTGATTATAAAAAGTAATCGTTGTTTCATTTCGTTCTGTTCCAACAGCAACAAGTTGCCAATGCCGTCGTGTCCAGCATTTACCAGCACGAGTTATCCAAACGAGGAGGAATCCCACCGCCCCCCACCAACATTCTCTCCCCCACCATGCCCCCATCCTCCCTGGCCAACGGTCCCATCTATCCACGCCCCAATGAAAACATTCGCAAGTCCAGAGACAGTGACTCTCGACACCACTCCTCATCCTCCACCCAGGAAGAGGCGTCATCTGCTCAGGCAATGGTTGCCAGAATTTATCGCCAGGAATTAGAAAAACTTAAAAAGGCTGCCGATGCGGCTGGCAACATCACAGCCAGTAACATGTACTCTCATGAACTTAGTCGCCTAGAAAGTTCAACGTCTACTTCAACAGTGCCAAATACAAATATGGGAGGAAATGCAGGCATTTCCTCTTCCTGCTCATCAACCTCACTGCCCAATCTTCATCCCGCACCATCCCCGTCACAATATATAGAAAGTAGTCAACCCTCACCACTTGCCTTAGACTGTCGAACACATCGGCCTAATGGTCTTAGCATGAAGACAGAACCCCCCGACAGCACCTCGGACGAGACGGCATCCCAGACCAACGATTGTGGCGCCATCGACCTCAGCAAACCGTCGTCCCAAGCTGGGTCAACCCCAGGCTCATCTCCGACTAGTGATTTTGGCGGGAGACATTCTGGAAGTGCCTTCTTTTTAGTCAAACCTCGAGTCAACGGTCACAACAACAACAACAACAATAATATCAAAACATCGGATCAGAAACCTTTAACCCCGACCAATAATCAACAGCAGCTGTCAAATCAGCAACTCACACCCCTCAAAAACAGTCAGAAACAAAGTGGCCCTGTAGGTGCAAACACGCCCGCCTTTGGAACAGTTCCCCCCAACGAGTGCCTATCCCCTCTGCAACGCATGCAGAACATCGCCAATTCCCTGACCACCAGGCCGAATCAGATGGGAATGCCCAACGCCAAGCCGTTGAGAGCCGTGCTGCCCCCGATTACCCAGGAACAATTCGACCATTTTGCCAACATGAACACGGACGACGTCGTGAAGCGGGTTAAGGAAACACTGTCCCAATACTCCATCAGTCAGAGACTGTTTGGAGAAAACGTCCTGGGACTGAGTCAAGGCTCTGTGTCAGATCTCCTCGCACGGCCCAAGCCCTGGCACATGCTAACCCAGAAAGGGAGGGAACCGTTTATCCGAATGCAGATATTCTTGGAGGATACCGACTCCATCCCACGTTTGGTGGCTTCGCAGTACCGCATCCCCCCAGACAAGTTGATGAGGTCAAACTCCAGGGGACCCACAGAGTCTGGTACGTATCAGATATGATCTGTTGGGAATTCAACTTCCTGCACATCTTTTTTTTATATAAACTGTGGGAGATTTTTTTAACTTTTCCTTTTATTTTTTTTTTAATTTAACTTATATTTTCACTAACAACGCTAGGTATGGTTCAGTTATTGTTTTAAATTATTTTTTTTATACCTCCTTGCGTGATTTGAGCTAATTTTATCCCTTGTGGAAATCTTTTTTTTTAATCAATTTCTTTTTTTATTACTTTTACTAAACGTTTTGTGGTTTGTTTTCATTCTATAACGGAAAATATGGCTTGCTTTTTTTACCCTCATTCCTTTTTATTTCAACATTTCCCCACACCAATCATTAAAAAAAAAAAAGTTTTAAAGGAAATTTTATTGTTGAATATTGTTGGTTGGCTAGACTGCTTACATTATTCACTTTATTTTTTGACTATCTCTCTGTCTCTCTCTCTCTCTCTCTCTCTCTCTCTCTCTCTCTCTCTCTCTCTCTCTCTCTCTCTCTCTCTCTCTCTCTCTCTCTCTCTCTCTCTTCCTTCTCTCCTCTCTCTCTCTCTCTCTCTCTCTCTCTCTCTCTCTCTCTCTCTCTCTCTCTCTCTCTCTCTCTCTCTCTCTCTCTCTCTCATTATCAATCAAAAGATAAAATCATGGAATGGGGAAAAAAAGGAGTTTATTTTGTTAAATTTTTAAGCGTCACTGCCTCAAAATACATCTTTCATTGTGATAGTGTTTAATTCTCATTATTATCTACATCTTTCATTGCGATAGGGTGTTAAATTCTCATTATTATCTACATCTTTCATTGCGATAGGGTGTTAAATTCTCATTATTATCTACATCTTTCATTGCGATAGGGTGTTAAATTCTCATTATTATCTACATCTTTCATTGCAATAGAGTTTAATTTTCATTATTATCTACACCTTTCATTGCGATAGGGTGTTAAATTCTCTTTATTGTCTACATTTTCATTGCGATAGGGTGTTAAATTCTCTTTATTATCTACATCTTTCATTGCGATAGGGTGTTTAATTCTCATTATTATCTACATCTTTCATTGCTGAAATCAAAAACAGAGGACTATGGTAGGCCTGAGTGTATTATCAGTGGATATTGTAGTATTGTCGTTTTCGATATTATGTTGTCAATCACTTTATAATTGAACAGTGATATTAGATATAATCATATATATTATATATATGAAATAACTAGAATTAAAACTCTTTTGCCTTAATATAACAAAATATGAAATGATGCGATGTGAACACTTTGATATAACAGTGTTAAAGATATAGATGAAATGAAGTAAACATGAAACATTTTGATATAGCAGTATTATAATATATAAATCTATATATCAAGAATGAAATAACATGACGTAAATACCTTAAATATATCAGTGTTATATCAGACGTAAATCATTTTAACATAGTGTTATGAGATCTGTGTCAAATTTTGAAATGAGTCTAGCCTTTTGCCTATAAATATCAATACATTTAGTATAAACCAACATTTAGTAAAAAACCAACGTTTTTAGACAGTTTTTAGTTTTTAATTAATCATTTTCATATTGCTTCGTGGTCCATATCGTTATCCAATTTCATCTAGCTTAAAGAATTATAATAATAATAATAATTTTATTTATTATTATTATTATTATTATTATTATTATTATTATTATTATTATTATTATTATTATTACTACTATTATTATTATTATTATTAACTCGGTGTGTTTTTTTAATTATTATAGTTTTGTTTTGTTTTTTTTTTAGAAATAGCTAGAAGCTTTCTTCCATCCTTGATAATAACAACAATAAGCATCATCTTACAATATATTTTTTTCATGACAATTTTTTTTTTTTTTTTTAATTTCTACTTTTTAATATATTTTTTTAACGAACTCTTGTTGCTCTTTATAGAATCTTCAATTTCTGTCTTTACCCATGTAGACAAGATTTTTATTTTATTATTATTATTCTTTGTCCCACCCTCACCCACTTTCACAAAATTACGTCCTTCACTCAACGCCTAGATACACACTTCACAGTTCATCTTCACCTTTTTTTTTTTTTTTTTTTGAGTGCATTCACTTTTTATTTATTTATTTTTTTTTTGTTGTCTTCACTATAAGTATAGATACGTAGTAGAGGTTTTGTCGTGGCCTTCGTGCTGATAAGAGTCTTACTTTTATACCTACACACAAAGTGATGACGTAGTATGACGAGAGCCATAATATTGGGTCTCTACAGAGAGTCTTACTTTTATACCTACACACAAACTGATGACGTTGTATGCCGATAGACATTGGATCTGTCTCTCTCTACTACTACTCCTGTCTTTCTTTCCCCTTTTGTCCGAGTTATTTTTTTAAAAATTATTATCTATTCTTATCTTCCACGGTTATCAAATTCGGCTACCCAATAATATAATCATTCTCTTGAACTTTCGAAGTGTTTTTTTAAAAAAGTTTTTATTAATTTTTTTTCTTTGTTTATTTTTGGTCGTTTGATTACAAGTGGGGGGAGGGGGGGGGGGTGGAATTGATATTATTTTTTTATTAAAAATTTTATCTGTATTTGAATTATAGTAAAATATAGGCCAGTCAAGATCTATCTAATGCTGAGAGTTGCTGTGGAAGGAATAATATTTTTGTGGGTTTTCATGTCTCTTTCTTCCCCTCTTTATTTTTTAATTTTTTTTTCAAGTTCAACCCTTTATAAAAGAGGGAATAGCATTTTTCCATCAGAGAACTGGTATCCCAGATGTCTATTCCACCTCTTTAATCCTTTGATTTCATCCATCCTTTCACGGTTTTTTGTTTTTTTGTTTTGTCCCTTCTGTTTTCTCCATCTATCCATCCACCATCCATTCACGATTTTCTACTCACACCATTTAATTAATTTTTTTTACTCACAACGATCACTCCACACTCCACTAGTTAGCTTAGTTTTTTTTGTTCTATTTTTTTCTCTCTCCCCTAACTAGAATCCCCTTGTGACCTGCCTGTGCCGCATAGTTTGGGCTCCTCCACCTCTACCTCCTCCACCACCACCTCTTCATCCATACCTCTTCAAACACCATCACTTCCGCCTCCTCTACCTCCTCACTTTCCGCATATCCTCCTCAATTCCTCCTCCGTCGCCTCCTCGTCTTTCTCTCTACCTCATTTCTCTATGCCGCGGCCCGCCTCTCCTTCGTCAACAGCCTCAACGAGCCCATCCCCCTCCCCACCCCCGATCGACCACCCCTACCCGTCGTCCCCGAGTTCCTCGACCACCACCGCTGCCAACAACCCCAACACCGACACCTCCTCCCCTCCCCCAAATCCTCCCAATTCCAAATCCTTCCCCTTTTTCCCACAACAACCGCTCATCCCATTTTCGCCCGCCATAACGATGACGCCACTGGGCACCAGTAACAAGAAAAACAGCAGCACTAGCGGCACGACCAAAAACAGACTCCAGTTCCCTCCCATTCCTTCCCTGGCGCTCTCTCTCCCCCCTCGACCGCTGCCATCCATTCCCCTATCCACGCTCAGTCCATCCCTAGCCGAGCGCCAGCGAAATTTCTCCACCAATGCAGCAGCCGCGACCAAAGCTGCCATCGCCGCGGCAGTTGCCGCAGAGGTCGCCGCTGCAACGGGTGATGGCGACGGCCAACCCAAATCCTCACCACATCAGCAGAGTTCGCATATTCCGTGGGGTGGTACCGGAAACACCTGCGGTAGTAGTAGTGGTAGTGGTGGTAGTAGTAGCGGCAGTAACCCCTCCCTATCCTACCCTTCCTCAATGCTCGAGGTCTTCGCCATGACCTCCGAGATCGACACCCTGTCCCTGACCTCGAGGGTCAAGGACGTTCTCCAATTCCACAACCTGGGCCAGAAGCTGTTCGGAGAGGCGGTGCTCGGCCTGTCCCAGGGCTCCGTGTCGGAGCTCTTGTCCAAACCCAAACCCTGGCACATGCTCAGCGTCAAAGGGAGAGAACCCTTTATCAAAATGCACCTTTGGCTGGGCGACCCACAAAGTGTGGAGCATCTAAAGCTCTACCAGACTCAGATGAAAGGTAGGTGACCACCGTCAATGCCAGCTCACTCTCTATCTCTCTGTCTATTTATCTTCCTTATTCTTTTGGTCAAAGGAACGTTAGGTCAACCTGCCCAACCTTACCCAAAATAAGTGCGATGGATGTCGTAATATTTTTTTTTTTAATTTCTACTTGTAATATTCTATTTACTCGTTTCATACCAAACTAAAAAAAATAAAATATAAATTTACATAAAGGATGGATCCAAGTGGATTTGTGTGACAGCCAAAAGCAAAATTGTCCAAAAATTAATTAAATAGAAATCAACAGATTTATACACCAAGAAGTTATTCAACGGGCGTTTGTTTTTGTTGTTTTTTTCAAACTTCAAAGCTGAAGATCATAAATTCATCTTTCTTTAAGTCAAGATAGTTGTGGTGCTAAAGTTGTGTCACTTCTTTCCTTTCTCATAATGGCGGCGCTCTTACGTGCACGATATGTTAATATTACACCAAAAGACACTGTGTCAATAGAAGATAAAATACAGTTCAATGTGCATCTTGTTTTTGTTTTGTTTTTTTTTTGTTTTTTTTTTTAATACTATCTATCACTCAGTTCCACGACATTTCAGCACACTAACCATGGGCAGGGCTGGGCGAGTTAACTAAAATGTTACGATTACCATTCTTTCCTCTTTCTGAATGGTGTTACTACAACAACAACAACGACTTCTTGCTTCTGTATTATTTTCTTGGCTGGCTGGCTGGCTGGAGCTGCTGACACGACCTTTGCCCTGTTGCCCAAATGTACTATGACCTCTTGACCTATGACTACTTATTCCGTATCTCGTATAAATAATATTATTTATATAATAATATTATTATTCATTCATATTGCCCAAAACTGGTCTTGACCCTATTTGCTCGATGCCTGTTTCCATAATCACACACTGCTATATGATATGATATATTGTATCGTCGTTACTATCCAACTGTACTGCAAGATTATCATCATCATTACTATTATTATTTTTATTATTATGATTTATTTACTATCAGTATTATCATGTAACCCCCCCCCCCCCCACTCCTTACTTTGGTTCTTTTGTCTGTAACGTCTCTGTATCCTTTCCTTACATCCACCTAAGTACATTCTTTAAAACCTTTTCTTTTCTTTTGAATTTAAATTATGAAAGTAAACGTTTTATGTTTGTTTTTTTGTATTCCTCGATAATGCTTCAGTTTATTTTCTTTTTTTTTTTTTTTTTTTTTTTTTTGTGTGTACTGGGGGCTAATTGTTTGTATCTTAAATTGGTTTCAAAATAAGGCCTGGTTTGGTTTATTTGTTGTTTTGTTTGGGGTTTTTTTATTTTTTATTTTTTTTGTTTTTTGTTTTGGTTATTTTTTAATCATGGTTTTCGGTAATCAACTATTCTTCCAAATTTGCAAGCCGTTTTACCCTATTTCTTCCCCCTTGTGTTCCTCCAACGTGTCCCTTTATTTCTTCCTTCCATTCCCCCCAATTTCTTCCTTTGTGAGGTCCCATTCCTTCCATTGCATAGCCCCCCAATTTCTTCCGTTGTGTTGCCCCATTCCTTCCATTGCATAGCCCCCCAATTCCTTCCGTTGTGTTGCCCCATTTCTTCCCACTTATCCTGTCCAATGTGCTTGGGTTTCAATCGTCTATTCCTCATTGATAATCAATATTTTTGCACCGCCATTGCACCTTGCCCAAATGGAGTTGTTTTGTTTTTTTTTCTTCTTTTTGTTTTTTTTTTTTTTTTGTTTTTTGTTTTTTTCTTCTTTTTTTTTTGGGTCTAATTCTAATTTCCTAAAGAGGAGAACATCATTTTATTTCCCGCTCCATTTTCCGCGTTCTTCAATAAATAAAATATTGAAGAGTAGTGACGTCATGGATGGCATGGCCTCCCTTCCTGTCACGTGACGTCGTCTTTGTGTCTGTCATCGACCAACGGTTTACTTCACTTACCTAAACACGCGTGTTTTTGTCTATGCATGAAATCAGTCGGAACTCTCGCTCCCCCTTTGTTGTCATGTTGTCTTGGCCTATAGGTACTCACAGTTCATATTTTATTTATTTATTGTTAAAATTCCACATCTCATCTCTTCATTAATTGACCACCTATCTATTTATCCCTCCAACCGATTGCCCCACACCAGTTTTATCTGTTTTAAGAAAAATAAATAAAATGAAATGAAATAAACTTATTTTTTTAAAGAAAGAAAGAAGGATAGGAGTAACAGAAAAGAAAAAATAACACCCAAAAAAAAAACTCATCCAACGAGCACTTGTTTGCAGGTCTGATAACCCAATTCCTTAGTGTTGTAATGGAAATCTCCCCCAAAAAAAATTTTTAATGGCGCTAAATATTGTCCATTACAACAATGTTAAACTAGGCCCATAATTGGGTTCGGATGTCAGACCTGCATTATGGACACGTCGCTTCTGTTCTTAACAATCGACACTTGTTCAATTTTTCATTCTAAATCTTCCATCCACCCACCAACCAACCCACCACCATCAAGTTCTACTTATATCTACCATTCTTAAAGTCAAGTCATTTTTATTTATTTACTTATTTTTATTATTATTATTATTATTATTATTTTAATAGTGTTTAGTACCTGGGACAATTGTAATGATTAGCTAGGCCTTCTTAACAACAAACCTTCCTCATCTCTCTCCTCTCTCTCTCTCTCTCTCTCTCCCTCTCTCTCTCTCTCTCTCTCTCTCTCTCTCTCTCTCTCTCTCTCTCTCTCTCTCAGGGTGCCTTTTATTATATCTACATTTTCAAATTCATTTCATTTCTCTAAATATTTCGTGTTCCTTGCTCTTATATTTGCCTTCAATTTTCTCTTTGTTTGTATTTTTTATCGTTGTTTTAAAATTATTAATTTATATTTCTTATTATTGTTTTGTTTTTTTTCTAAGTTCATTATTTATAATATATTTATATATATATATATATATTATTACTTTTTTTAAACGTTATTTACGCTGACCCTTTTTATTATCATTATTATTATTTGTTGTTATTATTATTTTATCTGACTTTTGCTGCACCCCATTGCTTATAATTTCCGTTGTAACCATTTGCACTGCATGCTTGCTGCTATTATGAAATGCTTGATGAATGGTTAATCCCACAATTTGCCTATAAGTTTGTTTTCTGAAAACAAACACAAAAAAAAAACACGATGCTGACTTCCTCTTCTTCTGCTGCTGCTTTCACGTGATACTAACCAAAACTAAAAACCAGTCCAGCACTGCCCCCCCCCCCCCCCCCTCTCTCTCTCTCTCTCTCTCTCTCTCTCTCTCTCTCTCTCTCTCTCTCTCTCTCTCTCTCTCTCTCTCTCTTGCTTCACTTCTGTACTTTTTGTTGGTTTTTTGTTTGTTTGTTTGTTTTGGGGTTTTTTGTTGTTTTTTTTTGTTTGTTTTTGTTTTTATTATATTGACACAGATAGACAATTGTTACTGCTTTAATCGTGTGTGGGTAACATTAGAAAGTAGATTAGATGTATAGGTTTGTGTGTTTATATATCACGTGATCAATGTAATTTAACATCCTGATCATTCAATCTGCTTTTAGGAATCTCGACAATATATTAAATATTTGTATTTTTCAAAAATATTTTTTTAAAATAAAAAATCTGAGCAGTAATAAAGTCGATATATAATATGTATAGACATCGATGAATTATATATGAAGACATCGATACATAATACAATATGTAGACATCGATAAATAATTAATCCAATATCATGAGAGTTCTACGGTTCGTTTAAAAAAAACAAAACTGTTGACTACAGCCATGATTGGAAATATTATCACTATCGTGCGGGGTTGGGTGCTCCTCAAGCATGTAGCCTGATTTTTGTTTTCTTTTGTTTTTCATTGTTATTTGTTTTTCAATTAATTGTTTATTTATTTATTTATCTATTTATTTATTTTTAATCCATTTACATTTTATATTTTTAAAATTTATTCTCTATTGTTTTTATTTGTTGTCATAATGTTTTATTCCCATAAATAAATAAATAAATAAATGATAATTCATGCCCGTATCTGTAAATTTTGTTCTATGACTAGCAAAAGTGAGGAATGTTTTTTTTTTTTTTTTTTGGGAGGGGGGGGGGGGGTTAAATTCTCTTCTCTTCTCTTCTCTCTCTCTCTCTCTCTCTCTCTCTCTCCTCTCTCTCTCTCTCTCTCTCTCTCCCTCTCTCTCTCCCTCCTCTCTCTCTCCTCTCTCTCTCTCTCTCTCTCTCTCCCTCTCTCTCTCCCTCTCTCTCTCTCTCTTTCTCTCTCTCCCTTTCTCTCTCTCTTTCTCTCTATCTGTCTATCTATCTGTCTGTCTGCCTGTCTATCTATCTATCTATCTATCTATCTATCTATCTATCTATCTATCTATCTTTGTTCGAGACAAACGACCTTTCTATCAATGACGTAAGCCAATGGTGTAAACGTTTCATTTATTTTATTTTGGCTGTGGTTGGTTTTCTTGTAATCACGTTTGGACTGAATTACACATTGCGTTTAATTTGGGTCAATGGGTTGCTCATACTGTTGGTATCGATACTTTTTAAAAAATGAATTATCGTATGGATCTTTGTAGATGGTAGTATTTTATTAAAACATTGTGGGGGGGGGGGGGGGGGGGATTCCTTTGGTATGATCTGTTAAGGGATTTATTATTGAACGTGTATAGGAGGAGGAGGTGGTTTAAAAAAAACAACAGTTATTCATAATGATGATGATGATGATGATAATAATAATAATAATGATAATGGTGGTAATAATAATAATGATATTGATAATAATAATGATATTAATAATAATAATAATAAACACAATGGTCGTAATCGTAATAATGATAATATTAATGATGATGCTGATAATAATAATAATAATGATAATGGTGGTAATAATATTAATGATATTAATAATAATAAACATAATGGTCGTAATAGTAATAATGATGATAATAATAATCATCATTATAATAATCATAATAATAATAGTCATAATAATAATCATCATCATAATAATAATAATCATAATGATACAGTAACACACTTTGCTAAGAAGAAAAATAAATACAATTATGAAATAAAATGAATCTTTTTTTTAAAAGGGCGGGGAGGGGGGGGGGGGAGGAATTGCAAACCGTACTATCCATTCCTACAAAATATACCTACATGTATTGTAACACGATACTCACGATGAAAAATGTGATGTGTTGTTTGATTTTGTAAAAAATAATTTTGGTGTGTGTATTATAATATTATATCTCAATTTTTGCCATTTGTTTCTCCCACCAATGCCTTCGTTACCATGGATTATGTAGACCACAGCTGGTTGGCCAACTTCTTTGATTACACTGACGTCATCAATTGTACGTTCTTTATATTAAACAACAAAAATTAAAAACTGTTATACGATGCCTTTTTTTTTTTTTTTTTTTTTTTTTTTTTTTTACGGAAAACGAAATTTTATTAGGAATTGATGAATCATTGTTGGTAAACTGTATGTCTCTCTCGCGCTCTCTCTCTCTCTCTCTCTCTCTCTCTCTCTCTCTCTCTCTCTCTCTCTCTCTCTCTCTCTCTCGCTCTCTCTTTCTCTCTCTATCGGCTTTACAAAGCTTATGTTTGGTTCTTGTCTCTGTTTTACGTGAATTATGGGGAACTATTTTTTAAATATTTTTTTAAAGCTTTCATTTAAATTGTTTTTGTTTTTATTCACATCTTATTTTATTTTTAAAATTTGATTACTGGTTGAAGTCATTAAAAAAAAAATTAATGTTGCCTTTTACATTTTTATATTATTTATTTATTTATTTATTTGAGAAAATTAGTTATTTAAATCTCTTTTAATTTATCACCGGTGGGGGGGGGGGGGGGGGTGGTTTTTTGTTTTGTTTTTTTTTTTGTTTTTTTTTTTGGGAGGGGGGGGTCTTGTTTTTGTTTTTTTTGTTTGTTGTTTTGTTTTTGATTTTTTTCTTCTTTTAATTTAGGGAATAGTTCAGATTTGAATAGTACGCCAGGAATTTTCAAAGCTAGTCCTCCTGTTGTCTTTCGACTTGTTCCACTTTAACTTTCACCCCCCCCCCCCCTCTCCTACCTTTCCTCCCCTTACTTCTACCATTCTTCATCTATAAAGCATTTGAGTTGGAAGAGAATGTAGTTTTTATACACCGCATGATGGAGGAATGTGCTTATATTCTTATTTATACTCATGCATTTTCAAAAATGCTGCTAAGAGAATCAAAAGCCAAATGCCTGCTTTATGAATAATATTGATTATTTATTCGATTTTAAAATTATTTTTAAAAAATTGTTTTATAGAAAATGTATAAAGCAACAAAGGGAATATCGGTTAAATTGATTATTTTTAGAACTGGAGTGGAATTCTTTTTCGGGTCTAAATATATCGATGAAAAAAATATATTGATATTTATTCTGTTATAAGATTTTTTTCAAAAATTGATTTCTAAAGATACAAAGGGAATATTGGTTAAATTGATTATTTTTGAAAACGAGTGGAATTATTTCTCGGATCGAAATTCATGAAAAAAAAAAAAAAAAAGCTATCGATCCTGGGATATCACGTTTTGTGTTTTCCTCTAGAAAGGACCTTGGACGATTAGGAAAATCTTCAGTCAGAATTGTTATTTTCATCTCTCTTTAAGTTGTGATTTTTGCACATTTTGAAAATTTTCCTCTGAAATTGGCTTTGTTGGGGAGTCACGCCCATGGTTTAGGCGCTGAAAATGAATAAAGTACAATTTGTAAACATAGAAATGTATATTTGAGTTTGAGTCATATTAGCTGTGAATCATCAAAGTTCTATAAATATATATTATACAAGTCAGACGACCTTCTGGAATTTTCTTCTTCGTAGTGTCTCTGAAATAAGCTGCTGGAACAATATTGGATCGGATTGGATTCGAATTAAAATATAATTGACATTGATCGGTTTTTGATTCTCTTATAATAATAATAATAATAATAATAATAATAATAATAATAATAATAATAATAATATAATAATAATAATAATAATAATAATAATAATGATGATAATGATAGCAAAATTGTATTGTGTATTGACTTTACAATTTTTAGAACCACTTTTGTTTGCCGGACATGATATAATAATAATAATAATAATATTCCAATGTTGTAACCCATATTTAGCATGTCTCTCTTTCTTTTCTGTCTATATTTAGTAAAGTACTGCGGAGAAAATGTATAAACACAGTTTTTTACCATCTCAAATTATCAGTAGTTGTGGATAATTATTTTCTTGTTTGTAATTATAGGTTACACGAATACATACGCGAATAACTTCACAAACTCTAGTGATTTTGTTGATTTGTATTTTTTTTCATAGCTATTTTCGGATGCTTTATCGGTTGGCAGGTTTAAATTTTTGTTTCTTAAAAGGTCACAACGAAGATTATGTTTTAACGGAAGAAATTGCTGTCAGAGCAGACTGTGGTTTGTGTTATATGTTACCCACTGCCTGAAACAATATTACATCTGGTGGTTATATTTAAAACAGTAAAAAATATGAATACATTTTTAGTATATTATGTTGAGGTTAATAATATGTTCTTTCTTGTATGGTGAAGTGAAATGTCGGCCCTGGTTTTTGTCGGGGGGGGGGGGGGAACCATGAATGTTTAATATTTAAGTCGTTTTAATTGAAAAATAATTGTCCCCTGGACATTGGCTAGGTAAATTTAAAGATCTGAACAAGTATGTGTTTGTGATAGGTGCCAGACAAAGCAAGAAAGAAAAATACATGAAAAAAAAAACCATCCCAAAAAATTAGTCTTCCTTGCCTGGGGATCGAACATCAGACCTTTTGGTTACTGATTACCAAAGATAATCAGAAGGTCTGAGGTTCTATCCGATCCCCAGTCGAGGTAGACTGATTTTTTTGGATGTTTTTTTTTCTTGCTTTGTCTGGCACCTTTCACAATTACATGTTCAGATCTTTATCTTACACTGGTACTTGTTCCCTGGTTTCCTTGGTAAATTTAAAGTTTGTTTTTTTGGGGGGTATTTAACTAACTGGAATTATTTTTAAGGTTTTTTTTTTTGTTTTTTTTAATTTTTTTGTTGTTGTTAAGAATTATGGTTTTATTTATTTTAAAACATTCACCAAAAAAGAGTAACCCTTTAACCCTGTTTTAAAAAACCCCACATTATTAGTAATGAAATCGTTTAGTGGAAACATTTCATAAATATTTTTTGAAGTCCCAAAAAAAAAAAAAAAGACAGAAAAATATTTATCTTAAATTTTATTTGTTTTAGCTCTGTAGTAATAACAATCGGATGAAGATTTAGTTCATTTTTTTAACTATAATTTTTATTTATGATCTATTTTGTTTTGGTTTTGGTTTTGTTTTTTGTTTTTTTGTTTTTGTTTTTGTTTAATTTAAATTTTAGTGTCCCTTTTTTTCTCTCAAAACATTTTGATAATAATTTCTTACTTTATATTTTCCTTTTCTCATCACAGCTCATCGTCGTAGAAAGAGTGGCAGCATTAATGACCAGGACCGTTGTTTTGATTCCCCCACCACCCCCAAACGACCCAGGGTGTTTTTCACAGAGGACCAGAAAGATTCTCTACGCCAGGCCTACGCCCAAGACCCGTACCCCAATCAAAGCACCATAGAGAACCTCGCCAAATCGCTCAACGTGGGGGTGAAAACGGTCATCAACTGGTTCCACAATCACCGTATGCGTGCCAAGCAACAACACCATCCCGGTGGTGACGGCAACAAACCCGATGCCCAGGACGAGAGCTCCAATCAAAGCGACATGTCAAGTATTTCGGGAGACATGTCAACAATGGCCTCCATCAATTCCATCGGTGGCCAGTTCTTTCACGCGGCTAGTGGGAATGCTGGCGACTTTGGCCAGTGGATGTTCCCTCATTTCGAGAATCGTCAACTTCTTCAGAAATTGCCGTCGTCGATTCAGGACGACAGCGAAGATAACAAGGAGAACAATGCTGCTCTTGATAAAATCAACGATGATGAATTAGATGAACCAGATGGTGACGGAGGAAGTTGTAGTAGTAGCACCAGTAACAACAACAACAATAATAATAATAATAATGAAAAAGATAGTTTAGACGGTGACATGCCTTCATGTGGTATCAGTAACAGCAGTGTTAATTCTGCTTCTATAGAAAATGGGGATGAGGAGGATGCTGGCCAAAATATTATTAGTAAGAAATTGAAATTGGACGGATCCCCACAATCCGCTTATCACTTTACTTCATCCGTAGGCAGCACTAGTGGTTGTAGTAGTAGTTTTAACCCCAGCACAACTACCATGAACATGGGTGGTTCTGGTGGTAGTAGTGTCAACAAGCGTAAACGTTCCAATCCCCAACGGGTGTACGAGGGAGCCCAGTTAGATAGGACTTTGTTAAATCAAGAGGTAGCGGAGGTGAAAAATAATAACAATATTAAGTACGTAAACAACGCCATAGCCGTTGTTCATGAAGAGGAAGACGAGAAAGGAGAGGAAGAAGAGGAGATGGTGGTGGACGGTGATGAAGAGGAGGATGAGGAAGGAAGAGGAGAAGATGAAGGTCCCGTCCCCCCAGTTAGTGTGATTAGTCATAGGGATATTGTCAATGGCGATGCTAGTGGTGATGGTATCCATCATCGCAGTTTTGGACACATTGAAAAAATAGAAAAAATACAAAAGTCCATCCGATCGGCGGTGGAGACCTGGGACGACGAGGAAGAGGAGAAGTCACGCGTCTCTTCCGAGTCGTCCATTCAGAAATTGCAAAAACATTTGGATACGAACTCCAATGACGAAGAATGGGCATTTTGACCTTGGATGGATGTGTGTACACATTTGTGTATTCATTTTTTAATTAATTTTATCAACAGCCTTCTTTTGATTTGTTTAATTGTAGAAATTTTGAGAAAGTGGCTTATTGCGACTACTGTGTCACAACACAGACAAATGTTCACAATGCACTCCAGGCAAATGGAGGCTATAATAGTCCCAAGCGTAAACAATTTACAATGACATTTTACACATGTTGTAATTTGTCAGTTGATTCATAGATAACTTGGTGTTTTAATACATTTTTAACATTGCCATCCCCCCCTCCCCTATCCCCCCCCCCCCCCCCCCCAACTCATCCATTTCAACCCTACACAATTTCAACAAAGAAAAACAAATGTTTTCACTTTATTACCAATTTTCATCAGTTGGGAGAATGAATGATTTATTTCATTGTACTGTTACTTTCGCTCAAAATGGGACGAAATTTTTATTGAAAAGAGCGACATATTCCTGTTCTCCTGGACGTCATCATCGTACTGAGCATGCATCACGCCTTTACCAGTGACCGCCGTGTGTGTTAAAATTATGTTTGGTCATTCTTGAAATGGATAAATAAGGACCTCGACAAAGTACGCAACTGGGATAATTCAGAAATCATAAATATAAATATATATATATATTATATATATGTTGGTTATCCATATTTTTCTTTCTTCTTCTTTTCTATAACTACTACCAAAGGCACTAGTGTATTGACTGCCATATATTATTATTGTTATTATTAAGTCGAAATGTATTATGTATTTATGTACAGGTATACTTATTATTATTATTATTATTATTATTACTTTATTCTCTTTATTTTTTTCAAATTTTGAGCAAGCAACGAGCTGCCGTATTCAAGTCCCATTCAACTTCAATATTATTCTGTCAAACTACAACAGACCATGTATACAATATCTATATCATAATCCAATTTTTTAAAACTGTATTATTGGTTACGGTTTTGTTTTGTTTCGTCGTTTTGTTTGTTTGGGGTTTTTTTTGTTTTTTGTTTTTTTTTTCAAAAAGTTTTAAGCTTTGTCAAGCTGGTAAAACACTCAGGGGGTTTTCGTTGTTTTTTTTTTGGTTTTGTTTTCTTGTTTTTTGGGGGGGAAGGGGGTGTTGTGATCGAAGGGTCATGAGTTTGAATGAAGAATAGAACAAGCCTTTGTCCCCATAGAGTCCTGACACAGATTTGACAATGAGACTTGTGCACGCCTGCCTACTTCTACGGGTCATCCGTAATTGTTTTAGAAATTTTGGTGATGTTTAACGAATTTACAGAAATGGAAGAAATATTGATGTGGATTTTTGATTTCACAGCAATTTGGTGGTGGCAATGTTAGATACTTTTTTTTTTTTTTTTTTTTTCTTGAGGTACAGCAGTGTTAAGAGAAATAAAAAATAAATCCATTAACATTATAAAGGCTGCTGCTGAGTTCTACACCCATGATAACTCGATAAGTCGATCGCTAACTCGTCATGATGGCTGTCAACAACGGCAAAAAGATCACATGCATTACACAATATAACCTGGATGACCTCTCAGCACAGCTGTGTGTCATTGGCGTGCAATGTGTGACATCATGACATGCATTTAGTACAGCAGTATTGGTGCATTTGTGCGGCTATGTGGTCTTGTGGTATGGCACTCTCTTTCGAATCGGAAGGTCCCGGGTTCGAGCCTCGCTCGGGGCATAGTTGATAGTCCTTGGAAAAGGCTCTTTTCTCATATTCTCTCACTGTACTCGGGTTTAAAATGAGTGCCTGGCCATCAATAGCATTGTCTTTGTCGGGGGGAAAAAATTGTAATATCTGCCTAACAGACGACATGTCTCGTTCTACATTTTACGTATTGTTGCTGTTGGTTAGGGACCCTTTGTAAAGCACTTTGAGCATGTTTAGTGGATATTGCGTTATATATAAAAGCTCAAGTTGTTTTTGTTCTTTTTTAATATTACTGGAATTTGACCATTTATTACTGATGAATTTTGTGTTGAAGGTTACTGATTTTGAAATGTTCAAGTAGACAGGTATGGCCTTTACAATGAACTCAATGGGCATAAAACTTAAATATTCGAAAAAGCTGTTTTATATTTTTTTGTAAAGAAATGTTTCCCTTTTTATATCCAAGATATTTTTGTTGTGTGTGGAATATGGACACGGCTGGGAAGAAGCCTTTGTGTCTCTGTGCTGTGTTGATGTCCATGATGTCCATTTGTAACTTGTTTAGTTTTGGAGAGTTTCTCCTAGAGTTTTTTTTTTTTTCCTTCTTCCCAATCCTATTTATACGACTACAGGTGATATTAATCAATAATACTTTTGATACTTAGCGCGTGAGATGAGATCTGACCCGTTTGGTGTTCTTTGTCTTTTAAAGTCTATATTTTATTATCCAATCAGATCTGAATGACGAGTGCCGTGCTCGTGTTAATTTTTCAATCAAGTGAATCACTGTACTATGTCATTAAAAAAAATAAAATATTTAATTGAGTGATTAATCGCTTTGTGAACACGGATCACCACCAACGATTTACTTTTCTTAACAGTTAACGCGATGTGATCCGTGCTCATGAACAACTGATGATGATTTTTCATCTAAGTAACCTTATTAATTATATATACTTGAAGCAACTTTCTATCAACATAAAATTCTTTAAGTTGAAGCATTTTAAAAGTCAAAAAAATCAGGTTCTTCTTCAAGATTAGGTCTGCCAATGGCCATGCCATCAATGCTGGCAACAAGTGCGCCATGTTGTATGCGCTCAGAACGCGTAAAGGAATTTGTCCATGACTCTTGGTGCTGTCAGTATTTTATTATTAATTAAGGTTTATATATTTGTAGCCACTCATTTAGTGTCCAAGATCTGATTATTATTTTTTTTTTTTAGTCGTTATTTTATACTAGCTTGTTGATTCGTGTTGATATTCCTTGCAAAAAAAAAAAAAAAAAAAAATTGTGACCCATCCACCTCCAAACACAGAAATGCCAACCAGTACGAAAATTTATATTAAAATTTTAAATTATGAAAAAGCGGTGCCAGTGCAAGTGCGCAAAACACACGAATTAATTTGTGGTCAAATCACCGGTGTTCTATTTTTACTCATGAAATGGAGAGGGAGCACGCTGGCTTACACTTTATTGGGAAATTACACATTTAACCCTCCTAATCAAAATGACACATTTCTGATTTTTTTTATCCAGGTTGGCATCTCTTCTATATGGTATTATGTCTGGATGATTTAAATCTGAAAATTGAATTAATGGTAAATGATACGACAAACAAATTACGTGTTAGGTGTTTCATTGGATGATTTTTTTTTTCACTCATTCATCCATTAGCTGATGTCTTGTGACCATCTTCTTCTTGGTCTCCTTCTCCCTCTTTTTCCCTCCTCAATGCCCTCTAGAAAAAAAATTTTCAAGTGTGTCATGTTTCTTGATATGTCCCAAAAAAAAACAAAAAAAAAACAGGCTTTAGTTTCTTTATCATCTTGATGAGATATATGATTCTCTAATAGCCCAGGGATTCTTTCACATTTTTGGCTAGTTTCCTTTTGCTGTCCAGTCTCGAATCTTGAAATGAAAATGCTCATCATGTACAGTTAGAGGGATAATAGAGTAACATAATCTTTTTTCAGATCTGAATCTGAAAAGTCCTCATAACAGTTCTAAACATTTTATAGTTATAATTCTCTTTTGCGGCTATGTGGTCTAGTGGTATGACACTCGCTTTCGGATCGAAAGGTCCTGGGTTCGGACCTCGCTCAACATATAGTTGAGTCCTCTTTACTCACATTCTCTCACCATACTCAGGTGTAAAATGAGTACCTGGCCGTTAACAGCGTTGTCTCTGTATGAAAAAATTGTAATATCAACAGGCGTCATGTCTCGTCATACATCATAATTTATATTTTTTGGACATCTGGTTACCTTCGATATTTTACCATGTAGAACATATCTGGTCAACTCTGATATAATACTGGACTGAACGGATGGGTCACATATGTTAAAATTTGAAAAAGGAAGAAACTAAAAAACAAAAAACAACTACAAACGTCAAAACTGATTTTTATTTTTATTTTTTTTGCTGATTTTGTTGAGATTTAACATGTGATGTAGACAATACACAATATCTGTCATGAGAATGGTCTTCTCTCAGTTCTGCTTTTATTTTAAATTTCAATTTATTGTAAGATGTCGTTTAAGAATGCCTTATTTGAAATAAGAGAAGGAGGTTTGTCATGATTAATCATCTTGAGGGAGAGTCCGTTTAGATGCAAGTATTCTATTGATATTTTCATTCCCCGAGGGTCTCGCTATTCCACAAATTATTTACATCTTGGGCTGCACCGCATTAATTCAAAAAAAGCATTTCAGTGATAATTCATAAAATGAAAGGTGAAAATATTTGAGCTTCAACATTGACAATTAATGCATCGTTTGTGTCCTATGGGATGTAGGATGATATCTGGTTATGACTCGGTATCACAATCGTTATTGTCTCGCTCTGTATTTCTGTCTTTTAATAAGGTTCAACAGTCGTGACGTCACTTCCCTCGAAATGTAACTGGTTCTAAACTATTGGAATAATGGCGGACAACCTTATGAAATTCTTCTCCAACGAGCATAAAAGTGTATCCAGAGGAGAAAAACGTTATAAATCTGATCATGTTTTGACTTTTATACATTCTTGTCACATGACATTAAAAAAAAAAATATAAAAAACACTCCAAATTTCTAAATGGGGAAGAATTTCACCTCATACAAGTCCCAGAATGTCTGAAACTTTATCACAGCGTACTTATTCTGATTTTTTAAAAATAAATATTATTCTAAATGCATTCTGCTCCAACGACATTTTAATTTTTCTCAACTTTTAACCTTTGGACTCCAAAAAAAAAAAAGAGAAAAGAAAATAAGGAAAGTACAAATCAGGTGCAATATTTCTTCAATATGGATTTGTGTCATAACTAGACAGCGGATGTGATCTCTCAGATCAATCTGACAAAAAAACGATTTTTTTTGTAAAGGATTTTAAGTCCTATTTAGAAAATAAACAGTGTAAGTGTGAATAGTTTTCTGAGAGATTTTTTGGGAAATGAATTTATATTCTGATATCATGTCTGCTGCAGGAGCAGGTCCTTTAACTAAACAAAACAAACTTCTCCATTCCCTGCATACGGCGGTCTGTTCACTTGGATACAGTTTTCAGTTATCTAATTATTTTGTTCAAAGTTTGGTTATGTATAAAAGATAAAATATACGTATAATCTATATAAAAGAATATAACAAACGGTTTATATTTCAACTGACTAGTTTATTGATAACTTGTTGCACTACAGTATTAAATGATGCATCACCTGTGTTTTGATCATAATTCTGTTGAATTGCCTTCCGATGAATTTTATTTCCTGTTTGATTCATACCTGCTCCATGTTTTCCTAACGTAAATCTTGTCTTTTGCGCAGTTGGATTGTTTTTTCAAAGTTCCAACACTTTCCTCAACATAATTTTAATTTTTTAAAAAATATTTTTGTTTTTCTTAAATATTATTAAAATGGGTTATGCTATTTTAAGCTTGAAACACGTGCATTCCACAATTGTGTGCATGTATGTATGTATGTATGAATCAAATGATCACAGACTGATGTGTAGTAATAATTATTATTTGTCATTGTTAAATTCGAGTAAGCAAAGGATATAATAATATGATGTGTTGTCTCATGTCTCCTCCAATCATACTCGTGTGTGTAAAGCTTGTGAGAGTCTTAAATAGCAGGTAACTATCACCAAAGATGACTAACTACTTTGCTACTACCACTCACCATTTCTATATAATAATAATAATTATAATGTAATAATAACAATGTATGGAGAAAACCATTTTGTGTTCAGGAACTGTTATAAATTAATGAATAACTTAATCAATGGTGCGCACTGACTCGTTCCTTGGATTTGATTACAGACTCCGAAAGCAATTCTCTTGTTATCCCGTGTGTTGTATAGAAAAACAAAAGCGTGTTCATCTGTCTAAGGGTATACTATTACTCTATTTACTTTACTAGTACTGTGTTCATTATTGGCCATCAGTAGGTTTTTCAATGTGTTCATTTTAAAAAATTAATTTCCATAGAAATTGCAATGGTACTATTAGTTTTTGCAGTTTTTTAAATTGTATTTTTTTTTTATTGGCTGAAGCAAAAATAATTGATAATGATTTTTTTTCCTTTTGAAATTAAGTGCAATCTTATGATTTTTTTTTTGTTTTGTTATAATTATTGTTTGCTTTGAAAACTTTTTTTTTTTTTTTGGGTGCTATGTTGCTATACTATCCCCCCACCCCCTTCTTTTCTTTTAAAAAGACAATTGCAATACAATAATGTGTTCGAAATATCTACTGTCTTTAGTCATCTTACTTTTACCTTCGATTTATGATCTGGTCCGATTTGATAACCACCTTGTCTTCATCTCGTCACGATGCCATAATGTTGCCAAAACTGCCAACCGTGTTTAGTGCTTGCATTTGCCAGATATTATTAGCAAAATAAACAAATAGTAGATTGATTTTGGCGTGAGGTCAAAACAATCCGATCCAAATGCGGTGTTCCTTGGCAGAACATAATTTTACAGGACGTAACCTATGCATTTTCATAAATTAAATTTTTTTCTTCTAAAACTGTCAAATAAGATTTGTTCGATTTGATAATTTCCTTATAATGCCAGACAAAAAAACAACAACAACAACAATGAAATTAGGGATAAGGAACTTTATAGTCTATGTTTGACTGAGTTTGATATGTATGCTAAAGGCACCACAGTGTTCATGAATAATAATAAACATTACAAAAAAGTGTTCATAAATTTTTTTTTCAATTTCAGTCATCTGTCTTTTCCCCTCTTCTGTTTTTATTGTTATTATTATTATTATTATTATTATTATTATTATTATTATTATTATTATTATTATTATTATTATTATTATTATTATTATTATTATTATTATTAATATTACTCGTCTTATAACACCTTTGTCTTCAGTATCAGTCATAGTCATAAACGGATGTGTTCAAGATCTTACTCTTACGCAATATTATTTTTGTCATTGTCACTTTGTTGAATAGCTGGGTGGGGTTCCTGACCTCCCATAGTGGGAAGGGAGGTACATACTCTGTCTTCTATCCCCTTATATCTGTTTTTCAACAAGCTTTCTGTCTTTGTCTTGGGATGAGATTACTTGTTTTTGTCCTGACTCTGGCTTGAGTCCTGACTGGGAGGGAAACAGTCGAATGTAGTTATTGTTTTGGGAGATGATATTTTTTTCCTTGTAAATCATCTCTCTGTTATGTATTATTATATTTGTTATTTTTGTTGGATTTTGTGCTTGTGTCCAGGTGATCTCAAACTAAGTACATTGGTGGTATGCTCTTGGAATCTACATCTGATCCCTATTTGTTCCCAGTTCCCCTATGTCTTACTTTCTCTTGGGTGCTTTAATTGTAATTCTAGAACTTTTTACTATCCCATTTTCTTCCTTTTTACTGGCGCTGATATAACCTAAATGTGTTGCAAGCGCCGTAAAACCCTTAAAAACATAAAAACAAACACATTTTTTGAATAGTAAGTTTATGTGTGTATTCTAAAGTCTGGATCCAAGTCAATCTTACTGACTCGTGTTCCATTTTTGTGTCATTTCATGTTTGTCGTTTCATCCTTTTGCTTAAAAAAAAACAAAAACAAAACAACAGCAGCAACAAAATCCAGACTTGATTGAGAAGTGAAAGTGAATGGAAAAATGACCATGAATATATTCTGTATGAATCGTGAATAGGTTTTCGAGTGTAAGCGTTTAAGCATACCTGCCAATCCTTCCGCTTTTGGCGGAATCATTCCTATTTTCACTCTTCTTCCTTTTCCACTATTCCGCCATTGTCTCTAAAATTCCGATTTTCAAAAATGAAGATAATGGTACGAAGAAAAAAAAATGGAGTGGGTTAAAAAGGTGAATTAAATTTTTTTAATTTTTTTTTTTTTTCATGATTGCCAAGAGGGAGCTAAGTAGGAAGATAAATTGTACTCCTTTCCACCTTTGCCCATTCCATAACCTATAATACATCTGATATGTCGTTTTGCCAGCTGTGACAGAATACTGTCCTTTATGTTTTTGGTGGTCATTTTGATACAGAGTTATCATCCATTTTTAAACGATTCCTATTTTTTTGTCCCAAATTCCTGTTTTACTGACGTTCTGATTCCACTTTTGGAATGTGAAGGGTTGGCAGGTCTGATGTAAGTAATCAGTTCTTGTTGTCTTTGAGACAAAAATAAACGATTATAAAGATGGAATGCTGGGTAGATTATACTAAATCAGTTACTTAATTTGTAAATAGAATATCTTGTGTTGTCCGAATTGCCAGAGATGAGAGGTGAAGAGAGAGATAGAAGCCTTTGTCGTCGATACGGTGAACGACGACGATCCTAAGAAATGTCCCAAATCTACATATTTTGCCTTATACTTGATTATGTAACAACTATTACTACCATTATTATTATTATTATTATTATTATTATTATTATTATTATTATCATTATTATTATTATCATCATCATTATTATTATTATCTTTTTAATCTGCCATAGTGGGTGGTTCCGATTTGATTCTATCATCTGTTGGTTTTGATATATATATAAATATATTTCTGCTTTTCTACCTTTGTCATGATTTTTAATTTATACATGTCGCCATACCATACCCATACTTACAACAACCACCATCATTCTCCCACCCATAATATTACGTCATACGTTAGATCCAATGTCATCATGTCATCAAATCGCTGTTTGTTTGTCAGAGAGAAGAAAGGGGATTTTGTTTCCTTTTGTTTTTTTAGGTTTTTTTTTTTTTTTTTTGCCTTTCCATAGAAATTGCCAAAGTTTGAGCTGTATGTTAATTTTTTAATTTTTTTTTTTCGGGGAAGATGTATATATTTATTTGTATGTAATGCATCAGATGGAAGTTTTTATCGTTAAATCAAATCTATCAACAACAAAAAATAATAAACGTTTCAGCGCTGATCTGTGTACCTTGTCATCATCATTCGTATTGATCATGTTCATATTTAATTTATAATAAGATTAACATTAAAAGATCACAATATGAATGCTAAAAGGACCTTACAACAACCAAACTATTTACTTTAAAAAATGTGTCAACTTTTCTGTATTTAGATATATTTTGTTGAGTTTGGATTCTTTTTTAAAAAATTCATTTTCAAATATATTATTATTATTATTATTATTATTATTATTATTATTATTATTATTATTATTATTATTATTATTATTATTATTATTATCGTCCAAGATTCCCGTTGTACATTTTTTTCTTTTTTTTTTTTTGTGAAGTTTATAAGTTGTAACTGTTATTCCTTATTTCAGGAAAGAATGCTTGGGAAAAATATAATACATCAAACTTCTCCTTTTTAAAAAAAATGATCCTTATAAACCAACTTCTGCTGATCTCACGGTTCTAATTTTTAAATTATTCTTTTTCTGCATTTAATTAATTAATTTTTTTTCTCGCCATTTGTTTAAAATTCAGTAATTTAATCAACAACAAAATAAATATTCAAGAGATTAGAATTTATCAAACTCTTCATGCAAAAAGCGTTGACTTGGATGTAATTTTAAAAAAATTAAAAATAGCCAATATTAATTAAATTATTTGGCAGCTATGCTTCAGGGGCATGTATTAATATTATGTGACAGCCCATGCGGCGATGGTCCAATGTTGTAACATTCAATCTGCCAGATGGGTTTAATTTCTTTTTTTCTTTTTTTTTGTTTTTTTTAAACTTAGCGAAATATTTATTATATTCACAATCTTGTTATGCAGATGGGTTTAATTTCTTTTCTTTAAAAAAAAAAAAAACTTAGCGTAATATTTATTAATTATATTCACAATCTTGTTCTGTTTTTTGGTTCATATTTGTTTTTTTGGGGGGGTTTTTGTGTGGTTTTTAAAAAACTTTTAACGCATAAAATGTATAGAGTTGTTATTACTGACGAATCGTACCTTAGGCAGCAGTTATTCACTCATCAACAACAAATTGTAAATAAATTATCTTCTACTTCTCGGGACAACAAACCTCAAACTAAAAATAATTTTTTCTCCAAAATGTCATCAAAATCAATTCCATGTCAAGCTGTTACAATGTGGGATGAATTTTTAATTCAGAAAAGTGAGTGGAGCAGGCACCTTATGTTGATAATAATAACAAGAAAAGAAGTGAGTAGGAAAGTGCCAGAAGACAACAGAGGAATAAAAAACTTCGCTGCGGCGATGGGAGCTCGAACCCGCGACCTTACTGGTACGACAACTCCTGCCTGGCCGTTGGAGATCATGACTCTACCGTAGGAGTATGAGCTATGGTAGAGTCTCCACCGGCCAGACAGAGTTGTCTTCGTACCAGTAAAATCACGAGGTACGAGCCCCCATCGCCGCTGCAAAGTTTTTATTCTCTGTTGTCTTCTGGCACTTTCCTACTCACTTCATTTCTTGTTACAATGTGAGATACGATATGGCCTTTTGGTTCAGGCATTGACGTACACTGTAAACCGGAAGATCTCGGGATCAAGTCTTGCTAAGGGCACTACTTCCGTTTTGTTTTGTTTTTCATTGGGTTCTTAGATAATTAACACCCAAATTTTCTGACCTTAGACAACAACGGTGATCTCTGTTGACGTCAAATGGATCATCTACATTCCTTCGGGAATGTCATGGCAATTTCTCCTTTGCTTGCTATGGCGCGTGAGAGGGAGTGGGGTTTTTTTTTTAATTTTAATTATTTTTAAAAATATCCCACTGTTCATGTCTACTTGTCTTTTGCATCATGGAGCTTCATTTTGGTTGAATACAGCTTTCTATAGAATCATCAAAACAATTGCGTACTTAGATACATGCATACATACATACGTATGTACATACATACATCCGTATATACGTACGTATATCACCACAACCACTACAACCACCAACCAGCTAAAACAATAATAGCAACAACAACAACCAAACAAACAAAAAAGACAAAGAGGAAAATATACGGAATGTTTTGTTGACAACATCAAGCTGACAACGTTTTGGGGTTTTTTTGGGTTTTAAAAAAAAAAAACAGAGAGCACAACAGATTTATTCTTGGTCTTTGATTGAAATGTCAATATTATTGACGATTATTTATATTATATGCGCGTGTTATCCATTCATTCAGTCCGATGTCTTATTAATTGATCACAATCATGGAATATCCAAATACGCTTCAGTCCCATCCATCGATTGATTATTATTGTTTTAGGTTTTTATTTACGTTTAAGTTTAAGAGCAAAATGCATCATGGATTTGTTTTTCGTCCCTATGTATAATATAATACAATATATATATATATATATATATATATATATATATATAATGTCATTATTTGACTAGATAGATTTCAAATAGAATCAAATAGTATCACTGTATTCTTTTTGTTTGTTTTTTTTCTTGTTTTGTTTTTTTTTTGTTTCTTCCCCCCCCCCCCCCCCCACCACTCATGTTAAATGGATGTTATGGATATTCAGCGTACTCTCAGAAAGATCACAAGGTTTTGTTTTTTTTGGTTTGTTTGTCTTTTTTTAATTCATCCCCGACCCTATCAGTTTTTTCAGTCCTCAAAACTTTTTCGGGGTAACGACTATTGTCGCATTTATTGTCCATGACGGTCGGATCATCGATCGGACCATTAATTATTCTGGTTTTATTTTTACATTTTTGGTTTATTTTGTGATTTATCACTAAATTCCCCTTGAGTAGAAGAATTCATTTGCATCAACCACAAGCAAAATCAAATGCCAGATATTTATGGCTGAAGTGAGTTAAATGATAGAATTCCTAAAACTAACTTGATTTGGATTATATGAAATACATTTACGACTACAAATGTTATCTATTTCATTTAGTTTATAGTCGTCTTTTAGTTTGTTTAACTCTTTCCTTACCAGCCATTTTCAGAATTTTCAGCAAAATTTCACACCCACCCAAAACAAAAATAGTTTTTTCTTACTCAAACAGAAAAGCAACAAATGCATTCTATACGTAATACGTAATATTGATCCGCAAAATTAACTCGACTAAAACACAGTGTCACGTTTTTTAGCTCTAATAAAACTTTGTGCTTTAAATTGTGTGATTTACAAAAGAAATCTGAATGATAAAAGTGCTGGTTGGATCGTAACGAATGTGACGATTTTCCTATGGTTGGTAAGGAGAGGGTTAATATGGGTTCATAGTTTGTAGGTTAAAGGTTCGTAGTTAATAATCATCATACATCCGTTTGTAGATTTGTCTGCCCCTTCTGGTTCTAGAGAGAAGATAAGAAGAATGTGCCTTACTCTTGCCATCTGTAATCTGTATTGAAATCTCTTTTAAAAGTATTAAATACGACTGGCGTATCTTTGATTCAAACACAATTACTGCTGCTACTGCAACTACTACTACTACTACTACTACTACTACTACTACTACTACTACTACTACTACTACCACTACTACTACTACCACTACTTCTACTACTACTACTACTACTACTACTACTACTACTCCTACCACTACTACTTGCACTACTACCACCACCACTACTATTGTTCACACAAATTCTTTCAAAGACTTGCTGACTTAGTTACTCTCACACAAAACACAACTACAGACAGGAACCATTGCTCCACTACCAACCAGCCTCAAACACAATGTAAAGGCGACCGACCTGGACCATTCATACAGACTTTCCGGAGAAATTCCTACTATCTGTCCTCGGTCCTCCCGTTTTTCCTAATAATATCCTGCCGGTTTCCTGATTATTGATAACATTTTATTTTTCCAGTTAAAAAAAAAAAAAATCGTCATCTTCATCAAGAACCAACAACAATTTCAGCATCATGAAAAAAATTGCGTTCATTTTTTGTTCTTTTCCCATTATTCTCTTTGCTAAGTTTTGCTTTACACATATCCCCACCCCCCACCCCCACCCCCCTCAACCCCGATGAAATTGAAAAAACAAAAGATATAAAACTGCCATAAAAAAAAAAAGATACATATATTATTATATGATGTGTGTTTTCATTTTACCCTAACTTGGTAAGGTCACTACAATCGACTAAGCAAAGGGAAATAACTCTTCCCTTAATCTGAACTGTCTATGTCCATGGATTTTTTCCCTTCACATCAAATCTTATTAGGATCTTGTCCGTTGTCTCGGTAATTTATGTTATTCCCCCCCCCCCCCCCCCCCCCCCCCTTCCCATCATAACCCCCAAGTTAAATTTAAATTTCATTCTAGAGAAGTTTGTATCTAAAGATGAAAGTAGATTATTTTACAACACTGAATGTGTTACATTTTGTTAAATTCAAATGTTTTTTGTTTGTTTGTTTTTTTAACAACCCTAAGCGCGTCTAAGATGCAGATTTTTTTTATTCTAGCACATTTTTTACTGTTAATTTATACTTGTATTTGTTTTTCTGTTGTTTTAAAAAAAAAAATGATTATTCATCACCAAGAAGGACCGTGGTTTTTTTTAAAAAAGTTTTTTGCTTGAGATTTTCCATTTCTAAGAACTGACTGGTCTTCCTCTAGTTTTACAATAATATCAACAAAATAATTACTTCGACATCCTTTTCCTTCTTTGCATCGACCTTAGGGGAAAAGTATCAGATAATGATAGTTTAACGCACATTTGATCTAGACATTCATAATGTAAATGTTTGCCAATATAATCATTATTATATACAATATGTCTATGGTCATAAAATAGTACGCACAATTCATAAATCATGTCATTTCATTTCATCTCTTACTACGAAAAAAGGGACAATAACTACAAATTTACAACTATTATTACTACTACTAAGCGGGTGGTTGGATGGGAGCATCACCCTTGAATCGTATACCTATGATGTTCGCATGGGTGTACGATCCGATAGTGATGTCGTTTCTTCTTCTCTTTACTAGCCTATCCTGCTTCTTTGGTTTGTGATTGTATTTTTGACAGGGGATATTTTTTTTTCTGTAAATCTTCTGCCTGTTTGTTCTTGGTTATTTATAATTTAGCTTATGATATCTTTAGGTTATGATTTTGATTTACATTTGTACTATTTTTGTTAGTGTTAGATTGCTTGTTTTTTTTGTTTCAGCGGTCTCTCATATAACCTCAATTGTGTTGGAAGAGACCTAAAGCAACAAACAAACAAACTATTATTACTACAAAAATCATGTTTTCAGTATCACTGTTATAACTACTAAACGAGTACCAAGTATCACTGTTACAACTACTACTTTTAAATGAGTACCGACTACCACTGTTGTATGAATTGTTGCCTTTCTAAATTCATAGCCTGACATTTCCCCCAAAAATGATGTCAATCGCCAAAAGAAAGTAAAATAGTCATGTGTCAATATTAATGCTCAAGACAATAATTGAACCCATTGGTTTACTGGGTGGGGTTCCTGACCTCCCATAGTGGGCAGGGGGGTACATACTGTGTCTTCTATCCCCTTATAACTGTTTTCCAACATGCTTTCTGTCTTTGTCTTGGAATGAGATTACTTGATTTTATCCTGGCTCTGGCCGGAGTCCTAGCTCGGAGGGAAACAGTCAAATGCATAGTTAATGTTTTGGGAGATGATGTTTTTTTCCTTGTAAATCATCTCTCTGTTATGTATTATTATAATTGTTATTTTCAATGTATAATGTAAGCATTTGAGTGTATTCCTCTTTGTTGTATTTTGTGCTTGTGTCCGGATGAGACTTATAGGTGATCTCAAACTAAGTACATTGGTGGTATGCTCTTGGAATCTACATCTGATCCCTATTTGTTCCTAGTTCCCCTACGTCTTACTTTTTCTTGGTTGCTTTAATTATAATTCTATAACTTTTTACTATCCCATTTTCTTCCTTTTTACTGGCGCTGATATAACCTAAATGTGTTGGAAGCGCCGTAAAACCCTTAAAAACAAACAAAAAACAAAACGAACCCATTGGTTTTAATAGTAAATGCATCTCACTGCTCGTGCGGCTATGTGGTCTTGTGGTATCACACTCGCTTTCGAATTGGAAGGTCCTGGGTTCGAGCCTCGCTCAGCGCATAGTTGAGTCCTTGAAAAAGACTCTTTACTCACATTCTCTCACCGTACTCAGGTGTAAAATGAGTACCAGGCCGTTATCAGCATTGTCTCTGTTGAAAAAAAATTGTAGTATCGCCTAACAAACGTCATATCTCGTTCTACATGTTACGTGTTGCTGTTGGCTAAGGACCCCTTGTAAAGCGCTTTGAGCTCGTTTAGTGGATATTGCGCTTTATATATAACAGCTCAAGTTAGGACTTTCTTTTGGTGTTCATTGCCTTAATTTTTTTGTCCAATGTCGGGCTAGGTGTTTAGAAAGTTTACAAAGACTAGAAGACTACACACCAATCAGTTGTATGAAGCAAGTGTTGAAGACTGCATTGATTTGAAACCGACGAGAAGATAAAACAACAAAATAATAATAATAATAATAAGAGAGATATTTCTCAGACTGTTACCACATTAGGAGTATATATCCATTTCCAAGAGCTTATCAGTGAGTTGTTATTTTAATTTTTCGCTTTGTCTTATTCTATATATCAATGATAAATATATATATATATATTTATATATAATATGATATACGAGATCATCCTTTCCTCTTACATCTATTGTATACATTGGAGGCCCCTTATCCATGTTGTTACCAAAGATTTTTATACCTTTTGTTGTATATATATTTTTTCTTTTATTTTTTTTTATGTAATCAAATGTAATTTTTTTTTTCTCCTTTGAATTCTCTTCAATTGTCCATTCATTACAAAAAAATATATATAAATATTAATTATGATAATGATAATAATAATAATAATAATAATAATAATAATAATAATAATAATAATAATAATAATAATAATAATAATAATAATAATAATAATAATAATACCTACCTTTATAAAGATATCTGGCCTACAAGACATCATTTACCAATGTTGACAAATTTATGAATTATTCTCGTAAATATCAGACTCTATAATCATAATCATCATCAACTTACATACTGTATTATATATATATAATCCGCATCGGTCATTGATATTGTCTCGCTTTCTATTCATTTCAATCTTTTTTCATGCTTGATTTTATGGCCCAAAAAGAGTCAGCTTACCAATTCTAAAAAATTCTGCATATTTGTTTTATTTTATTATCATAATTTTTATTATGATTATTGTTTTTGCTTGTTTTTATTATTATTGTTGTTGTTGTTGTTATTATTATTATTATTATTATCATTATTATTATTATTATATTATTATTATTATTATTATTATTATTATTATTATTATTATTATTATTATTATTATTATTATTATTATTATTATTACTAAAAATAATCATTGAGATTGATGAGATGAATCACACATTATATCAATGTATATATAATATATATATATATATATATATATATATATATATAAGGTCTAAAAATAGAGACAAAATCATAATTTCTATCCTGTTGTCCATTCTATATTTTTATAATATTCCTAACCGTGCTTTAATTACTACTATAACCGTAAATTGATTATGAAACGTTTTATGACAATGATGATGATAACGATGATGATGATCTGAGCAACATATTATGTATTGTCAGAAATCAACATGTTGAGAACATGACTCTACTACTATTTTGTTTTTCTCCATGTAACTAAGTAAGTACACTGAAATGAGTTGCAGAGCCAGTTTGTATGCGTACATGTTTGTGTTAAGAGTTAAGTTTTTGTGACATTCATACATTCTGTTCTTTGTAAATAATACGATGACGATGACGACGTTGTTGTTGTTAATACATTACTATAATATGGATTAAAATACAATTTATTATGTGTTTGTTTTATTGTATTTTATGATTTGACCTTTACGACGTCGTGCTACCAGTGAGAGTACAAAATTTACTTCTTGGATTGAAACATTGATGATAATTATTGATAATTTGCATTATATTATTATTATGATTATTATTATTGCTATTATTGATTTTGATATTGATGATGATGATAAAGGTTATGAAATATACTTAACATACTTTTTTTGTTCTCGTTGAAATATTTGACATAAAGATGAATCGTAACAATTCTTTAAAAAAGAAATACAGACCCAAAGAAAACATAATTACAAAATATTTGCTCATCGATGTTGTAGCATTTAAACAATTGCATATGTTATGCGTTTGTGTGTGTGTGTATACGTTTGTTTGTTCGTTTGTGCATGCATGGCGTTTTAACTCTGCCATAGGAAATAAACCATAGAGACAAATGACTGTTATTCCTGAATTCTATAGATGTTTGTAATCGAACGAATCTATTTAATTTCTTTTGTTTGATTATTTTATTTTATTTTGTAGATATGGTTTGTTTTTTTTTTTAATTTTTGTTTTTTTTTTAGCAATCACCAATGTCTTTTTCACCAAAATGGACGTCCTCCTTCTAACTGCCGTATATATATCTAAGTAACTACAATCATGCAAAAATGTTAATTTTTTAGTTATGTCGGGTCATTTCTTTATTTTGTTTCCTTTTTGGCTTCACCTTTTTTAGAAGTTACTTCCTGTATATTGTAAAAGAAAGGGAAAAGGAAATTGATGATAATCATAACTGTTACCAACTTCTTTGAAAGGATCTGTTTTTTTTTTGTTTTGTTGAGATTACTTTTTAAGTTATTTTAGTATACTTTAATTACTGTTATATTCTTACAAACTACGAAGGTTCAATTGATCTGATTTGCAAGCAAAAGTTGTCATTCATATTCATGATTCAGTTATGTAGATATTTCAGTTGATTTTCAATGTTTTCGTTGTGTCAAAACATGAATAAATAAATAAATAAATAGATTAGATAGATAATTTAACGAACTTTTGAATGAAGAGGTTTTAATTGTGGACCTGATTTGATTATCGGTCAATATCAGCTTGTCATTAGATTCATTTTGGACCGAACCGGTAGCAGCAGGGAAGATAAATATTTGAAAAAGTTGATATGAAACGGTGCCAGACAAATTAGAAAGATAAATACAAAATAAAAACAAACAAAAAAATTCCCCCAATAATATCTCATAACATCAGCTTGACTCTACTAGGGATAGAACTTCAGATTTTCTGATTACCGGTCAGACTTGCAAACGTTTCGATCCCCAGTCAAGTAGTAGTAGTAGTCCTTCAGAGCCTTTAGGCCCATAGAGCCAGAGTTTATCCCGGTTTCTATAGCGTGAAATGGACAATAGCAATTGTTTGTTACCTTTTGGATAGGACACTAGTCTATTGCAAACTACTTTCCATCAGATCTAACAGACCCAGCTACCCAATTACTGCAGGGTGGACTGGGAAGGTCAGAAAAAAAATATCGACTGCACCCGGGATCGATCTCGGTCCCTTTTCATGTGAAGCAAGTGCTCAAACAACTGAGCTATCAGGATCTCCTTCCCCAGTCAAGGCAGGCTTTTTTTTTTTTTGGGGGGGGGGGGGGCGGTTTGTTTCTTGTATTTTTCTTTCGGCTTGATCTGGTTCTGTTTCATAGTAGTTTTGATAGGAACACAGATAAATCTTGTCTCCTTCTGAACAGGGTGTGTTTCTTTATGGAATTATTGTTGTTATTGCCAGAAAAGGAATTGGTGACGCTTTAAAATCTAGAAATGAACATTTGGTAAAAATTAGAAAGGAACAGTTTATACTAGAAATGAACAATTTTCAAAAGGTCGAAACGAACAGTTAATAAACACTAAAAATGAATAGTTGATAAAAACTAGAAATGAACAGTTGAACAGTTAATAAAATCTAGAAACGAACAGTTGATAAAAACTAGAAACGAACAGTTGATAAAAACTAGAAATGAACAGTATAAAAGCTGGGAAAGATGAAAATGTCAGGATTGTTTATATTGTCCATCATGTTATGTAGAGTTTATCCAAATTTTTCATCAGCTGAAATGGTTGAATAGTGATAGTTTTATAGCTAAGATTTGTCTAACCAGGCCTTTGGCTTTCGTGGAGTTCCACAAATCTGTAGCCATTGCAATTTGTCATTTTTGGGGTAAATTTTTTCCACCTTAATATTTATTTTTTTAAATCCACTGAGCAACTAAGTATTCAACGAACAGTAGATGGGAATTACACAATTTTGATATTTAAATAAAAATGAAAATTGGTAGTCATAGTTGTTGTAAAATAATTTTTAGAGGAGAATATATAATGTGATCAACCCAAACATTTTGCTTGACTTTATATTGCACATAATCCGTCAAATATAAAATGGTTTATATTTGAGATGAATAAATAATTCAGATACATTTGATAAACTATTACTGTTAGTAAACAAAATAGATTGATTTTCTTTTGTGACATTATTGATGAGACATCCCAATTTTTCATCAGGTTGTAATGATAATAATTTGAAGCGATTAGACTCTTCGATGAGATCTGGTTTTTGAAGTATTATGTTGACAGTTTTAACATTCAACTGCTTTGGCTTAAAAACAGCTTGTATTTTCTCTGTATTATTTTAATTATATTAATATTAGCATTTTTTATTATAGAAAATAATAATTTTTGTTTCATTTTGCTTTGTCCTTGGCTTTGTGTTTGTATAATATTTGGATGTTTTTGAATCATCGCCGTGTGAAATGAATTGTTTATGAGTGTGGAAATACGAAACTATCACATCACCAATATGTGAAATGAATGATCATCATGAACGTGGTGAGAGAATACTAAACTATATATATACACACTATGACGTCATCATCTTTGAATTCAATGAAAAAAAAATAAATAATTACTTTATTATTATTATTATGATTATTATTATTGAAATGATTATTATGCCTAAAATGCCTCTTGTTGTCGATTGTTGTTGTTGAACATATTATATAAACTGAATCAAAACAAGGATATTTTACTCAGTACTTTCTTCCACTCTGGTTTTTTGTAACCATCTGGCAATCTGTAGGGGGTAATTTTCTCTTCTTCTTCTCCTCCTCCTCCTCCTCCTCATTATTCTACTCACGAAATGTGACCAATCAACGCAGATTGGTATTACGTTAGAGTGATCACGTGTTCATACAATGACATCAAACCCACTACTTCTTATTGCTGGCCAATTTAACTTTAAATTCTATTTTTATTTTTATTTTTTTTGTCGTCTGCTTCACTCGGACATGATACCACTTTGATTTGATGGGTTACAAATACAGTGTTGACACCCTGTCGGTGTGTTATAATATAACATAATGATAGTTTGTATTATATGATAATATATCGATAGAGTGTTGTGTTGTGTTGTCTATGTCGTCATTTTTTGATTGCTGTCATCTACTATGTGTTTGTTGATGGGAGTTGAAATGAGGTCCTTTGAGAACTAACTATGGCGCCTTTTACACCGGTTTTATATTCATACATTTGATACTTTTCACAAAGAAAGCTTTTTCGTCCTGTTTTGTTATAATTTCATTCTTTTTTTTTTTAAATTATTATTAAAAGTTTGTCCCTGGCCATTTGCTCTCCCCCTTTCCCTCCGTCCCCCTCACTCTTCCCCCCTACCTTTCAAATAGTCAGCGTGAAATTGTTATAAGATAAGAATTACAGTTTTGTTTAAATTATTTTTTTCTTCTCGTCATGCAAATAATTAGTTATTGATTTTATTCCTTCCAAAGGACACGAGCAAAAAAAGATACAATATCATTGGGATCAGACTGTTTCATGATCAAAATTTAAAAACTTAAAATTTTCTTTTTAAAAACAACAATCTAAATAAAAAAAGTTATGCCTTTCTTTTTTTATTTATTTATTTTTATTTTTTTTTGCTTTTGTTATATCTTACTTTATAACAAGAGATCAATCGAAAGTTTCTCCAGTGCGATGTTTAAATCGTGTGTGTATTTGTGTGTATTTGTTAGTGTAACAAAATACGAATCTAAAAATTTGCTCAAGTCTCCTGTTTGTTTTTTTGTTTGATTGTTTGTACCCCCCCCCCCCCCCCCAATCTGCATTGGAAACATTTCTACCTTACTTTTGAATAAGTCTACGCATCTGCTTTAGCTACCATACATAATATGTCATCTATTTTATAATACAAAAAAAAAAACAAAAGAAGCAACAAAGTGCCACCACCCTTTATCAGTTATTGTTTTCTACACGTTTGGCTGATGATCAGTCAATCATCAATCAGTCTTGATTTCATTTGTGTTTTTTTTTTTGGATCAATTTTTCCTTTTAAAAATTGATTATTCAGTCCCAGGATTTTTGATACATACAGTGTAAATTGTGTTGTCCCTTCGGCCTTTTAATTCTTTTTAAATTTGCCGCAGGAAATAAACGAATGTGTTCATTTGTTTGTTTATTTTTTGTTTTTTTTTTCTTTCTCTTTTTCCGCTCATGATTCTTGGTTTTTAAAAATTGTTACTATGAATATTTTCACATTTATACAAGAATTTTTTCTCCCCCTCCCTCGACAAATTGAATCCTTTAGTTTTGTATATTCTGATGCTTTAACTTCTAAGAATATGTTTGAAAATGTTGATTTTTTTCAGCACTAATTCCTTCCAATGCAAATAACGGACAACAATGCGGATATGGATTTCTTTTTTAAATGAGTAGATAGCAAATAATTAATGAGACTCATCAATCAACTGTTTTGATTTGGGTTTTTTTTTTTATTTCATGAGTTTTTGTTATATTAATATAAAACTCGTATTGATGCAAGTTGCAATGAGCACAATGACACCTGTTTTGGTTTAAGAATAGCGAGTGAAATAAAAATGGGAGTTATTCCCATAGTTATCAGTGACCATTAGCATTATATCCAAAACTTCGATCTATTTCTTGCTGTGACGGTGGTTCGTTATAAGCAAGTTAACGACTACTACGTCCCCAACCTACATCGATCGATGAATGAAGGAACGACGTGGAAGAGAACGAAGATCTATCCTCGGAGTCTTTGGACAGATTACCTTCATTCGTCGATCGCTGTAGGTTGGGAATGGAATCGTTAACTTGCTATTGTCAGCAACCACCACATGCAAGTTAAAGTGTGTATTTTGTTTTACATTTGCCGTCACTGGTATCGCATTCAACACGTCCGCAGCCGATGTGTGTGCGGTTAGTCGAACTCTTAGGTAAATGGAGAAGTACTTATTGGGTAGATTTAGTTAGGGAGGGAGACATAGAGAGATTCAATTCAATTCAATTCATTTCAATTCAATCAAAAATGTTCTTTAACGCCGGAAATATTCTGCATATTACTCAGAATACGTTGAAGTAATAGTCATTAAGACATAAGAATAAATTAATTCAAACTTTAGGGTCTTTCTCCAACATTTAACTCATTTCACATAGATCTAGGTCAATACAACAATATACATCAACGCTACTATCCCAATTTCTTCCATTTTACTGACGCTGATATGAACTAAATGTGTTGCAAGCGAATGTAAAACGAACAAACAAGCTCTCTATAACGTTTACTCATGCACTCTAACACTCTTTTTTTTTTTTTTTTTAAACTTCCTTTAGAAATATATAAAGAAAGATTGGTTGAAAATACTTTTCTTTTTCTTTTCTGATCGATAGGAGAATGCAAGGGTTTTCACAACTATCCTTGTTATTTTTTATCGATGGTCATACTGTGATATATTCTTACATTGTCTTCAAATTAAATCCATCTTCTATCCCATGCACACACACGTCCCCGTAATTTGGATTGGAAGGATTTAGGTGTATCGCCAAACTGTATAGAACCAAATGTCCCTTGGCCTGTTTTGTTTTTGTTTTTGTTTTTTGGTACCATTTCTTTGGTAACCGATAACGTATTTTCCTGGCTTCTGCTTTACTCTTTTCTATTTTTTCCATGATATTCTGGTTCCTTGTTTATACCAATGTAGAAATTTGTTTGGATAATTTTTTTAAACAATCAAAATTGTAGAAGAACTTACTTGTTTGTGGTACAGAATTGTTAAAACTGCCTTTTTTTATGATCCCTTTACAATTCCTCCTCTTCATCCTCCTACTCCCACTACTACTACTACTACTACTACTACTACTTCTACTACTTCTACTACCACTACTACTACTACCACCACTACTACTACTACTACTACTACTACTACTACTACTACTACTACTACTACTACTATTACCACTACTACCACTACTACTACTACTACTACTACTACTACTACTACTACTACTACTATTACTACTACATTTCATGTCAAAATCTGTGTGTTATAATGGTGCTGCGGTTTATCAATATTGTTGTATTCGTGTTGACTGAACTACCACCTCCACCACTTCTCCCATCATCACCAACGCGATTGTTTGTTACCAAGAAGATAATTACTACAACAATTACTACTACTACTACTAATACAACTACTACTACTACTACTACTACTACTACTACTACTACTACTACTTTTACTACTACTACTAATACTACTTCTACTACGACTACCACTACTACTTCTACTTCTGCTGTTGTTACATACTACTGCTATCACTTCATCTTCTTCTACTGTGCTAAGCCCGTAAACATCAACTTCTCGTGTTACACAACATTCATTATTATAAATATCATTATTGTTATCAATGAAATGTTTTTTTTTATATTGAAACAATGTGTTCAGTACCAAATAGCCTGTCGATAGAATTTTCCTATTGCAGACAACTATCTCTCTTTCTTTTTCTCTTTAAACATTTTATATATTATACATACATATATAAATATATATATATATATATATATATTCGGTTTATCATTCATTTTATGTGTTCATTTAATTTGTAAAGTTTTACTCTCAACTGTTTATTTTTATTTTCAGTTCTGATATTTTGACTTTTGTTTTTGTTTTCTTGTTTTGTTTTGTTTTTTTTTTTGTTTTTTTGTCGCTCGGACTCTAAGATAAACATGTTGTTCTTTTCTGTTCTGTTTTTTTTCCCGCTCTTGTTTCCTCTGTCGAAGCAATCAGTGTCTTCTTATGGAGAAGTTATGTCATCTCTTTTTCTGTATTCATTTCTCTCTCTCTCTCTCTCTCTCTCTCTCTCTCTCTCTCTCTCTCTCTCTCTCTCTCTCTCTCTCTCTCTCTCTCTCTCTCTCTCTCTCTCTCTTTCTCTCTCTCTCTCTTTTCGATTTGAAATGAAAATGCTTTCTTATTCCTTGTTCTTTTCCTTCTAATCTTTTTAATGTTATTTTAAAATCAATTTCGACAACTTCATAAATTTTTTTTGTCGTGATTTTTTTTTTATTTTTTTTTATTTGTTTGTTTTCCCGTTGTTGTTTTGTTCCTTGTATCTAGTAAATCATTTCGTACTTGACATCAGCAAGTGTCATCATTATTATTATTTTTATTTCTATTATTACCCATCATCCTTCTACCAGGAGCAGCATGCATTTTATCAACATTTTAATTAAGTAAATATTAAAAGCAAAAACAAAAAAAGACGGAATTTTCTTTTTTTTTTCTTTGAAAAAAAAATTTATTTTTTTGTTTTGTTTCATAATACTTATACCGAGTACAAATAAAATACCAACATAACACTATTTCCCATTCTGTTTTACTGTGTTTTCATAATTCTCCGGGTTTGGGTTTTTTATTTTAAAGCATATCATTTGTTACCGATCAAACGTGTTTGGCTCTCATCTGACCAAAACGTGTTGCAAGCGCTTGTTGATTCCCAAGACTGAAGCTTTTTAAAATTTTCTCTAAACTATTAAACAAAAACGGAAAGCTTCATAGAAGGACATAAATCCTAACACAGATTGTTGTAGCTCAAAATCATTCTTCAAAGTAGCATCATGGTCTTTCAACAACCTCTCTCTCTCCACCCAAAAAAATGCAATGGAGGAATGATTTAATGAGAAAAGCAAGGGAGACGGGAATATTTCTATCCAAAGCACCATTTTTAAATAGAGCATTTATATAGTGCAATATCCACTAAATGTGCTCAAAGCGCTTTACAAAGGGTCCCTGTCCAACAGCAACACGTAACATGTAGAACGAGACATGAAACCTGTTAGCCGATATTACAATTTTTTTATCCGTCAAAGACAACGCTGTTAACGGCCAGGTACTCATTTTACACCTGAGTACGGTGAGAGAAAGTGAGTAAAGAGTCTTTTCCAAGGGCTCAACTCTGCGCCGAGCGAGGCTCGTACCCAGGACCTTCCGGTCCGAAAGTGAGTGTCATACCACTAGACCACATAGCCGCACTATAGGATAAGTGGAATGAGACTGTCTATCCTTGTATGCAAGGGGTGGAGAAGGGGGAGAGGTCAGATCACTGTTTCATTAGGAAAATATATTCCCTCGGACGCCGGAAGAAAAATCCCCAGCTTTGGCATCAGAAGCAATCGATTGCTGTCAATTGGTAAGCTAAGCATGTGTCTGAATGGTAGGCTTTGTCCACAAATGAGGTGGGTACGGACTCATCTCATACACACACACACATCTAGTGTGTGGAGAGGAGCTGAAAAATGCACGCCATCTATGGAGTATTGCATGGTTTGTGGGTTTGGAAGGTGGTTTTGGGATGGTTTAGAAATTTCAACACATCTAGAAGGTGTTTTTTTAGGCTGGTACACACATTATGTCAACACATGAAGGTGATTTTTGGATGATACATGAATGTTGACACACATTTGTAAGATAGTTTTCGAATAGCACACGAATATTGACATTTGTAAGGTGGTTTTGAGATGGTATACTAACGTTGCCACTCATGGAAGGTGTTTTATCTGGGATCATTTACGTATGTCGACACATTTGACGGGTGGTTTGGATTGTACCATGTCGACTTTTGGAGGATTTTGGTGACATGATCTCATTTGTAAGGTGTTTTGAGATGGTATACGACGTGCCATCATGGAGTTTATCGGTCATTACGTATGTCGACACATTTGACGGGTGGTTTTGGGATTGTACACAAATGTCGACATTTTTGGGAGGTGATTTTGGGGTGGTACATGAATGCCCTCCAATTTGTAAGCGTTTGTGGAATGGTACATAAATTTCCACAAATTTAGGAATTGGTTTCTGGATGATGGATAAATGACACATTTAAAAGGTGGGTTTGGGATGGTGCATAAACCTCAACACATTTAGAGGGTGGTTTTGGATGGTCCTTACATGTCAACAAATTTAGAGGGTGGTTTAGGGATGGTGCATAATTGACATCACATTTAAAAGGTGGTTTTGGGATGGTGCATAAATTTCAACACATTTTCAGAGTGTTTTTGGGATGGTGCATTTAGAAGGTGGTTTTGGAATGATGCATAAATGTCAAGATACATATTTAACAGGTGGTTTTGAGATAATGCATAAATGTCAACACATTTAGAGGGTGGTTTTGGGATGGTGCATAAATAACACATTTAAAATGTGGTTTGGGATGGTGTTTAAATGTAATCTAATTTAGAGATTGGTTTTGTGATGGTGCATACATTTCAACACATTTAGAAGGTGGTTTTAGAATGGTGCATAAATGTTAACACGATAAGAGAGTGGTTTTGGGATGGTAAGAAATGTTAACACATTTAGAGAGTAGTTTTGTGATGGTGCATAACTGACAACACATTTAACAAGTGGTTTTGGGATGGTGCATACATTTCAACACATTTAGAAGGTGGTTTTATGATGGTGCATACATGTTAACATATTTAGAGAATAGTTTTGGGATAGTAAAGAAATGTCAACACATTTAAAGGGTGGTTTTAGATGGTCCATAAATGTTTAGAGAGTGGTTTAGGCATTCTGCACTTTTTGAGTATGTTTTTGGGATGTTACATAAATAACGACACATTTAGAAGGTGGTTTTGGAATGATGCATAAATGTCAACTCGTTTAAAATGTGGTTTGGGATGGTGCATAGATTTCAACAGATTTAGAAAGTGGTTTATGAATGGTGCATGAATGTCGACACATTTAAAATGTGGTTTGGGATGGTACATACATATCAACACATTTAGAAGGTGGGATTGGAATGGTGCAAAAACGTCCTCACGTTTAGAGTGTGACTTTGTGATGGCACATAAATGTCAACACTTTTAAGGGTGATTTTGGGATGGTACATTAATGTCAACACTTTTAAGGGTGATTTTGGGATGGTGCTTTATGTCAACACATTTAGAGGGGGGTTTTGGGATGGTGCATTATGTCAACACATTTAGAGGGGGGTTTTGGGATAGCGGATAAACTCAACTCATTTAAAATGTGGTTTGGGATGATACATAAATGTCAAAACATTTAGAAGGTGGTTTTAGGATGGTGCATACATGACAACACATTTAGAGAATGGTTTTGGGATGGTGCATAACTATCGGCACATTTAGAAGGTGGTTGTGGAAAGATGCATAAATGTCCACACATTTAGAGGGTGGTTTTTGGGATTGTGCACGAATGTCAACAAATTTAGAAGGTGGTTATGGGATAGGGCATACTTGAGATTTTGAAGGTTGTGGAGTGGTAAAAATTTTGTTTCTGGGATGGTTGACTACATCAAAGTTGACCTCACTCAAAATGCTCCAAATTTACAGAGGCAAAGTTACCCCATAAGACAACGTTTCCCCAGTTGACAGCAGGCACCATTTTCTAACCCCACCCTTTCTAACTATCCATCAATTCCCAGACCAACTGAAGACTTGCCAGAATGAGTTGAAACAGTCGCTGGAAACCCTCCAAGAACAGAAAGCCCTTATCACCCAACTGGAGGAAGATCTTCGCAATGTCAACGCTCTGTCTTCCATGTTCAGAGGAGATGCTGAGGTTGGTAGACAAAATATGCTAGGCTATTTGTATGGGTATTAACTCTTTGGTCGGACCGTTGCAAGTGTGTAGCTTATGAAGGTGTTACAATTTGTATTTGGCTTTCTGCAAGGAGTCTGGTTGGGGTTCCTGGCCTCCCATAGTGGGCAGGTTAACACTTACTGTGTCTTCTATCCCCCTATGTCTGTTTTCCAATTTGCTTTCTGTCTTTGTCTTGGAATGAGATTACTTGGTATTACCCTGGCCCGGGCCGTAGTGCTTGGCAGGGAGGGAAACAGTCAAATGTATAGTTATTGTTCTGAGAGATGATATTTTTTTCCCTTGTAAATCATCTTTCTGTTATGTATTGTTATTTTGAATATATAATGTAAGCATTTGGGTGTATTGGGATCTTGTGCTGGTGTACGGGTGAGACATTTAGGTGATCTCAAACTAAGAACATTGAGAATGTGCTCTTGGAATCTACATCTATTCCCTATTTGAACCACTCCCCTTTGTCTTACTTTTTTCCTCAAATCCTGTTTATTGTACATCTAGAATTTTTTCACTATCCAATTTTCATCCTTTTTACTGGCGCTGATATGACCTAAATGTGTTGCAAGAGTCGTAAAACCCTTAAAAACATTTTTAAAAACATCTGCAAGGAGTCATAAGATAGATACAGTTGACTCCGCTTAATTGCAAATCTTCGGGAGTTTGGGTAAGTGTGTCGATTAAGCTGAGTATGCGATTAAGCGGAAAAGCCAAATACGTAGGACCTTCCCCTTTGAGTTTTATACAGGATAAGGGCCGTCATGTTCAAGATATGACCTCATTAGAAGTTAAAATGCTCTAGTTTTGTTGGGGTTTTTTAAAACATGTTTGACGGTTATTTACAATTTAATGATTAACCCCAAAGAGAGATTCTTGCTGAAATTAACCAGTAGATTTTTGACCAATCAAAAAATGGAATTTGTGACTCACCTTCACTCGTGATCGGACAAACATAGTCGGTTGTTTTTAAACAATAAAGTGAATAAATTCGACCTTTTCTCCGATCATTGTTATTCTTTTTATACTGCCAAATTTATCACACGCTTTTCTTGATCATATTATAACAGTTTTAGTTTGCACATACATTTCTGTTTTGGTTTTGCTCATCAAGCGGTAGAACAGTGGATATTTTACTAAGACACATACCATCGATAGTAAAAACCTGTGTATTTTACTATATTTACCAATCATTATCATTTTTTACATTACGACGACTGTCCAAGAGGCTTGGTTATCTAAGTGTTTATAGTCCTTCATTTCCCAAAAATTAAAAAAACTGAAATAACTAGTTTTGGAAAACCTGTCTTCAATGAAAGTCAACTATTTATTATGGTTTATTTACTATTTCTTATTCCTATTTTTTTTTTTCTCCCAGGGAGAGCCTGGACCGACAGACCACAGTTCTGAAGCCATGGCCAGCATTGTCAAAGATGTGGCCCCTGCATTGCCTGGTATGCATCTCTATATATCCAGATCATTTGTCTACTTGAATTGTTTAAAATTCGTAGTTATTAAGACAGAATAATAATAATGGTGAGAAGAAGAAGAAGAACAAGAACAACAACAAGAAGAAGGAGAATATTACTACTACTGATAATAATAATAATTATAATTATAATAATAATAGATAGTAATAGTAGTAGTAGTAATAATAATAATAATAATAATAATTAATAATAATAATAATAAAAATGCTGTAAAACTCCTTCAAATTAACAAACAAACTATTTTTTATGTTAATAAATTTATATTGTTTCTTTTCTTGGACATCAGTTGAGTACGATGCATGTGTTCCAAAAATGCTATAAAACTCCTTAAAATCAATAAACAAATTATTTTTTTATGTTTGTAAATGCGTCTTGTTTCTTTCCTTGGCCACCAACAGTTGCGTACGATCCGAATGCCAAGTCAGCGGCCGATTCTCTTTTGCCGATTGTTCAGAGTCAGAGGGAGAGATACCGACTCAGGGCTCAGGAACTTGAAGCTGTAAGAATTCATCTTGTTATTGATTGGGATTGAGATTAATATATCATCAAATATCATCATCATCACTATCAACACCATCATCATCATCATCACTATCAACACCATCATCATCATTATCATAACTATCAACACCATCATCATCATTATCATAACTATCAACACCATCATCATCATTATCATAACTATCAACACCATCATCATCATTACTATCAACACCACCATCATCATTATCATCACTATCAACACCATCATCATCATTATCACCATCACTATCAACACCGTCATCGTCGTTATTATCACTACCAACGCCATCATCATCATTATCATCATCATTATCAACGCAATCATGATCATCATCACTATTATCATTATCAACACCATCATCATCATAATCATATCACGATCATTAGCATCATCATCATCATCATCATCATCATCATCATCATCATCATCATCATCATCATCAACAACACAACAACAACAACAACAACAACCATATCATCATCACCATCATCATCATTATTATTATTAAAACCATCATCACTCAAAAACCACATTTAATAAATAATAATAATAATAATAATAATAGATCTTTATTGTCCATAAATATGGCAATTTGTCATTTAGTTACACTTGTTATAATGTTAAACGATAACTAAGATTGAACAGATATTTCACTCCTACTTATTTTCTCTCTCTCTCTCTCTCTCTCTCTCTCTCTCTCTCTCTCTCTCTCCTCTCTCTCTCTCTCTCTCTCTCTCTCTCTCTTCTCTTTCTTTCTTACACGTGCGATATACACAACATAAACATATTCATTTCGTTTTCAATTTGTTACGATTGTGGCAATTCGACACCAAAAAATATCATCATTATCAATTGGTCAGTTAATCTTACATTAAATAAATTAATCAGTTAATCAGTCAACGAATCAATCCTTGGTTTTTCTGTACCATATGAAATATTCAAAATTTTTATTGCTGATGGAACGAACGTTGATTTATACTTGTTAGGGAGCGTTCACATATTACGTCATCAGCTAGGGGGGGAGGGGGGTCTACCAAATGTTGACATGTGTTGACATGGGGGAGGGGGGGGGGTCAGACCCAAGATGATGTCATCAAAACAGGCAAATCGACGTCATCAAAGTTAATGGACAAATCAAACCCCTAGTATTTGTTTCAGTGGATGGTGGTCCAGATGAGGCTCCAAAAAACGGACAGACACTCGCTGCTTGGGAGAGACATTTCAAGGCGCTGGATATTGATGCTGTATTTGTCTTTACACACGCTCCAGGTTTCAGTGCTTATAATGAGGTGGAAAGAAGAATGGCACCGCTTTCAAAGGATACAGCATCTGTCATCTTACCATTTGATATTCATGGACGTCATCTTGATGGAAGCAACAAGACTGTTGATGTTGATCTGGAAAAAAGGAACTTTGAAGCTACTGGAAAAATATTAGCCAATATTTGGTCCGAGTGGATAATAGATGGATACCCAGTAGTTGGAAAATTCATCCCTCCACCTGAAAATCCAAGACCCAAACTTCAATTTCAAGAAACAGATGATTGGAAGATAAAACACATTCGTCAATCCCAATATCTGCTGCAAATAGTGAAATGCAGTGACAACTCATGCTGCAAACCTTGGCGTACTAACTATTCATCTTTTTTTCCAGAGCGTTTTCTGCCACCACCTGTACCACTTGCTTCATGTGATGATGGTTTGGAGATAGGCAATAATGGAAGATTTGAAAGCCTATTTCAAAGTTTGTTCCTTTCAAAACAGCTAAAGATAAATTGCTATGATGAGTATTGCCCATCTCTCAAGAAACAAGATAGGAAAGGGGTATCACTTCTCAAAAGGCGAACTTGCCCTAAATGTTCATTGTATCACTCCTCGATCACAGCAATGAAAGACCATTAACGAAAATGCGGCATACAAGAAGAACAGCAAATGGGAGAAAGTGATGACGATGAAGATGAAATTGATGATACTATTTATAGTACATTGCCAGAGGTCCAAGGCAGAAACATTTTTGAATCAATTAATTTTATGTTTGGAAATTGAAACAGAAATTCATTCCACTAAAAGACTAATATGCTATAAAATAATTTGCCTCCTGTACTATTTTAAATTACACTTTCTGAAATTTTTTTAATAGCACCTGCACCAAGTAGCCTAATTTAAATAATGTTTGTTAGATTTTATCTTTGCAAATTTAAATTTTATGTCCCCATTGTATCGTAAAACATAAATTATCAACAGTTTCTGAAATTAATAAAATGTCTGAATGTGTTTTATCAAACGTTGATAATCAATGTTTATGGTTTGAAAAATGAATAATAAATATTGTGAAATTAAAGTTATCTTTTAGTTTTTATTAAATTAGATGACGTCATCATCTGTTGGGGGAGGGGGGGGGGGTCAGGTCATGATGACAAGTGATGACTTGGGGGAGGGGGGGGGGTCTAAAAAGGGCAAATTTTTGATGACGTAATATGTGAACGCTCCCTTAGTTCTACATTTAATCTGACAAAACCTTCTCCCAGATGGTAAAAGACTAAATTCATGGTATAAAATATGTTTTTTATTGTTGGTAATTGAGAATGCTTTCCTTTCTATTGCTTTTCCATGAATTCTTTCTACTCCATCAAGAGGATGGTTTATTATTTTTGATGCCTCTTTGATAGATTTTGAAATTTTTGATTTATCTTTAAGTCGGCATCCTCCAAACCATATGGTGCAGCCAAACGCAATTACACTTTTAATCAATGAGTCATAAACTCTTAACATAGTTTTCTTCCTTACTTGAAATGTTCTCAATTTCCTTAGGATGTATAATCTTTGGGCAACTTTCTTAGAAATTATATTAATATGTTGAGAGAAATTGAGGGAACTATCAATGGTTATTCCTAAATATTTAAAATAGTCAACTATCTCAACATCATCTTTACCGATCGCCACACACTTTAAGTCGTTTTTATTTTTTACACCAAACACCTGTTCTTTCGTTTTTTCAACATTTAATTCAAGCTGATTTTGTTTACACCAATCGGTGAATATATTTATTTGTTTGAAATAATTCTTTTCGGTAACTTTATCTTTTAATAAGCCAAGAATAGCAGTATCATCTGCATATTTCACTATAAAACAATTTTCAAAGGATGGTCTGCAGTCGTTGGTGTATAAGATGTACAGGATTGGGGAACTCACACAGCCTTGGGGACATCCGTTCGACAACGTTCTTTTGTTGGAGATATGTTCACCCAATTTTACACATTGCGGTCTATGGGTCAGAAACTCTTTATACCATTTAATAAGGTAGTTTGGAATATCCATGCTGCACAACTTTTGAAGCAAAATATCTGTGTTCATGGCATTAAAAGCTGACGAAAAGTCGACAAACAGGATTCTGGCGTAATTCGAGGGCGTTTGGTCAAGGTGTTTCGAGATCAAATTTGTGGCGGTTAATAGTGCGTCTTCAACACTGAGATGTTGCTGGTATGCAAATTGGTACGGATCTAGCAATTTCAGGTCATAACATTTTTGTAGGAGCTCAGATTTTAAAATTTTTTCTAAACATTTCATTACAAGCGATGTAAGCGCCACTGGACGGAAGTCATTCAATACGGTCGGACAACGCTTTTTTGGAACTGGAACGACAATCAATGTTTTCCAAAGTACTGGCACTGATTGTTCATCGATTGACCTTTGAAAAAGTTTTGTATAAGGTATAGCCAGTTGTTGGTGACAGTTTTTCAAAATAGTTCCGGTAATGTTGTCTGGTCCTGGTGCTTTATGTTCTTTACATCTCCGGAAGAGGGAGCTTACGGTTTCTTCTTCAATATCTGGAGGTGGCTCATTTAATTTGTTGACATCAGTTTTCGTTTTTCCTTGTGGGAATGTTCGTTTCTTTTGGTCTACTCCTCCCATTTGTTTTATCATCTCCCATGCTTTCCTTGCGCAGCCCGATCTCAGTTGTCGCTCCATTTTATTTTTGTATTCAACCTTCTCTTCTTTTATTGTATTTCTGATCTCCTTTCCCTTTTCAAATTCTAGTTTAATGTCACCACTCATATAGGCAATTTTCTTTTCATTGAGTAAATATTTAAGTCGCTTTGTAACCCATGGCTTATTGTTAGGAAATATCTTAATTTCTTTTTTTTCCACGCATAAATCCACACAAAATGTAATATAACATGTCAAAGTTTCGGTCCATTCATCAATACTGTCACCTTCTACCATTAATGTCTCCCACTGAGTACAGTCAAAACAGCCGTTCAGTCGTTGGATTGCCTCTTGAGTCCAGATATGGCGATATACTACAGTTGGTTTCTCACTCTTTAATTTAGAGATGTACGTCGGTACTAGGTGAATGGTATTATGATCAGATGTGGCTATCGGTTGTTTTTGTAGCGCTTTGTAGGCGTTCTTTATATTGCTATAGCACAGATCAAGCGTGTTGTTTCCTCGTGTTTTGCAGGTGACGAACTGTTCTAGTCCAGCTATGGGCAGCTGACAATGATTAAAATCACCAACAATAATAAGTGGACTGTCCGGGTGACGTAGTAGTAATGACGATACATGCTCATTTATTAATTGGTGATCAGAATGTATAAAAGTCAAGACATGATCAGATTTATAATGTTTTTCTCCTCTGGATAGACTTTGATGCTCGTTGGAGAAGTATTTCATAAGGGCGTCCGCCATTGTTCCGATATTTTAGAACCAGTTACTAAGTTACTGCCTATTTCAGATTGTTATTTATTTCTTCTAGCTTTGAGTAGCAACATTTACATTTTATTTTCAGCAAACCATCAGCCAGCAACAACAAATCACCCTGATCCAAAATGAAATGGACAAGCTGAGATCTGACAACGTCAAACTGTACGAGAAGATTCGATTCCTACAGAGTTATCCCAACAAGGTAACACGAGTTTCTTCCTTCAGACCCATAAGGGGCCACCCCATGCAGGCCATCACCACCCTCATGCCCAGCATTTTAGCCCAGTTGTTGAGTTATTAGCATTAGGAGAATATGACTGTGATGCCATCCACATTAGAAGGTGGTTTTAGGATGGTGCATACATGACAAAACATTTAGAGAGTAGTTTTGGGATGGTGCATAACTATCGGCACATTTAGAAGGTGGTTGTGGAAAGATGCATAAATGTCCACACATTTAGAGGGTGGTTTTGGGATTGTGCACGAATGTCAACAAATTTAGAAGGTGGTTATGAGATAATGCATAATTGTTGAGATTTTGAAGGCGGTTGTGGAGTGGTACACTAATGTCAACAAATTAAAAATGTGGTTCGGGATGGTTGACAACATCAAAGTTGACCTAAATGCTCCAAATTTACAGAGGCAAAGTTACCCCATAAGACATGATTATTAGTCCCTTCAAAGTGTTTGAAGATGATGTCAGATAATATTATGTTTTAGGGGGGATCAATGACCGAGATATTAGAATAATATGATGCGTCCAGTCCTAGGGTCAATGACCGAGATATTTTAAACTACATCCAATTGGTAGTGTCATTGTCTATTGTCGGCTTAACTGTCCCTATTTAATGTTTGCAGTGTGTTTGTTTGTGTGTGTGTGTGTATGATGTGTTTGTGTATGTGCCTATTCGTCCCTCATTTGTTCTCATCCTGCCTCAAAATGTCCCTCATTTTGACTTTTCTGAACATGGCAGCCCTGCCCATGAAGACGGAGGAGTTTATCCCAGTTTTTATAAACATTAATTGGATATTAGCAATTGTTCGTTACCCTTTGTGCAGCTATGTGATCTTGTGGTATATATGGCACTTGCCTTCGGACCAGATGATCTGGGGTTCGAGTCCCACCCTGAGGGCTGCATAATTGAGTCCTTAGAAAAGGCTCTTTACACACATTATCTCAGCTTACCTAAGTGTGAAATGAGTACCTGGTCGTCTCTGTAGGGGAAAAAAATATAATATCGCTTAACAGGCACCATTTATCGTTCTACATGCTACATGTTGCTGTTGTAAAGAGCTTCGAGCACAATTCGTGGATATTGCTCTATATAAAAGCTCATTCTTTAAATGTTATTTCTTCGAGCTTCTAGCAGGCGTCATGTCTTGTCATACACATTAAGTGGTTGCTGTTAGCTTGGGACCATTTGTAAAGAGATGAGTAGAGAGCTTTAGTGAAAACTAATCCAGCCAACTGTTGGGTCTAAAATCAATATCAAAGAAGTATGTTCCAGGCAGTTGTTTGTGACCCAAATCACTGGTTCGAGTCTTGGTGTCTTGACTCAAATTTGAAAACTTGAAATAAGGATCTTTTTACTCGCATTATCTCACCAGACTCGAGTGTAAAATGAGAACCTGGCAGGTAACAGTTGGTTCTATTGAAAACAAAATTTTAAGAGCCCCAATCAGGGCATCATGTCTTGTTCTCCATGTTAAGTGGTGCATTTGGCTTGGAACCCCTAATAAAGGGCTTTGAGCATGTTTAGTGTATATTGTGTTCTTCTTTAGTAGTGGTTGTTTTAATGATAATGATGATGATGATGATGGTGATATTGATGGTGATGATGATGATGATGATGGTGATAATGATCACGACGACTACAACAATTATAATGATGATGATTGTTATGTACCAACCGCAGTACATAAAATAACTGACAGGGAAGACGCTCCTTGGTTGCCAATCATCAAGTAATTTATTAAAGTTCTTTAAATCATAATATATCACAGACTTAGTAATATTAAACATGCAGTATAGAAATATACATAAACAGAAATATACGTTATGTAATATAACGTCAATGCACAAGTGTAGTTAACTAATAATACGAATGTAATGTATTCTATTGATATATTCAATTGTGACATTATTTAGAAATAACTAAATGTAATTAAGTGTATTATTCATGGAAGTAAATTATAAGTTATTGCAAAGGGCAATAACTCAATAATAACAATACACCATAACACCTCCCTTCTAGCCTGAAGGATACTGAAGGTTTAACCATCAAAATATTAACATAGACACACATGATGTAACAGTCCGCTTAAAACACTATTTCAAAGTTAATTTGAAATTCTATTACACCATGTGTCCAGAAGCGAAATTCTAGAAATTCTATTACACATCCAGAAGATCGCCGTTGCGATTAACATTTAAAAGTCCGTACGAACAATACTATTTCAAATGTCCGGCGATCACATACACTATATCAAGTCCATTTGACAGTCCATGCACTGGAATAATCTGTTACAAGAACGTGAGTCTCGTTGTCACAATTATAATATAACCACTATGTTAACTACTGTGGCGTGTGCGCAGTTGGTCGACGTGTCTTCTCAAAGTAGGACCATCCGGCACGATTTTCACATCGAACATTCGGTTTCCAATCACTGATGCTACAATCGCTGGCACCCACTTGTCCCTACGCCCCCTCTGAAAAGACAGGGCATAGCACTGGCTGTTCACTGTGAACTTAGTTTTCCTAGACGAGCGAAGATTTACACGGCTTTGAGGCAGGAGCACATCTATCTTCGCCCGTATCTGTCGACCAATCAGAAGTTCGGTTGGGCTATAGCCACTGCACAGGGAGATTCTCCGGTACTGGATCAAGAACTCGTGTAAGGCCTCACTGGTACTGAGGCTGGACTTCCTTAGCGACTTTTTAAATGACTGTACCAGTCTCTCAGCTGCACCGTTGGTCTCTGGATGATACGGGCTCCCTGTAGGTGTTGAATACCCCGGCTCTCACAGAAACTGGCAAACTCAGCTGACGAGAAGCACTGCGCATTATCAGTGACGATGGTATGCGGGTAGCCAAAATGCGCAAAATCCTCGTCCAGCTTTTGAATTGTCGCCTTCGTGGTGATGGATGTCATCTGGTGGACACACGGATATTTGGAGTATGCATCCACCATCACGAGCCAGTTGTGTCCTTTGAAATTCACGGCGTGGTCGATATGGACACGTTCCCATGGTTTGTCGGGCATAATCCATGGCTGTTTGGAGGCAAAGGTCGGGCCGCATTCCATTTGACCTTTGTCACCGTCTTTACTCGTTGATGTTGACTTCTCTTCCGACAGGCAGACTTTATGTGGCCCTTAATGCCGCAGTGGTGGCAAAGGGCTTCCTTGAATCGACAGGCATCACTTGAGTGGTTCCCGAAGCACCGGTAACATCGGGTTTTCTGATTCCCGTTCTCCGCTGATTTTGATTGGCGGTTGATCTCTGGAGACGGTTCGTTATTCGCCGTGGGCAGTTTACGAGCCGGATTTCGATTGGGCTGGAACTTAAACACATCGGCATTTGATGTGCCAACCGTCTCTCTGGCAACTTTTCCAGCCTCCTCCACTTCCGCGGCGATTTGAATGGCTCGATTGAACGTCAGCTCGTCGTCCTCTACTTTGAACAAGGCTTTGACGATAGCCTCGCTGTTGATCGAGCAAACGAATCGAGTCCTCATTGCCTCGTCCAACGGGTCATTGATCGAGGCAAAATCACATGTAGCTGCCTCTTGCCGAATTCTCGCAGCTAACTCGTGGACAGTCTCTCCTGGCTTCCTTTCTGTTCGTGTCCAGAATTTGTAACGCTCCCGAACAACGAATCTTTTGGGGTTGAAATGGTCAACCATGTGCTGCTCGATCTCATCCATCGATAATTCGCTGACGTCCTTGGGAGGAACGCTCTGTGAAGCCAGGTTTGCCAGCAGCTTGAAGATGGCACACGATTGGTTGGTGAGAAAAATCTCTGCAATCCTGTCCGATGGAATGGAGTTGGCCTTTACGAACGTCTGGAAACGTGACCAATAGTCCGTCCACAGCTCTGTGTTTGAATCAAACTCGCAGAACCTGGTGTTGGTCACTGACGACTTGGGACGATCCATCACGTTTCCATCTGTTGACGCTGCAACTCCATCTGCTGTTGTTGTTGGGCCATCTGATCACGCAATAGCCCAATCAGCTCCTCGTTGGTCCATGCTGCTCGTGTAGTCATGACGATACGTCCAAAGCAGCCAATGAACGATCAACAGGCCGATACGTCGCTCCGCTAGTTGGTTTTCCGTGCTGTCCGATACAGCAAAAAGTAGGTCAACCGTTTGACCCAGTTCCCCTCGCACGTCCGACACGGCAAGGCAGGCTTGTCCTGATGAAAACGTCCAAAACCAGCCAATGGACGGTCAGTAGGTCGATACGTCCGACTCCGCTGGTTGGTTTTCCGTGCTGTCCGATACAGCAAGAAGTACGTCACCCGTCCGACACGGCAGGTACTCCTCGCACGTCTGTCACGACAGGCAATCACGTCCTGATGATTCTTCCACGTCTGTCACGACTGACAGTCACGTCCTGATGATTCTTCCACGTCTGGCACGACTGACAGTCACGTCCTGATGATTCTTCCACGTCTGTCACGACTGACAGTCACGTCCTGATGATTCTTCCACGGCTGTCACGACTGACAGTCACGTCCTGATGATTCTTCAACGTCTGTCATGACTGACAGTCACGTCCTGATGATTCTTCCACGTCTGTCACGACTGACAGTCACGTCCTGATGATTCTTCTAAAACAGCCAATGGACAGTCTTCCCTCTCAGCAAGTCGAAAGGTCGCTGTACATACACGTCCGACTCCGCTGGTAAGTTGTTCTTGCTGTCTGATACAGCAAGATAAGTAGGTCACGGCAGGTTCTCCTCGCTCGTCTGGCACGGCGAGGCAGGTAGGTCCCCCTCGCTCGTCCGGCACGGCGAGGCAGGCAGGTCCCCCTCGCTCGTCTGGCACGGCAAGGCAGGCAGGTCCCCCTCGCTCGTCTGGCACGGCAAGGCAGGCAGGTCCCCTTCGCTCGTCTGGCACGGCGAGGCAGGTAGGTCCCCCTCGCTCGTCTGGCACGGCGAGGCAGGTAGGTCCCCCTCGCTCGTCGGCACGGCAAGGCAGGCAGGTCCCCCTCGCTCGTCTGGCACGGCAAGGCAGGCAGGTCCCCCTCGCTCGTCTGGCACGGCAAGGCTCGTCCTTCTTCGTCCGGAGGCAGACCAGGGCAAGGCTCGTCCTTCTTCGTCCGGAGGCAGACCAGGGCAAGGTTCGTCCCTCTTCGTCCGGAGGTAGGGCAGGGCAAGGCTCGTCCTTCTTCGTCCGGAGGCAGACCAGGGCAAGGCTCGTCCTTCTTCGTCCGGAGGTAGGGCAGGGCTGTCCCCTTCGTGGGTTGGCAGTCCTTAAAAGGACTGTGATTTCATGTGACCCACAGCTGGAATCCTCGTCGCCACTGTTATGTACCAACCGCAGTACATAAAATAACTGACAGGGAAGACGCTCCTTGGTTGCCAATCATCAAGTAATTTATTAAAGTTCTTTAAATCATAATATATCACAGACTTAGTAATATTAAACATGCAGTATAGAAATATACATTAAACAGAAATATACGTTATGTAATATAACGTCAATGCACAAGTGTAGTTAACTAATAATACGAATGTAATGTATTCTATTGATATATTCAATTGTGACATTATTTAGAAATAACTAAATGTAATTAAGTGTATTATTCATGGAAGTAAATTATAAGTTATTGCAAAGGGCAATAACTCAATAATAACAATACACCATAACAATGATGATGATGATGAAAAGGATAATGATGATGACAAGGATAATATAGGTGATGATATGAAATTATTTTTTATTTCAGACTCAAAGCAGTGATGACGTCACCAGTAGCTATTCCTCCCAGTACGAGGCACGACTGGATCCCTTCACCACGTTCAGTCGTAAAGTATGTACTGTACTACGGGATATTTTCTCACCAAATTTTCCATCACAAGATGAATGTTTAAAGTAGCTTTACCCTACTTACTCTATTCCTTGATGATCGTCCTCAAACTCAAAGTTCCACTGAGTCCTCCACAACCATTAGGCCTATGGAACCAGAGTTTATCCCAGGTTCTGTAGCATTTCATGAAACAGTCATAAGTAATCACTTGCTACCACATGGATGCAAACCTGTCTAGTACTACGAAAATTTTTAGAAATGCGAGTTTTTGGTTCCAGCTACAGAACTGCATTCGCTTCTTTGACTCAATAAATCTTGTTGAAAAGGAAAGTTTAGTTCCTCAGAACCACCTATATCATTCAGGACTTTGGAGCATTTTTGGATCACGCTGAGGGCAAATTATTTATTTCTAAGTGAATTTTTCTTTTTTCCCTTGGAAACTACGAATTTTTTAAATTTCAAGTTGGCAGTCAAATCTAACAAACTCAGCTACCCATTCAATACTGGGTAGCCAGGGGAATCAAGAGGAAATCTCGTCTTCACCCGGAATAAAAAATCCTATTCCCTTTTCGTGTGAAGTAAATGTGGCGATGTGGTCTAGTGGTGTGACACTCTCCTCTGGATTGGAAGGTCCTGGGTTCAAGTCTCTCTCTGAGCGGCGTATTAGTTTTGAGTCCTTCTAAAAGATTCTTTGCTCATATCCTGTCATCGTACTTAGGTATAAAATGAGTACCTGGTCGCTAACAGCGTTGACTCTGTTCACCCCCCCCCCCCCCCAAATTTTTTTTTTTTTTTTTTTGTAAAATCGGCTAAAAGGTGTCATGTCTCGACCTACATGTTAAGCGTTGCTGTTGGTTTGGGACGCTTTGTAAAGCGCTTTGAGTAAGTTTAGTAGATATTGCGCTATATCAAAGTAAAAGCTCAAGTTTGTTGGATCTTTTTTGTTTTCATTTTTTAAAATGCTCTGTCAACTGAGTTATTGGTCGGTCCTTCCATCCAAGATCAATACTATAGTATTTATTATAATTATATTTTAAGTTTTTCCATCATTCCAACAGGAGAGGCAAAGACGATATGCTGACCTGAAACCCTACGACAAGATTACATTGAGCATGGTGAGAGTGAGATATTTTTGCTTTGGGACCTATTTTTAATTTGTTCTTTTTTTGTTTTTAATTTTTTTATTCTTGTTCTGTTCTGTTTATATTATTTTATTTTATTTTTAAAATTTTATTTTTCTTTTATTGAGGAGGGTGAGGATATTTTAAGGTTGATGATGATGTTTTTAAGGTTGATTTTTTTTTTCTGGGGAGTGGGGGGAGCCACATCATTTAAATTCTTTTTTTTTCCTGTATTAACTTGTCTGCAACACTTTGCTGTTTTCTGGCCTTAATCTCTGCGTGTCTATATTTGTCACTAAAAATAAATTTGTTGGACTATTGATATTAATTAAAAACAATATGTATTTTCATTTCAATTGTTGTTTTAATTTTTACATATTATTTCTATCCAGGGCCGCTTGATTATGGGGAACAAGACAGCTCGAGTGTTTGCGTTTTTCTACACGGTCATCTTACACATGCTGGTGTTCTTGGTATGTGTTGAGTTATAGAAGGAAGAGCAAAATTGACGTCACTCTGAGGTCACTTTATTATTGGTTTTGGCCAGCCATTTTTTTGAGAAGTTCTAACTAAAATGAGTTAATTAATTATTCGTTTTATATTTTGGTTCCCATTTTTGGTGAATGTCGCTTTTATTTCAGTTTGTAAAGCTTGCATAGTTAGTGTATGCGACTGTTGTGTGTGTCTGTTTGGCACGGTATGAGTGTGTTTATGGTTTGTCAAATGATATTGTAAAGCACTTTGAGGCTTCGGCATTTAGTAACAATAATATCTTTATTGTCCATGAAGGCAATTTTTCATTTGGTTACAGCATATACATAATATACGCAAACAGACATAAATGAAACAAAAAGTGCAAAACCACACACAAGCACACACACACACACACTCACAGACTCATACTTTAACGCTTATAGAAGAATATTATTATTATTATTATTATTATTATTATTATTATTATTATTATTATTATTATTATTATTATTATTATTATTATTATTATTATTATTATTATTATTATTATTCAACTGTACCAATCAGACTATAAGCATTTAAGGTTACAAACAGTTTTGTGCGCTGTGACATCCAGCTGGCCGATGTTGAGAGTTTTTTAGCTAAGAGCACAGCATCAATACACATCATCATCATCATTGCCTTTTTCACCCTGGGTCAGGGTATAGGCCACAGACAAACAGTCTCCATCCTTCTCTATCCTGAGCTAACTTTTTTATCTCGTTCCATGTCTTATCACTACTCTGTATATCAGCTTCTTTAATTCTTCTCCATGTTCCTCGTGGCCTTCCCCTTGATCTTCTGCCCTGAGGGTTCCAGTCCAATACTTTCTTTGTTATAGTGGAGTCATTCTTTCTATGGGTGTGTCCAATCCACCTCCATCGTCTTCTTCCTATTTCCTCTCCCACTGGTTTCTGCATCAATACACAGTTAATCCTTTACATTTTGTGTACGATTTTACTCTAATCTCATGTCTCATGTCTCATCCTACACGTTCAGTGTTGTAGTTGGCTTGGGACCCCTTGTAAAGCACTTTGAACATGTTTAGTGAAAATTGCGCTATAGAAACGAATAAAATACTAAGACAAATGTGTGATGAAAGGACGGTGTTCTTGAGGCAAATGTTCCTGAGTGTTGTAGTGCGTGCATGTGTATCTGTGTGTGTGTGAGAGAGGGAAAGAGAGTGTGTGTGAGAGAGAGAGTATGTGTATGTGTGTGAGAGAGAGAGAGAAAGAGATAGAGAGAGTGTATGTGTGACGAGCAATCAGCTAGAGAAATAGAGAGGGGGGAAGAGGGTAGTCCTAACATGAGCAGACTTTATAACAAAGAACTTTTGAATGGTCGAGGATGTTCAAAACAATATTTGACTAAAATAACTAAGGAATTTCAACTACTTTTTAAGGCTTTTCTAATCATATTCTGTAACATTTGACTAAAATAACTCATAAAATTGAATTCATTTGGAAGGCTTTTTATTCTGTCACAGCACTCAGGTGTAAAATGAGAACCTGCTGACTAAAATAACTTTTATGAATATGACTAAGTCCACACGAAGCATTTTCATCTCGTATGTGACCTCTTAACCTAATAACCTTTTAACCTTTGACCCCAGGTTCTGTACAAGTTGGCTCACACTGAGTCGTGCAAAAGGGACATGGCGGCCGACTGGCATGAAAAGTAAGTTGTCAAATACAGAAGGAACTACATCGACGTCACTCAGCTCTTTGTTATTGTTTTTAGACAGCCATTTGGATGATTAGTTATCACTAAATTATGACAATCAGACTATAAATGTTAAAAGTTATACATATTACATGTGTTGCTACATTTTATCTGGCTGGTGGTGTAGTGAATATTTTACTGAAATTCATAGCATCAACATAAACTACTATCTTAAAGCTTTATAGATTCGTATGGATAGTAAGTAGTCAAAATATCAACTTGTTGCTCCATACTTCAAACCACCACAAAACAGATACTCCACAAGACTATGTGGTCTAGTGGTATAACACTCGCTTTCGGATCGGAAGGTCCTGGGTTCGAGCCTCGCTTGGCGCATAGTTGAGTCCTTGCCACGTTGGGTTAATCTCTCCTTCTTAAGGTGGAGTACGAATGTGATTTCTAGCATTTCACAAAGCTCCAAGTTCGTGTTTCTCTTTATTTTATTTTTATGTAAGTTCACTTTCCAGGATTCGAGTCATCTCGACATAAAACTGTTTTGAGACTCAGGGTTATCACTATTGTAGTTTTGTCCATTCATGGCAGAATTCGTTCGTCACACGGGAAGTCACAAGTAAATACTAAGCTACAAAAGGCTGTGGTCTGTAAATTGCATTGAAAGAAAAACAAAAACAAATAATGAATCTAACAGCTTTAATTGAAAAAAAGAACAAAATACTTAACACGGAACGTATCAGGCTCATAACCCTTCGTCTCCCAACAACAAAGTTTGTTTGTCAGCTGAGGAAGGAATTTGAACCGGAAACCTTCCATGTGAAGTTTCGTTTGTTTTAATTTTTTTGTTTTTAGTTTTTAAATTTTTGATGGTACTTATTATTATTATTATTATTATTATTATTATTATTATTATTATTATTATTATTATTATTATTATTATTATTATTATTATTATTATTATTATTATTATTATTATTATTATTATATTATTATTATTATTTATTATTATTGTTATTTTTATTATTATTATTATTATTATTATTATTATTATTATTATTTATTATTATTATTATTATTATTATTATTATTATTATTGTTATTATTATTATTATTTGATATATTATTTGATGATGCATAATATACGACGATTTCATATATTACACCCTACAACAAGCTTTTGTCCTAACACCCACATACACATTTTTGGTAAACTGTCTTTACTCGGTTTTACATCAATTTTTCTTCTTTTCTGTTCCTCTCTGCCAGATACGCGGAGCACATGTTGAAGGAGCATCACAAGGAACTTGCAGATTAGTCTCAAAGCCTGCGGACATCAAGACTGGCGTTGGACTGTTGATAATCTATCGGTTCTCAGGATATTGGATAAACCTGGCTTTTTGTTGTTGTTTCTTGTGTACTACGTAATCATTTATGAGGTTAATATCTCGTACAGGATATGATATATATATGTATGTCGTTTATTTTTCTCGCATCTTAGAAATTACATCTAAAACTTTCCTTTTCGATTGTAAAAATTATTGAACAAAAAAGTGATATTAAAAGAATCAACACAGGACATTTTGGGATCATAATTAAATTGTACTTCACCTAACAACGAAAACAATTTTTGTCTTTTAAATTTGTCAACTTTTGAAACACGTTTAGATATGATAGATCTACATATGGAAAACGGTTTGAAATTTGAAACACGATTAGATGTGATAGATCTACATATGGAAAACGGTTTGAAACACGATTAGATATGATAGATTTACATATGGAAAACGGTTTGAAACACGATTAGATATGATAGATCTACATATGGAAAACGGTTTGAAACACGATTAGATATGATAGATCTACATATGGAAAACGGTTTGAAATTTGAAACACGATTAGATGTGATAGATCTACATATGGAAAACGGTTTGAAACACGATTAGATATGATAGATTTACATATGGAAAACGGTTTGAAACACGATTAGATATGATAGATCTACATATGGAAAACGGTTTGAAACACGATTAGATATGATAGATCTACATATGGAAAACGGTTTGAAACACGATTAGATATGATAGATCTACATATGGAAAACGGTTTGAAACACGATTAGATATGATAGATCTACATATGGAAAACGGTTTGAAATTTGAAACACGATTAGATATGATAGATCTACATATGGAAAACGGTTTGAAATTTTTTAAAAATGCTTTACAAGTTTTGGTATTTATTTGGAGTTCTGTGTAAAATTTATAAAACATTTGAATATATTTGTTTTTTTTTATTGTTATGATTACTTCAATCTTATCTTGGACAGCAGTAATGACATTGTTTCGTTTGTAAGAATTGATTTTGGTTTGAAGTTATCCGCCCTTACCCTGTTAAAAAGATTAAACTTGAGAACAAATGATCCGTCACAGTTGTTTCAAAATTGCTATCTATGAACTGTTACTAATACCAATACATAGTGAAATTCATACTTTCTATACATCTCCTCATTTCAAACATTATAATATATCGACATGTCCCCTAAATATAGTGTAATGTTATCTCTACTTGTAATCTGGACCAATCAATGTTACTTTTACTTTTACTTTCGCTTTCACACAAATTTCATACATTATAATTCTGCATGCATGTCTTATGTTTTGTTGGAGTTTTTTTCGTCCTTATATTCTACTTTATATTTTGCAATTATCACAATTCTATTCTGGTTTTCACATTATGAGGGATAAAATAAGATAATTTATTTTAAAATCATATCGAAAATAATAAACTAGAAGTATTTCTTTTTAAGTTAATTTTCATTGTTTTCTTATTCTATTTTGGTGTTTACGTTATGAGGGATAAAATAAGATAATTCATTTAAAAATTATATCGAGAAACATGTTCTTGGGTTTGTTGTTTGTTTGTTTTGATTTTTCAATTAATTTTCATCGTTTTCCAATTATTCACTCCAAATGTTTCTAAATGAAACCATTTTGACGATTTTGTGAGTAAAATTAAAAAACACAAAAACAATAAAGACTATGAATGTAAAAAAGTTTTTCTTGGGTCTAAATATGAAAATAAAACTTTTTTTTACGGTGAATTTGTAAAAGGTACATAAGTTATGTTGCTTCAATTTTCTTCCATTTCCTTCTGGGTTTTTTTATTTGATGGGGGGATGGATGGTGGGGAGGGGGGGGGGGGGTTATATTTTCCTATTATTCTTATCATTAAATATTTGTCATCATTGCATGTTGAACTGGCTGGCAAATTACCGTCAAAGTCGTTTTGATATCTGATGAAATTAAAATATATTGTGGGATTGCTAAATTGTATTGTGTTTGTTTTTTCTATTAATTTTTAACTCTTGTTCGTTTTGTTTGTTGGGTTTTTTGGGGTTTTTTTGGATTGGGGGGGGGTTGTCTTTTGCTGTATTATGGGTTAGGTTTTTTGGGGGATTTTGTTATTTTTAGGAGCTTTACAGCGCTTGCGATAGACCAGTGTAATATCCAAGGGGTAACAATCGCAATCGTCCATTTTATGCTATAGAATCCGGGATAAGCTATAGTTCCATGGCCGAATGGCTCTGAATGACTATTGTGTTACTGTTACGGCGCTTGCGACTCATACGGGTCACTCCAGCGCCAGTAGAACGGGAGAAAATGCAATTGTCATAAAAATTGGAAATTTGCAAATAAAAAGAACGTTAAGTAAAATGATGACAAGGGTGACTGGGATCAAACACAAAGATAGGTACAACTTAAAGACAGCTACAATTCTCAGACGTATTCACTCTCAACAACAAAAAATGAAAAAAAAACGTTTAAAGAAATTATTTATGAATTGGCCAGATCACTCGTCATTTAAATATCGATCGATTAAAATGACCCTCATCTTGTCTAAAACTCCTAAACCTGGGACTTCACAAATCCCATGTTTGAGAGTTTTTGACAATCGATCGATATTTGAAGGACGAGTTTTCTGGCCAGTTTTAAAAATAATATGTGTTTTATCAGATCATGGCTGTATGGTAGACAACTGCTCTTATCGCTTTAGAAATTAAGTTGTTTTTTTGTTGGGTGTTTTTGTATTTTGTCATAGGAAATCGAATCAAGTTGTATCAGTAGGTACTGATATTATGTCATTTGTAGTGTGCAAATTGCCATGTGTCGCTGATTATGATTTTTTGATTAAAAAGTGATGACGTTAGGCCTTTTTCTGTGTTCCAGACATAGATAATGCAGCTTTGTGGTCTTCTGGTATGACACTCGCTTTCGGATCGGAAGGTCCTGGGTTCGAGCCTCGCGCAGTGCATAGTTGAGTCCTTGGAAAAAGGCTCTTTACTCGCATTCTCTCACCGTACTCAGGTGTAAAATGAGTACCTGGCCGTTAACAGCGTTGTCTCTGTCCGAAAAAAAATTGTATAGTCGCCTAACAGGCGTCATGTCCCGTGCTAAATGTTAAGTGTTGCTGTTGGCCAGGGACTCATTGCAAAACGCTTTGAGCACATTTAGTGGATATTGCGCTATATAAAAGCTCAATTTTTAAAAATAATAAATGTTACCCAGATAGAAAAACAACAAGGAGCTGAATAACATTGACATCATTCATTCGATCTATATCATCTTGATCACCCTGTTGATTAGGCGACTTTTAGTCCTCTACCTGCGCCGCGGTCAAGAGGTCATTCACTCCATCAAATTCCCGACCAGTGCAAGATTGTTCATAGATATGCAAGTTAGTGCACGCCGTCCGATAAGGAAAATTCCCCGTGAAAATCCAAAATTGATAGTAGAGTAATTAAGAATATAATATTTATATATATATATATATATATATATATATATATATATATATATATATATATATATATATATATATATATATATATATATATATATATATATTTTATATATATATATATATATATATATATATATATATATAATATATATATATATATATATATATATATATATATATATATATATATATATATATGTATGTGTGTGTGTGTGTGACCCTCGAAACGGTATTAAGTCGGATTTTTCAATTTTGGATTTTGGTACCCAATCATAGCTTATTTTATGCTTAAAAATTTGATACCAAATTTATAAAATTCTGATTATTCATTGCCCAACTATGACTAGATATCTATTTGAAGTAGGGAGAGTGTAAAAAACAGGTTTTGAGATAATCGACCTTGAAGTGAGGCGCCGTTTTCACGCATAGTCAAATCAATGGGCAAAGATACTCCTTAGATACGGGCATTGAAAATTTGACGAGAATAGTAAAATTAGCAGAGACGCAGATTTTCAACTTGACTCATAGGTATTTCAGACACCACTCGGAGGAATTTCAATGCCGAAAGAGGAATTTCCGCAAACACAAAAAGGGATTTGGTATATTGTATAGATCTAAATAGATAACTGATTAAAACCATATTAAGATATATGAACACATTGCCAAATACAACCCCAAAGTTTCCTTATTTCAAATGAACTAAAGCTCCGAAACCTAATGGGGGGGGGGGGGGGGTAGAGAGGAAGATGTGTCGGTGGTTGTAGTAGTGGTTGCAGGGATGGTGATGTGATAGTGGTGGTAGTTGTGATGGAATGGATGGTGATGTGGTAGTTGTTGTAATAATGGTGGTAGGGATGGTGATGTGGTGGTTGTAGCAGTAGTGTTGGTAGGGATGGTGATGTGGTTGTAGTAGTAGTGGTAGTGATGGTTGTAGTAGTAGTGATGATGATGTGGTGTTGATGGTGGTTGAAGTAGTAGCAGTGGTGATGATGCCGATGTGGTGGTGGTTGTTGTAGGAGTGGTAGTGATGATGATTTGGTGGTGGTGGTGGTTGTAGTAGTAGTGGTGATGGTGGTAGTTGTAGTAGTAATGGTAGTGATGATAGTGTGGTGGTGGTGGTGGTGGTGGTTGTAGAAGTAGTTGTAGTGATGGTGGTGGTTGTAGTAGTAGTAGTGATAGTGATGATGATGTGGTGACGGTTGCTGCTGTAGTGGTAATGATGGTGGTGGTGGTTGTAGCTGTAGTGGTATTGATGATGATGTGGTGGTGGTTGTAGTAGTAGTGGTAGTGATGGTTGTAGTAATAGTGATGATGATGTGGTGGTTATGGTCGTTGTGGTTGTAGTAGTAGCAGTGGTGATGATGTGGTGGTGGTAGTTGCCCGTAACCCGGAATTTTTTGCTCCAGACCAGATTTTTTTGCGGTGAAACCGGAGTTTTGGCATCACTGAATTTGACATGAGCTTAGAATATACATTTGATAATGTACATATACACTTTTGAAAAAATCCAATTATTACTTTTGTAGTTATTCATTATTATGTAAGATGTCCTTAAAATAAATAAAACACCATTTTTTTTAAATGCCGACAAATTTATGAAATTGCTCACTTTTTGAAGAATTTTTGGTATTTAAATAAAGAATCAATGAAATAAGAATTTTTAATGTGACATTTTTGTCTTATTTATCAGAGGAAATACGATTTCAAAGTGCCAAAAGTTAAAGAAGGGTTTATAATTTCAAAGTACTGTTTTGAAACTATGTGAAGCCGAGTGGGCAGGGAAAGAAATATCAAGAAACAGGATGAGAGAGGAAGAGAAAGAATGAGAGAGTAAAATACATACACACACACGCGCGCGCGCGTGAGAGAGAGCGAGCAAGAGAGGAGAGAGAGAGAGAGATAAAGAAAAAGAGGAGCGAGAGGGGGAGTGTAGAGAGACTCCTTGTGCATTAAGAGTATATATGTATGTATGTATGTATGTATGTATTATATATATATATATATATATATATATATATATATATATATATATATATATATCAAGGACAGCTATAGATAGAATGCGCTTGGCCAATGAGTTCACAACATTGCCATCCGGAAGTATAACGGACCAACACACAAACTCTGTGTAACCATGAACTTTTATAGTCTGGTTAATACAGTTTAGTGAGAACAACTCACAAACGCGGATGGTAAAAACAATAACAAAGGCCTGAGTGACGTCATCTTCGAACTATCTATACTGAAAGGACTGACATGTGGAATCTTCAACCCCCGCTAGTGGGGGCCAACTAAAAATATAGAAAATTCAAACCAAAATAACAACGGGGGCATTATATGGCAAGATCTTCCATTTTAGAGAATGATTGTGAATTCTGGGTCCAAAAAAATATTTAATGATTATTATTATTATCAGCAGATAATAAGAGTAGCCAAGAAACGGAAGGGATGAGTAGTTAGATATTCTAAAAACTGACCTTATAGTGATTGATTCAGGATGAATATATATATATATATATATATATATATATATATATATATATATATATATATATGTATGTATGTATGTATGTATGTATGAATGTATGTATGTATGTCGTCGTCATCATCATCATCTTCATCATCGTCATCATCGTATTCATCATCATTATCATCGTCATCAACACTAAAATCATTTTTACCTCTGAGACATTCTGTGGCAGAGTCTGAAACTTCACTGTTCAAATTAATACTCCAGCTCTATACATTGTACATTATTTTAGGAAATGGTATTATGTCAATGAATATGTTACCCTTGTTACATTATCATGTATATTTCCTGAAATAAACAATTTTGATATGTATGTATGTATGTATGTATGTATGTATGTATGTATGTATGTATGTATGTATGTATGTATGTATGCATATACGATGGTATGCTGGTTTGTATGTATGTCTGTATGTATGTATGTATGTATGTATATGTGTATGTATGTTCGCTCATTTCTTTTGTATACATGTGTAGAAACAATGTGCAAGCGTGTATGTTTTATTGCTGTGTCTGTATTTGTAAATGTTTTGATGTTCATACCATGAACCAAACTGAGCATTGTTTACCTCACATGAATTGCCTTTAATTTGGACAATAAAGATTATTATTATTATTATTATTATTATTATTATTATTATATTATTATTATTATATTATTATTATTATTATTATTATTATTATTATTATTATTATTATTTATTATTATTATTATTATTATTATTATTATTATTATTATTATTTCTTTAGAAGCTTGATTAATGAATGCACATGCAAAGTGATGATGACGATGAGGGTGAACAATTAGATGAAGGGGAGAGGAGATGTACAATATCAACAAAGGGAGGTAATCCGTGGAGGATGATCCCAAGAATACCAAAATATCTACTAAGGGATGCGCTACATATATCGCAGTTGTAATTAGGATCTCTAGAATTTTTAATTTAAAAAAAAATTTTGAACACCATTTCATCCCTATAAGGGACGATCGGTCTGCCAGGTAGAATTTTCATTGGAACGCCTGCAGACCAATGTGTTTCACAAATATCAAATTCTGTCGGTTGTGGTTCAATATCATCATGCGGAGAGAGTTTATTTAACCATGTTTATCGTTCTGGTTCCTTTTTAGGCAATCTGAACACACAACATTTGTTGGCTTCATTGTAGTTACCATTGCAATTCGCAACACCACAATTTTCCCCATCTTGAATTTGCTAACAAATCACGTCCATGAACATCAGACCCACAAGAGGCAAAAGTTCATGTGAGGCAAAACATTCGGAGTACTGGTTCATTCCATCAATGGAGTAGCATAAGATTCATAGTTCCATTCCATTCCATAGTTAATTAATAAAGTAACATATCAGATCAATGAGACAGAACTATTATATTCAGATAGTCGGATTTTTAATAAGGGGCGCGCCTTCTCAGCTGTTCACAATGTACAGCTGCAAAAATTTGTATGAACTTCTGGATCATTTTGTCGAGGTAAAAAATATTTTTTCAAGAATTTTAAAACAATAGGAATGTATTTCGCTTATTACAGCTATATTAAAATCGATAACTGGTAAGGATCGGAACCCAAATATGATTATAGTGTCAAAAATATGATTTTACGCTTATCCATTTTGAAAGAATTTGTTAAAATGGAATGTTCAGTTAATCGAAACGTATATGATGTTCGTACAGAATCCGAATATGAAGGAACGACAGACATGCTTACATTTTATAACAATCAATATACGTTATTGATGAATAAAACTGAAAGTGAACATTACGCGCTTCCAACATTATTTTGGTTTAAAATTTGTGAGAAATAGCTTGTTATTTATGCCAAAGAGGATTAAATAAATTTAATGTAGTCCAGTCAAAAATAGAAATTCATAAATTTATGATATGATGTTTCCACAAATATGTGCTTGTGTTCAACAACAATAAATCACACAAGTATTACACACATCATTTTGATAATACTGGTCTGTTGGAGTTTTCATTATATAGATAGTTCGAAGGACGTCACTCAGTTCTTTGTTATTGCTTTTTGCCATCCGCGTTTATGAGTAATTCTCACGTAACAGAATTAACCAGACTATAAACGTTTAATGTTACACACAGATTCGTGTGTTGGTCCCTTATACTTCTGGATGGCAATGTTGTGAGTTTCTTAGCCAAGCGTATACTATCTATACATTTTATGTATTTTGGGTAACAGGTGAAAAGTGGGAGAACCAAGATCGCTGGTTGGGATGACAAGTGTGGTGGTGTGGTAGTGGTAGTTGGGGGGGGGGGTTACACTTGGGGATGGTCGTTGTTAACAAATCAATAATATTCTCAATTAGGTGAGAACACGAACGGAATTTCGATGCATCAGTAAGACGTGACGGCTGAACGAACAATATTCCCGTAGTCTCTGTTTTTGCGAGTATCGAGTTTCTGAGAAGACAAGGATGGTATAAGAAAACGATGAGTTGTTTTGATCACCATTGACCATGTGTCGAATTTACATGACAATCCCCCTTTTTTATCAAATGGTAAGGCGTCTACTTATCACACCAAAACTTCTCAAGTTCGAATCTGCATGGAGATGTGATATCTGTATTGACATAGAGTAAGTTTGAGCCTATGATTATTCAAAAAATATATCAACATTGATTAACGTGAGTGCTATTCATTGCGCGAAGTCATGTAATTACGGACATTTTCGTATTTTAAGATTTACAGACGGCACCAAATTAGGACAGTGACATAAAGCGGTGGATTTTATGTTAACTATTTATATATCTTATCAATAGATATAAATAAATACATTTTAAATGCCCCTTTATTCATTCCATAGGGGATATTTTTCTATGGGGCCTATTCCAAGGGAAGACTGGAATAACACAAGCGTGAGCCGCAGGGCAGCGCCGCAAATTGAGCTAGGGCGAGGTGACTTGCCTAGGTTATTCCAGTCTTTCCTTGGAATGGACCCTTAAGACAATTTCCCTAAGGATTGAATGAAGGGGATTTTAGGTTTATGATTTATTTATTTTTTTTTTAGTTTCAGTTTTTAATAGAAACAAAAGGGAAGGAGGTATTATAATAATAATGTCTAATTTCAATTTTATTTGTACAATTCTAACCCTAGTACACACCATGCCCTAATTTGCAGTTCTGATGACCCGATTCATTAGGGGCCCATAATGGTAATGGAACTATTTTTTTTAAATGACTCAAAATATTATCCTTTTCAACATTTTTTAGCTAGGCCCTTAATAGCGTTCGGATGTCAGACCTGTAAGATTAGTACACGTCGCTACTGATCCACTTATTGTCACTTGTCTTTTAGCCAATGTAACAACAAGATATGAAGTGAGTAGAAAAGTGCCAGAAGACAATAGAGAATAAAAATTTTTTTTTTTTTTTTCCGCGGCGGTGGTGGGGTTTGAACCTGCGACCTTATTGGTACGACAACTCCGCCTGGCAGGTGAGAGCGTGGCTCTACCGTGTGAGCTATCCACGAACACAAAAATATTCGTTTCAAACCCAAAGTCATTTCTAGATCCCTCTCTCACCCACTTCTTGAGATCGCCGATTCGTTCACCACCATCGCGAAGTAATTTTGACCAGCAGTTAAGCCTAATAGCCAATATTCTCATCACAAACATATAACATAGAAACGATTGAGACATTGAGTATGCTCCGGTGTATGGGGTGAATTTTTAATTCAGAAAAGTGAGTGGAGCAGGCACTTATGTTGGTAACAACAAGATATGAAGTGAGTAGAAAAGTGCCAGAAGACAATAGAGAATAAAATTTTTTTTTTTTTTTTTTTTTTTTTTTTTTTTTTTTTCGCGGCGGTGGTGGGGTTTGAACCTGCGACCTTATTGGTAATAATGTAGCGAGTTACTTTAGAATGTCTTGCAAATATTACTTTAATCTTTTTGTACACGGATATAGCTTTAGAAACATTTTTTAAAAATTGTTTGATGCTTATTTGTACATGATTTTGTGTGGGCTTACGATTGTAAAATTTAAGACAACAACAGCTGATGCTTTCTCAAACCACCACAAAAGGACCACAATATAAATGAACGGAATATCTAGGGTAAATCATTCTGGGTTTTTTTTTCGTTAGCAGAAGTCAAACGAACGGAGCCCTGGAAAATGTGAGTTTGAATTTTAATTTTAAATTTAATCTTTAACCCTCTCCTTACCAACTATAGGAAAATCGTCACATTCGTTACGACTTAACCAAGATTTTTAAAATTCAAATTTCTCTTGTACATCATAAAATTTAAAGAAAATGAACAGTGTGTTTTAGGGCATGTTTTCTAAAGAAATTATTTATCGCAAGAACTTTACTGCTATTAGATTTTATGTCTGAATGATAAAAAATATATTTTTGTTTTAGTTGGGTGTGAATTTTTGGGGAAATCCTGAAAAAGGCTGGTTAGAAGAGAGTTAATATAACGCAATATCCACTAAACGTTCTGTATAGGGGAGTCTCTAGCCAACAGCAACACTTATCATGTCAGACGAGACATGACGCCTGTTCGTCGATATTACCATTTTTTTCAGACAATGATGTTAACGGCCAGATCCTGGGCTCTAGTCCTGAGCGGCCGTTGAGCAACGGCCTTTAAACCAAGCTCTGGAAAAACTCGTATTCAAAAATTTGGTCAGAATACTCGATGTTCAAATATCGATCGAATTACATAACCCTCATCTTGGCAAACACTCTCAAACATGGTATTTAGGGAAGACTTTACGAAGTCCCAGATTTAAGAGTTTTTGCCAAGGTGATGGTCTCATTATATTGATTGATATTTGAAGGACGTGTTTTCTAGCCAAATTTTAAAATACGTACTTTTCCAGAGTACGACAGTTAGCTGGTTAAACACGCACTAAAAACTGCCAGGGAGGTAGGAGCTATAGTTTGTCGTTTTTGGTTATATTATACAACAGCAACAGTTGTGAGGTTGCCAGTTTATATTATTCTCAAGGACAACTATTCATTATAGTAATCCTTGATTATTATTTAAATGCCCATAGCCAAAAACTTGGCGTTTTCAGGTATGAGTTGTGCATTTTTATGGCATCTTTTCCAAAGCACGTATTATCAAATATTTTAGAAAGAAATTATCAATGATTTCACATACTATTCACATTTTCAACCTTAATCTGTCACGACGAAATGAATTCCTTTTCTTTATCAACATACTTATTCATGGCAGGAGAATGAAAAAAAAATCAGATCTATTTCCATTTTTATGCGCGTTTTAGCAGATAAAGTTGTACTTGGAAAAGTTCGGCATTTGTACAGACCATTTTGGCATTTTTTGTTACCAGTTTTGCATAGTTTGAAAAATTGATCTGGCAACCTTCTGAAAAAACAGAATGACGTTTTTAACAATGTCTGTCAGAAATGATGTAAGTGGGTTTTGAAATTAATAATTAATATTTCATTTCACGGAGGACCCTACAGATCAGTTGATAGAGCACTTGTTTCACACACAAAGGGATCGTGATCGATCCCTTCGTGCAGTCGAGATTTTTTCTGACCCCCCCCCCCCCCCCCCTTGTCCACTCAGCAGAGATTGGGTAGCTGGGCCTGTTAAATCTTGCGGAAAGTACTATGCGATAGACTGGCGTCCCATCCAAAGGATGGCAAGCAAATGCAATCGTCCGTTTCAGGCTTCATGGGTCTAATTGCTTTAAAGAACTACTTTTTAACAATAAATTATATTTCATATTACATTTTATATTTTCAGTGATCAGAAGAAGATGAAGAATCACATAGCATCTGCGGCAGTCCTTCTGTTTTTCCTCTACGCATCAACTGTCTTTGCTTCAGATGGAGGAAAGCTTTCAACTGCCATCAACGATTTCTCCCAACGCTTGGATGGAAAAATTCGTAAAGAGGGAGAGAGTGTTGTCTATTCGCCTTACAGGTAATCAGAGTTTTATTTCCTCTCCAAAACAGAGCCTGAGCGATTTATCTGCCTTTTTGATACTACTGTATTTGTTTGGGCTGGTCTGTCGATTTACGGGAACGATCGGTCTCACAACTTTTCTCCGTGGATTCACAGAATGAGCAACAATCAAGTAGTTATAGTGGTTGTTGTCGTAGTAGTATTGGGTGTGGTGGTGGTACTACAACTAGGAGGTAGAGGTGGAGGAGGAATGGATGGATAGATGGATAGAAAGATCGAAGTTGAAGATAATTAACGACAAACAAAAAAATAATAAATACAGAAATATAGATTGATAGGTAGATATAGACAGACATATAGATAGATAGATAGATAGATAGATAGATAGATAGATAGATAGATATATAGATAGATAGATAGATAGATAGATAGATAGATAGATAGATAGATAGATAGATTGATTGATAGATAGATAGATAGATAGATAGATAGATAGATAGATAGATAGATAGATAGATAGATAGATATATAGATAGATAGATAGATAGATGGATGGATGAATGAATGGATAGATAGTTATAGACACACACATTGATAGATTTATAGATAAATACAACCACAGATTACTTATTCCACTGTAATACACTTGTCCCGATAGATGTCCGGCCTCGGAAAATTTCGTGGCGACTCGTCCCGCTCTATAGATGTCACTGCCACAGATGGTATTACAAACCCATACTGCAAAGTCTGACCCTCTTTTGTCTCTTATAGAGTGATGACACACTACTGTAGCAGCATTAAATCCCGCTCACTCTCCTTTCTTCAACCTGTCACGATAATATTTGATCATTTTTTGTTGCTTGATTTCTTGAATTTGCCACTTTTAACCGAGTTCCGATTATCCGGAGTGGTACTACTACACTTACTACTACTACTACTACTATACTACACTACTACTACTACTACTACTACTACTATACTATATTACTATATATATACTATGCAGAGTAGTATAATAGTAGAGTAGTAGTAGTATAGTAGTAGTAGTAGTAGTAGTAGTATAGATGTAGTAGCAGTAGTAGCAGTAGTAGTAGTAGTAGTAGTAGTAGTAGTAGTAGTAGTAGTAGTAGTAGTAGTAGAGTAGCAGCAGCAGCAGCAGTAGTAGTAGTAGTAGTAGTAGTAGTAGAGTAGTAGTAGTAGTAGTAGTAGTAGAGTAGTATAGTAGTAGTAGTAGCAGCAGCATAGTAGTATAGTAGTAGTAGTAGTAGTATAGTAGTAGTAGTAGTAGTAGTAGTAGAGAGTATAGTAGTGTAGTAGTAGTAGTAGTAGTAGTAGTAGTAGTAGTAGTAGTAGTAGTAGTAGTAGTAGTAGTAGTATAAGAGGTGGTAGTTAATAATCCTTAACGTGTGTAACTAATCCTCCGAACAATGAATGAACAAAGAAAAGGTTACATATTGAACCATAAGGCGGCATAACTATAGTTAAATTGAGTAGCAGATGAATTGGCATATTTTATTATTACGGAACGTACATGAGCGAGGATGGATGATCTTTATTGGCGACCAGCATTTATTTAAGATATAAGATAAGATGCCATCACTCCAAAGCTAGTAGGTGAATTAAAAAAGGTATGTATTTAGTAGTCCTGAGGACTGGGTTCACACTTTCGTGGAAATTGGAAACCGTAATTTGACATCACACTATAGGGAAAAAAGTGTGATGTCAAAAGATTGGTTCCTATTTCATTGGAAGTGTAAAACCACTCTCCCAGAGGACTGGATACATGCCTAGTGTAAAGTGTCCTCTTATTTCAGAGTGATGGCATCTTCTTTTCTTGTCTAAATAATTAATGGTGGTGAAAAAAGATCATCCATTACGTCCCGTAATCCTAAGAATCCACCTATACATCCTGCCACTGAAATCGTTATGCCACCTATATGTTACCGATTAATTATTAGTTCTCCGAAGGACTGGTTACATACACACTCCCAATGATCTAGGAACCAAAAGTGAAGAGAGTTTGACGTCACGATTGTTCTTCCCTATTGTTCCCTATTCCAGTATTCACTCAGCTCTAGCCATGGCCAGTGTCGGAGCGAAAGGTGAAACCCTCAAAGAGATGAGAAGCGTTCTAAGCCTCACAACTCTGGGAGATGCGACTAACTCCGCCTACCATGATCTCATTAAAAAGGTTTGATAGGCTTAATTTTGGGTTAATCTTTTTTTTTTTATCATTATTGGGTTTCACGAATTTCTTGATTTTATAGAGCCTGTGATAATAATATGTTTTTCGAAGCTTAGCCGTCACCTTCGTAAACTAAAAACCTGGGCCTGATACCGACCAAAAATATGTCACAAAAGAAGACGATGATTACCAAACAATGAAGCGATTTTCGCATGGTAAATCCATTGAAACGCTCTTTATAAATGTTCATATATATCTTATTGTATTTATATTTATTTCTCACCCCCCCCCCCCCCCCCCCCCCCCCATCATCAGCTAAATAGCGCTCCATACGCAACAGTTAAAACGGGCAACGCATTGTTTTGTGCACCAGACCTCGAGCTGAAAAATACATTCCGCAATGAAGTCGAGACTCAATACTTGGGCAATGTGAGCAAATTCGACTTCGGGGCAAAAGGAGGACCGGAGAAGGCTGTCAATGACTACGTAGAGAAAAAGACAAATGGCATGATCAAGAATATGTTGGATGAGGGTAAGATGCTGTATTGATTCTTGAAGAAATAAATATAGGAGAGAATATGTTGGAAAGGGGTAATATGTTGTATTGAAACAATAGATATAGAAGAGAATATGTTGGAAAGGGGTAATATGTTGTATTGAAACAATAGATATAAAATAGAAGATGTTGGAAATGGGTAAGATGTTGTATTGAAACAATGGATATATATGAGAATATGTTGGAAAGGGGTAAGATGTTGTATTGAAACAATAGATATAGGAGAGAATATGTTGGAAAGGGGTAATATGTTGTATTGAAACAATAGATATAGAAGAGAATATGTTGGAATGGGGTAATATGTTGTATTGAAACAATAGATATAAAATAGAAGATGTTGGAAAGGGGTAAGATGTTGTATTGAAACAATGGATATATATGAGAATATGTTTGAAAGGGGTAAGATGTTGTATTGAAACAATAGATATAAAATAGATGTTGGAAAATGGCATCACATTTTCTAGTAAATGCCCCTAGAAGTGGACAACAATCATGAATTTCTTATCCCATTTCCATGGTTAGAATCTAGACAGGACTATTTGTTTAATGATCATTTTTTTAATGGCATTAAAAGTACCAAATTGGCATTCGTGACTGACGTTTCGTTAATGATTCCCTATGATATTGCTTTTATATTTTCTACCTACAGATAACTTGAATTCATTGCAAAATGAAGCATTTTTACAAACAATTAGATATGAAATATCTAAGAAAACTACTTTGAGAGATGGAATAAATGTATTCTTTCACGGGTTTGGATTTATTAAATTCGTTTTTTTATCGCGAAATAACTCACTCGCAAGCTCGTGAATTATTTAAATAAAAATAACTCGTCTAAATCCAAACCCATGAAGAAGACTACTAAATCATTTCACACCATTAACTGACTTACTTGACTTAGATGCCTTTCGCGTCTCGACCGAAAGATCGGGTCGCCTTGGCTGTTTCCAGTATTTCCTGTGTGAGGTGTCTCCAATATTGCCGGTCCTCTGCTAGGGTTCTCAGATTTTCAAGGTCCCCTGCCGTTATGAGACTAATGCTTTGTCCAAGTGTTGTGAGGTTTTTGTTTAGGATCACAGGGAGTGTTGTGATCGGTCTTCCTCTGAAAAGGTTCCCGTGTTTTTGGAAGTATCCCGACATGGCTTGGTTAGCTGGTATGTTTTTGTCCCTGCGTAGTATGTGACCGAAAAGTTGCCCTCGTTGTTGTAAAATGTCAAGGGAGATTGGTCTTTCTTTTGTGATCTTATAGAGTGATTCATTTGAGAGCTTTTTTGGGTATTTGATGTCCAGTACCCTTCTTAGCTGTGTGCGATGGAAGGCATCCAGATGTTCTTCTTCGGATTTTGTCAACGCCCAAGTGCCGCAGTTATACAGAAGTACCGGTTTTACAAGAGCATGGTACAGTTTCAGTTTGGTTTTTCTCTTTATTTTGTCACCTCTAATCCATACATTGGTGAGTTTACTGAGTGCGGCGTTTGATAGCTGTTTTCTTCTTTGTACATCCTCGGTGTCTCCAATTAAATGTTCGAAAATTTGTATTCAATACGTTCAAAGCAATATTCAACGATTACGTGTTTACTAAGAAATGATAGGGTTTTCCAAGGAGGGGAGTAGAATAATTATTTTTAGTTTTCTGAAATGAAATCTGCTACGCCATGCAACTATATCCTGGCCAAATAGAAGGCTTCTTGTCTAAGAAGGGCTGATCAGGCCAAGATGTTAAGTGTGTTAGTATGGCTGAATACGTCTTCTTCTTCTTCTTCTTCTTCTTCTTATTACTATTATTATTATTATTATTATTATTATTATTATTATTATTATATTATTATTATTATTATTATTATTATTATTATTATTATTATTATTATTATTATTATTATTATTATTATTATTATTATTATTATTATTATTATTATTATTATTATAAGATATTATTAATCATCACCATTCTAGGCAGTGTCGACGGCAGTACAATTATGATCTTGATCAACACCCTATTTTTTAATGGTACATGGGCCAATACATTTGAAGAAGGATGGACCGACGAACAGGATTTCCATGTAGATGGGGAAACTAAAAAGGTAACGTGCACCACAGTGTGGAATTGTTGTTTTATTTACTTTCTCTTCTTCCTTTTCAACGTCTTCTCCTTCCCATCCTCTTTCTACACTTCATTCTCTTCTTCTTCTTTTTCTTCTTCTTCTTCTTCTTTTTCTTTAATTTTCTTTAACCCTTTATCCAATTCCTACCTCTCCTCCTCTATCTTCTCTTACTCCTCCTCCTTCTCTTCCTCTTCCTCCTTCTCCGCCTCCTCGTCCCTCATTCTTCTTCTTCTTCTTCTTCTTCTTCTTCTTCTTCTTCTTCTTCTTCTTCTTCTTCTTCTTCTTCTTCTTCTTCTTCTTCTTCTTCTTCTTCTTCTTCTTCTTCTTCATGATGATGATGATGATTTGCTGTTAAGTATTATACATACCAGCTCTGTCCGCTAAAACATTGGTATTGAAAACGCCAAATCAAGGATAAGCTTTCATTTATATGATCTATTGATAGAGAACAATAGTTGGATGTCAAAGTACAGGTTCTAATTCCTTGTAAGTATGAAACCAGTCCTCCAGTTTAGTGAGAACTACTGATATAAATGCCTGGCAAAAAAAAAAAAAAAAAAAAAAAAAAGAGATCAAAGCGCTTAGTGACGCCAATATCTTTCCATCAATAATTTTTCGTCTGTCAGGTGAAAATGATGCATACTGAAGAAGATTTTGATTGGAAGTATGACTCGGACATCTCCTCACAAGTATTGAAGATGGACTTCTTTGGTCGTCGCTTTGCTCTTTACATCGTCCTGCCTAAGGAACATGAAACGGACATCAATTCATTAGAGAAGGCCCTGGATGGTATGGGAATTACAGGCATTTTTCAGGGCCTTGCCAACATTCCTCTCAGGGTGAATGTTCCCAAATTCAAAATTGCTACAAAATTGGACATGACTCCGATTCTAAAAGACTTGGGAATGAAACAGGCATTTGGTACATCTGCCGATTTTAGTGGGATTAGCGACGATGGTAAGTAACTCACTGTTATTCTTCTTTCAGTTTATCCCGCTTTATGCAGGGTTTCCATAATGAATGCCACATCTCCATGCATCTCGGTTCATTGCATCATCTTCCTCCAGGCCCAGTTCTTTCATATCGTCCGTCACCTTATCCAACCATCTAGTCTTTGGGCGTCCCTTTTTCTCTTTCCCTCTAGTTGTATACTCAGTACTATCATTCTACACACTCTTCTCTCGTCTCTTAACATCTATCTATCTATCTATCTATCTATCTATCTATCTATCTATCTATCTAGCTATCTATCTAGCTATTTATCTATCTGTCATTTCATCTATATATCTATCTATCTATCTGTCTACCAATCTAGATCTATATATAAGATAAGATAACTAAGTAACGAACGATGACAAGTTAAGTTTGTAACTCACCGTTACAAAACGTTTTGTGTGGCTTTGTAGTTTCAAGGTATGACACTCGTCTTCAGACCAAAAGATCCACTCTGGTCACCATTGCTCCAAATGATTTTTGCGCACCTTTTTAACCCGTCGCCTTTGGAAACTTAAGGCCTAGTACTGACCAAAGAATTACGTCACAAAAGAAGACGACGATCACCAAATGAAAGTGAAAAGTGAGTTGTCGTTAGAAGTGCTCAAGGAAATTAATGATTCGATTGGTTGAGTTATTGATTACAAGTCATGATATTTTTTTTCCTTGTCTACTTCTATGACGAATTTTATGGGTTAGTATCAGACCATGAGTTGAAAAGAGCTACGGTTTACCCCGATATTGTACCGTATTGGTACATTTATAAAAGGATAAACAACTCAGTTGTGCGGCTATATGGTCTAATTGTATCCGAAGGTCCTGAGTTCGATTCTCGAACGGCGCATCGTTGAGTCCTTGGAAAAGGCTCTTTACTCCCATCGTGCTCGAGTGTAAAATGAGTATCTGGCCGTAAACAGCGATTCCCTGTCCAAAAATAATTTGTAGCATCGCCTACATGTTCAGTGTTGCTGTTGGCTATGGATCCCTTGTAAAACGCTTTGAGCACGTTTAGTGGATATTGCGTTATTTAAAATCTCAAGTTTTTTTTCGTTTGTTTTAATTTCTTTCTTTTCAGTTGAGCTGAGCCCAAGATTAGACAAGGTGATTCATCAGGCAGTCATCGAAGTCAGAGAGACCGGAACGGTTGCAGCAGCGGCTACGGTAGGTATCATGCCGGCAATGAGCCGCCCCAGGCCGGAACAGCAATTCACAGCAGATCACCCTTTTCTCTTCTTCCTGAGGAATTCCGAAACTGGCCAAGTGCTTTTCCGTGGAAAATTCACAGGATAAACGATGATTATAATTACGAATAAAATAATTCATCATTGAGCTACTATAATGAATTGTTTTCTCTTGTTGTTTTAATCTCTTTCATCATCATCATCATCATCATCATCATCATCATCATCATCATCATCATCATTGTAACGCGTAAACCAGTCTGTCTTTAGCTGAATCTAAATATAGGAAATTCATGTTTGATGTCAATTTTACCGGTTATTTGATTGTTACTATTACGTCAATCAATTTAAAAAATACAAACAAATTAACTTGAGATTTTATATATCGCAGTGTCCACTAGCCTGCTCAAAGCGCTTTACAAAAGGTCCCTGACCAACAGCAACACGTAATAAGCGGTGGAGATTGAACCAGATATTCATGGAGGTGGGCACCATTGGGGAGTGAACCAGAGATTACGGGATGAGAGCACCCGTGCGGATTGAATCCAGAACTTTGTGATGTGGGCACCAGTGGGGATTGAACCAGATACTCTAGGAATTAGGAACCAGTAGGACGTGAGCCTGAGATTATGAGAGGTGGGCACCAGTTGGGGAGGGGGGGGGTTTGGGGTGGTGAACCCAGAACTGTGTGAGGTGGACATCAGGGGGAGTGAACCAGAGACTATAGGAACAAGGCACCAGTGGGGACTGACATGGAGAAAATGGGAGGTGGGCACCAATTGAGAGTAAACCAGAGACCATGGGAGGTGGGCACCAGTGGGTAGTAAACCAGAGACAATGGGAGGTGGGAACCAATGGGGAGTGAACCAGAGACGATGAGAGGTGGATACTAGTGGGAGTAAACCAGAGACGACGGGAAGTGGGCACGTGGAGAGTTATCAAGAGATTCTGGGAGGTAGGCACCAGGGCATAGTTAACCCAGAACTCAGTCAGTTGGATACCAGTGGGGATTGAATCAGAGGTTATGGCAGATATGCACCAATGGGGAATGAAACCAGAAATGTGTGATGTGGGCACCAGTCGAGAGTGATCCAGAGACTATAGGAAGTGGCACCAGTAGAGTGAAACCAGAGACTATGGGGGGGGGGGGGACTAGTGGGGACTGAACTCAGAACTGTGTAAGGTGGACACCAGTGGGGAGTGAACCAAAGACTATGGGAGGTAGGCACCAATCAGAGACTGTGGAAGGTGGGTACCCGTAGGGAGAGAACCCAGAACTATTAGAAGTAGATACCATTGGGGATGAACCCAGGAATATAAAAAATAAAGAGGAATAGAGCATAAACCCGGCTCAAATGAGATATGGACACCAGAGAAAATGAATACCTAGAAAATACAATTGACACAAGTATTACACACACCTAATACTATAACACGCTATTATAAAATGATTGTCAATCCAAAAGAGACATAAGAAGCTTTGGACCATTCATCGGTTTGATTCGATCTCACCACTGGTTTTAAAAGTCAAAGAATAAAACCAATATCTCTCAGGACACCCGTCCTTACATGTTGAAAACAATGCAATGGGAATAATCATAACAAATGACTCATTTTTCACACGTTAAAACAATAAATGGGAAATAATCGACTTAAAGAATGTTCTAGAATGCGGCAAAATGCGGCAAAAGAGGGCCTTTAACTCCATACTAAACTACTGGTCTGTTGGAGTTTTCATTATATAGATAGTTCGAAGGACGTCACTCAATTCTTTGTTATTGCTTTTTGCCATCCGTCGTTGTTAACAAATCAATAATATTGTCAATTAGGTGAGAACACGAACGGAATTTAGATGCATCAGTAAGACGTGACTCTGAACGAACAATAGTCCCGTAGTCTCTGTTTTTGCGAGTATCGAGTTTCTGAGAAGACAAGGATGGTATAAGAAAACGATGAGTTGTTTTGATCACCATTGACCATGTGTCGAATTTACATGACAATCCCCCTTTTTTATCAAATGGTAAGGCGTCTACTTATCACACCAAAACTTCTCAAGTTCGAATCTGCATGGAGATGTGATATCTGTATTGACATAGAGTAAGTTTGAGCCTATGATTATTCAAAAAATATATCAACATTGATTAACGTGAGTGCTATTCATTGCGCGAAGTCATGTAATTACGGACATTTTCGTATTTTAAGATTTACAGACGGCACCAAATTAGGACAGTGACATAAAGCGGTGGATTTTATGTTAACTATTTATATATCTTATCAATAGATATAAATAAATACATTTTAAATGCCCCTTTATTCATTCCATAGGGGATATTTTTCTATGGGGCCTATTCCAAGGGAAGACTGGAATAACACAAGCGTGAGCCGCAGGGCAGCGCCGCAAATTGAGCTAGGGCGAGGTGACTTGCCTAGGTTATTCCAGTCTTTCCTTGGAATGGACCCTTAAGACAATTTCCCTAAGGATTGAATGAAGGGGATTTTAGGTTTATGATTTATTTATTTTTTTTTAGTTTCAGTTTTTAATAGAAACAAAAGGGAAGGAGGTATTATAATAATAATGTCTAATTTCAATTTTATTTGTACAATTCTAACCCTAGTACACACCATGCCCTTATTTGCAGTTCTGATGACCCGATTCATTAGGGGCCCATAATGGTAATGGAACTATTTTTTTTAAATGACTCAAAATATTATCCTTTTCAACATTTTTTAGCTAGGCCCTTAATAGCGTTCGGATGTCAGACCTGTAAGATTAGTACACGTCGCTACTGATCCACTTATTGTCACTTGTCTTTTAGCCAATGTAGCGAGTTACTTTAGAATGTCTTGCAAATATTACTTTAATCTTTTTGTACACGGATATAACTTTAGAAACATTTTTTAAAAATTGTTTGATGCTTATTTGTACATGATTTTGTGTGGGCTTACGATTGTAAAATTTAAGATAACAACAGCTGATGCTTTCTCAAACCACCACAAAAGGACCACAATATAAATGAACGGAATATCTAGGGTAAATCATTCTGGGTTTTTTTTCGTTAGCAGAAGTCAAACGAACGGAGCCCTGGAAAATGTGAGTTTGAATTTTAATTTTAAATTTAATCTTTAACCCTCTCCTTACCAACTATAGGAAAATCGTCACATTCGTTACGACTTAACCAAGATTTTTAAAATTCAAATTTCTCTTGTACATCATAAAATTTAAAGAAAATGAACAGTGTGTTTTAGGGCATGTTTTCTAAAGAAATTATTTATCGCAAGAACTTTACTGCTATTAGATTTTATGTCTGAATGATAAAAAATATATTTTTGTTTTAGTTGGGTGTGAATTTTTGGGAAAATCCTGAAAAAGGCTGGTTAGAAGAGAGTTAATATAACGCAATATCCACTAAACGTTCTGTATTGGGGAGTCTCTAGCCAACAGCAACACTTATCATGTCAGACGAGACATGACGCCTGTTCGTCGATATTACCATTTTTTTCAGACAATGATGTTAACGGCCAGGTCCTGGGCTCTAGTCCTGAGCGGCCGTTGAGCAACGGCCTTTAAACCAAGCTCTGGAAAAACTCGTATTCAAAAATTTGGTCAGAATACTCGATGTTCAAATATCGATCGAATTACATAACCCTCATCTTGGCAAACACTCTCAAACATGGTATTTAGGGAAGACTTTACGAAGTCCCAGATTTAAGAGTTTTTGCCAAGGTGATGGTCTCATTATATTGATTGATATTTGAAGGACGTGTTTTCTAGCCAAATTTTAAAATACGTACTTTTCCAGAGTACGACAGTTAGCTGGTTAAACACGCACTAAAAACTGCCAGGGAGGTAGGAGCTATAGTTTGTCGTTTTTGGTTATATTATACAACAGCAACAGTTGTGAGGTTGCCAGTTTATATTATTCTCAAGGACAACTATTCATTATAGTAATCCTTGATTATTATTTAAATGCCCATAGCCAAAAACTTGGCGTTTTCAGGTATGAGTTGTGCATTTTTATGGCATCTTTTCCAAAGCACGAATTATCAAATATTTTAGAAAGAAATTATCAATGATTTCACATACTATTCACATTTTCAACCTTAATCTGTCACGACGAAATGAATTCCTTTTCTTTATCAACATACTTATTCATGGCAGGAGAATGAAAAAAAAAATCAGATCTATTTCCATTTTTATGCGCGTTTTAGCAGATAAAGTTGTACTTGGAAAAGTTCGGCATTTGTACAGACCATTTTGGCATTTTTTGTTACCAGTTTTGCATAGTTTGAAAAATTGATCTGGCAACCTTCTGAAAAAATAGAATGACGTTTTTAACAATGTCTGTCAGAAATGATGTAAGTGGGTTTTGAAATAGATAATTAATATTTCATTTCACGGAGGACCCTACAGATCAGTTGATAGAGCACTTGTTTCACACACAAAGGGATCGTGATCGATCCCTTCGTGCAGTCGAGATTTTTTCTGACCCCCCCCCCCCCCCCCCTTTGTCCACTCAGCAGAGATTGGGTAGCTGGGCCTGTTAAATCTTGCGGAAAGTACTATGCAATAGACTGGCGTCCCATCCAAAGGATGGCAAGCAAATGCAATCGTCCGTTTCAGGCTTCATGGGTCTAATTGCTTTAAAGAACTACTTTTTAACAATAAATTATATTTCATATTACATTTTATATTTTCAGTGATCAGAAGAAGATGAAGAATCACATAGCATCTGCGGCAGTCCTTCTGTTTTTCCTCTACGCATCAACTGTCTTTGCTTCAGATGGAGGAAAGCTTTCAACTGCCATCAACGATTTCTCCCAACGCTTGGATGGAAAAATTCGTAAAGAGGGAGAGAGTGTTGTCTATTCGCCTTACAGGTAATCAGTGTTTTATTTCCTTTCAAAAACAGAGCCTGAGCGTTTTATCTGCCTTTTTGATACTACTGTATTTGTTTGGGCTGGTCTGTCGATTTACGGGAACGATCGGTCGCACAACTTTTCCCCGTGGATTCACAGAATGAGCAACAATCAAGTAGTTATAGTGGTTGTTGTCGTAGTAGTAGTGGGTGTGGTGGTGGTACTACTAGGAGGTAGAGGTGGAGGAGGAGTGGATGGATAGATGGATAGAAAGATGGATAGAAAGGTGGAAGTTGAAGATAATTAACGACAAACAAAAAAATAATAAATACAGAAATATAGATTGATAGGTAGATATAGACAGACATATAGATAGATAGATAGATAGATAGATAGATAGATAGATAGATAGATAGATAGATAGATAGATAGATAGATAGATAGATAAATAGATAGGTAGATATATGGATGGATGAATGGATGGATAGATAGATATAGACACACACATTGATAGATTTATAGATAAATACAACCACAGATTACTTATTCCACTGTAATACAATTGTCCCGATAGATGTCCGGGTTGGAAAATTTCGTGGCGTCGTCCTGCTCTATAGATATCACTGCCACAGACGATATTACAAACCCATACTGCAAAGTCTGACCCTCTTTTGTCTCTTATAGAGTGATGACACACTACTGTAGCGCATTAAATCCCGCTCACTCTCCTTTCTTCAACCTGGACCTGTCACGATAATATTTGATCATTTTTTGTTGCTTGATTTCTTGAATTTGCCACTTTTAACCGAGTTCCGATTATCCGGAGTGGACTGTACTACTACTACTACTACTACTACTACTACTACTACTACTACTACTACTACTACTACTACTACTACTACTACTACTATGGCAGGAGTAGTATTAATAGTAGTAGTAGTAGTAGTAGTAGTAGTAGTAGTAGTAGTAGTAGTAGTAGTAGTAGTAGTAGTAGTAGTAGTAGTAGCAGTAGTAGCAGTAGTAGTAGTAGTAGTAGTAGTAGTAGTAGTAGTAGTAGTAGTAGTAAGAGGTGGTAGTTAATAATCCTTAACGTGTGTAACTAATCCTCCGAACAATGAATGAACAAAGAAAAGGTTACATATTGAACCATAAGGCGGCATAACTATAGTTAAATTGAGTAGCAGATGAATTGGCATATTTTATTATTACGGAACGTACATGAGCGAGGATGGATGATCTTTATTGGCGACCAGCATTTATTTAAGATATAAGATAAGATGCCATCACTCCAAAGCTAGTAGGTGAATTAAAAAAGGTATTATTTAGTAGTCCAGAGGACTGGGTTCACACTTTCGTGGAAATTGGAACCAGTAATTTGACATCACACTATAGGGAAAAAAGTGTGATGTCAAAAGATTGGTTCCTACTTCATTGGAAGTGTAAAACCACTCTCCCAGAGGACTGGATACATGCCTAGTGTAAAGTATCCTCTTGTTTCAGAGTGATGGCATCTTCTTTTCTTGTCTAAATAAATGGTGGTAAAAAAAGATCATCCATTACGTCCCGTAATCCTAAGAATCCACCTATACATCCTGCCACTGAAATCGTTATGCCACCTATATGTAACCGATTTATTATTAGTTCTCCGAAGGACTGGTTACATACACATTCCCAATGCTCTAGGAACCAAAAGAGTAGAGAGTTTGACGTCACGATTGTTCTTCCCTATTGTTCCCTATTCCAGTATTCACTCAGCTCTAGCCATGGCCAGTGTCGGAGCGAAAGGTGAAACCCTCAAAGAGATGAGAAGCGTTCTAAGCCTCACAACTCTGGGAGATGCGACTAACTCCGCCTACCATGATCTCATTAAAAAGGTTTGATAGGCTTAATTTTGGGTTAATCTTTTTTTTTTTAAAATCATTATTGGGTTTCACGAATTTCTTGATTTTATAGAGCCTGTGATAATAATATGTTTTTCGAAGCTTAGCCGTCACCTTCGTAAACTAAAAACCTGGGCCTGATACTGACCCAAAATATGTCACAAAAGAAGACGATGATTACCAAACAATGAAGCGATTTTCGCATGGTAAATCCATTGAAACGCTCTTTATAAATGTTCATATATATCTTATTGTATTTATATTTATTTCCCCCCCCCCCCCCCCCCCCCCCCCCCCCCCCCCATCATCAGCTAAATAGCGCTCCATACGCAACAGTTTTAAAACGGGCAACGCATTGTTTTGTGCACCAGACCTCGAGCTGAAAAATACATTCCGCAATGAAATCGAGACTCAATACTTGGGCAATGTGAGCAAATTCGACTTCGGGGCAAAAGGAGGACCGGAGAAGGCTGTCAATGACTACGTAGAGAAAAAGACAAATGGCATGATCAAGAATATGTTGGATGAGGGTAAGATGCTGTATTGATTCTTGAAGAAATAGATATAGGAGAGAATATGTTGGAAAGGGGTAATATGTTGTATTGAAACAATAGATATAGAAGAGAATATGTTGGAATGGGGTAATATCTTGTATTGAAACAATAGATATAAAATAGAAGATGTTGGAAAGGGGTAAGATGTTGTATTGAAACAATGGATATATATGAGAATATGTTGGAAAGGGGTAAGATGTTGTATTGAAACAATAGATATAGAAACGAATATGTTTGAAAGGGGTAAGATGTTATATTGAAACAATAGATATAAAATAGATGTTGGAAAATGGCATCACATTTTCTAGTAAATGCCCCTAGAAGTGGACAACAATCATGAATTTCTTATCCCATTCCCATGGTTAGAATCTAGACAGGACTATTTGTTTAATGATCATTTTTTTAATGGCATTAAAAGTACCAAATTGGCATTCGTGACCTACGTTTCGTTAATGATTCCCTATGATATTGCTTTTATATTTTCTACCTACAGATAACTTGAATTCATTGCAAAACATTACAAACAATTAGATATGAAATATCTAAGAAAACTACTTTGAGAGATGGAATAAATGTATTCTTTCACGGGTTTGGATTTATTAAATTCGTTTTTTTATCGAGAAATAACTCACTCGCAAGCTCGTGAATTATTTAAATAAAAATAACTCGTCTAAATCCAAACCCATGAAGAAGACTACTAAATCATTTCACACCATTAACTGACTTACTTGACTTAGATGCCTTTCGCGTCTCGACCGAAAGATCGGGTCGCCTTGGCTGTTTCCAGTATTTCCTGTGTGAGGTGTCTTCAATATTGCCGGTCCTCTGCTCGGGTTCTCAGATTTTCAAGGTCCCCTGCCGTTATGAGACTAATGCTTTGTCCAAGTGTTGTGAGGTTTTTGTTTAGGATCACAGGGAGTGTTGTGATCGGTCTTCCTCTGAAAAGGTTCCCGTGTTTTTGGAAGTATCCCGACATGGCTTGGTTAGCTGGTATGTTTTTGTCCCTGCGTAGTATGTGACCGAAAAGTTGCCATCGTTGTTGTAAAATGTCAAGGGAGATTGGTCTTTCTTTTGTGATCTTATAGAGTGATTCATTTGAGAGCTTTTTTGGGTATTTGATGTCCAGTACCCTTCTTAGCTGTGTGCGATGGAAGGCATCCAGATGTTCTTCTTCGGATTTTGTCAACGCCCAAGTGCCGCAGTTATACAGAAGTACCGGTTTTACAAGAGCATGGTACAGTTTCAGTTTGGTTTTTCTCTTTATTTTGTCACCTCTAATCCATACATTGGTGAGTTTACTGAGTGCGGCGTTTGATAGCTGTTTTCTTCTTTGTACATCCTCGGTGTCTCCAATTAAATGTTCGAAAATTTGTATTCAATACGTTCAAAGCAATATTCAACGATTACGTGTTTACTAAGAAATGATAGGGTTTTCCAAGGAGGGGAGTAGAATAATTATTTTTAGTTTTCTGAAATGAAATCTGCTACGCCATGCAACTATATCCTGGCCAAATAGAAGGCTTCTTGTCTAAGAAGGGCTGATCAGGCCAAGATGTTAAGTGTGTTAGTATGGCTGAATACGTTTCTTCTTCTTCTTCTTCTTCTTCTTCTTCTTCTTTATTATTATTATTTATTATTATTATTATTATTATTATTATTATTATTATTATTATTATTATTATTATTATTATTATTATTATTATTATATTATTATTATTTATTATTATTATTATAAGTATTATTAATCATCACATTCTAGGCAGTGTCGACGCAGTACAATTATGATCTTATCAACACCCTATTTTTAATGGTACATGGGCCAATACATTTGAAGAAGGATGGACTGACGAACAGGATTTTCCATGTAGATGGGCGAAACATTAAAAGGAACGTGCACCAACAGTTGTGGAATTGTTGTTTTATTTACTTTCTCTTCTTCCTTTTCAACGTCTTCTCCTTCCCATCCTCTTTCTACACTTCATTCTCTTCTTCTTCTTCTTTTTCTTCTTCTTCTTCTTTTTCTTTAATTTTCTTTAACCCCTTTATCCAATTCCTACCTCTCCTCCTCTATCTTCTCTTCTCCTCCTTCTCTTCCTCTTCCTCCTTCTCCGCCTCCTCGTCCCCCATTCTTCTTCTTCTTCTTCTTCTTCTTCTTCATGATGATGATGATGATTTGCTGTTAAGTATTATACATACCAGCTCTGTCCGCTAAAACATTGGTATTGAAAACGCCAAATCAAGGATAAGCTTTCATTTATATGATCTATTGATAGAGAACAATAGTTGGATGTCAAAGTACAGGTTCCAATTCCTTGTAAGTATGAAACCAGTCCTCCAGTGTAGTGAGAACTACTCATATAAATGCCTGGCAAAAAAAAAAAAGAGATCAAAGCGCTTAGTGACGCCAATATCTTTCCATCAATAATTTTTCGTCTGTCAGGTGAAAATGATGCATACTGAAGAAGATTTTGATTGGAAGTATGACTCGGACATCTCCTCACAAGTATTGAAGATGGACTTCTTTGGTCGTCGCTTTGCTCTTTACATTGTCCTGCCTAAGGAACATGAAACGGACATCAATTCATTAGAGAAGGCCCTGGATGGTATGGGAATTACAGGCATTTTTCAGGGCCTTGCCAACATTCCTCTCAGGGTGAATGTTCCCAAATTCAAAATTGCTACAAAATTGGACATGACTCCGATTCTAAAAGACTTGGGAATGAAACAGGCATTTGGTCCATCTGCCGATTTTAGTGGATTAGCGACGATGGTAAGTAACTCACTGTTATTCTTCTTTCAGTTTATCCCGCATTATGCAGGGTTTCCATAATGAATGCCACATCTCCATGCATCTCGGTTCATTGCATCATCTTCCTCCAGGCCCAGTTCTTTCATATCGTCCGTCACCTTATCCAACCATCTAGTCTTTGGGCGTATTGTATCCGAAGGTCCTGAGTTCGATTCTCGAACGGCGCATCGTTGAGTCCTTGGAAAAGGCTCTTTACTCCCATCGTGCTCGAGTGTAAAAGGAGTATCTGGCCGTAAACAGCGATTCCCTGTCCAAAAATAATTTGTAACATCGCCTACATGTTCAGTGTTGCTGTTGGCTATGGATCCCTTGTAAAACGCTTTGAGCACGTTTAGTGGATATTGCGTTATTTAAAATCTCAAGTTTCTTTTCGTTTGTTTTAATTTCTTTCTTTTCAGTTGAGCTGAGCCCAAGATTAGACAAGGTGATTCATCAGGCAGTCATCGAAGTCAGAGAGACCGGAACGGTTGCAGCAGCGGCTACGGTAGGTATCATGCAGGTAATGAGCCGCCCCAGGCTGGAACAGCAATTCACAGCAGATCACCCTTTTCTCTTCTTCCTGAGGAATTCCGAAACTGGCCAAGTGCTTTTCCGTGGAAAATTCACAGGATAAACGATGATTATAATTATGAATAAAATAATTGATCATTGAGCTACTATAATGAATTGTTTTCTCTTGTTGTTTTAATCTCTTTCATCATCATCATCATCATCATCATCATCATCTCATCATCATCATCATTCATATTGTAACGCGTAAACCAGTCTGTCTTTAGCTGAATCTAAATATAGGAAATTCATGTTTGATGTCAATTTTACCGGTTATTTGATTGTTACTATTACGTCAATCAATTTAAAAAATACAAACAAATTAACTTGAGATTTTATATATCGCAGTGTCCACTAGCCTGCTCAAAGCGCTTTACAAAAGGTCCCTGACCAACAGCAACACGTAATAAGCGTGGAGATTGAACCAGATATTCATGGAGGTGGGCACCATTGGGGAGTGAACCAGAGATTACGGGATGAGAGCACCCGTGCGGATTGAATCCAGAACTTTGTGATGTGGGCACCAGTGGGGATTGAACCAGATACTCTAGGAATTAGGAACCAGTAGGACGTGAGCCTGAGATTATGAGAGGTGGGCACCAGTTGGGGAGGGGGGGGAGGGTTGGGGTGGTGAACCCAGAACTGTGTGAGGTGGACATCAGGGGGAGTGAACCAGAGACTATAGGAACAAGGCACCAGTGGGGACTGACATGGAGAAAATGGGAGGTAGGCACCATTTGAGAGTAAACCAGAGACCAAGGGAGGTGGGCACCAGTGGGGGAGTGAACCAGAGACGATGGGAGGTGGGTACTAGTGGGAGTAAACCAGAGAAGGGAGGTGAGCACCAGTGAGGATTGAACCAGAGACAATGGGAGGTGGGCACCAATGGATAGTGAATCAGAGACTGTGGAAGGTGGGTACCGGTAGTGAGAAAACCCAGAACTGCTAGAAGTAGATACCATTGGGGATGAACCCAGGAATATAAAGAATAAAGAGGAATAGAGCATAAACCCGGTTCAAATGAGATATGGACACCAGTGAAAATGAATACCTAGACTACCTGAGATGGGAACTAGTAGGGAACGAGCACGGGACTATGGAAGTCTGATGGCCAAGATTGCAGGATGTAGACATATTGTTCCAAGTTCACTCCTCACTGGTGTCCGATCCAGATAGTCTCTAGTTCACTCTTCACTTGATGTCCTTTTCCGTATCCCTGGGTTCAGTCCCCAATAGAGTCCACATTTCATAGTCCGAGGTTTATTCCCCACTTGTGTCCACCTCCCTTGGTACCTGGTTCACTCCACACTGGTATCCCCCTCTCATAGACATGGATTTTCATTCAATCTCCACTGGTATCTACCTCTCTTCCATAGTCGAAGGTTTACTTCCCACTAATTTCCACATCCCCTTGTTCCGGGTTCACTTAGCAATGGTGTCCACCTCCCACAGTCCCAGGTTCACTCCCCATTTGTGACCATCCCACTTAGATTAGGAGTCACTCTACACCAAATGTTTTTTCATCAGCCTTGGATTCACTCCTTAGTCGTGTCCACATCTCACAGTCCCAGGCAACGTGATAATAACAACGTCATGTTACTACGAGTATCTTCGTATCTATTCACAGACATCACATAAGGATAATGCTATTATAAGATGAACTTTTTGTTATCTATTTTTATATCTTATCAATTGATCTATCACCCATCAAAGACGAAAATAACTACAAAGTGTGTTAAACACACAACAATAATACGAATAACACAATTATTACAATATCTAATACCATAACACACACACACACACACACACACACACACACACACACACTACTATAATAAACTGCTGATAATACAACTTTTATTTACAATTTAACAAAGGTTTCTCCTGCGCATGTATATTGAGACAGAAATAATTACAAAGTGTGTACAACCCACAACGAAAGTACAATTGACACAAGTATTACACACATCATTTTGATGATACTGGTCTGTTGGAGTTTTCATTATATAGATAGTTCGAAGGACGTCACTCAGTTCTTTGTTATTGCTTTTTGCCATCCGCGTTTATGAGTAATTCTCACTTAACAGAATTAACCAGACTATAAACGTTTAATGTTACACACAGTTTCGTGTGTTGGTCCCTTATACTTCTGGATGGCAATGTTGTGAGTTTCTTAGCCAAGCGTATACTATCTATACATTTTATGTATTTTGGGTAACAGGTGAAAAGTGGGGGAACCAAGATCGCTGGTTGGGATGACAAGTGTGGTGGTGTGGTAGTGGTAGTGGGGGGGGGGGGTTACACTTGGGGATGGTCGTTGTTAACAAATCAATAATATTGTCAATTAGGTGAGAACACGAACGGAATTTAGATGCATCAGTAAGACGTGACTCTGAACGAACAATATTCCCGTAGTCTCTGTTTTTGCGAGGATCGAGTTTCTGAGAAGACAAGGATGGTATAGATAGAATGCGCTTGGCCAAGGAGTTCACAACATTGCCATCCGGAAGTATAACGGACCAACCCACAAACTCTGTGTAACCATGAACTTTTATAGTCTGGTTAATACAGTTTAGTGAGAACAACTCACAAACGCGGATGGCAAAAACAATAACAAAGGCCTGAGTGACGTCATCTGCATACTATCTATAAGAAAACGATGAGTTGTTTTGATCACCATTGACCATGTGTCGAATTTACATGACAAACCCCTTTTTATCAAATGGTAAGGCGTCTACTTGTCACACCAAAACTTCTCAAGTTCGAATCCGCATGGAGATGTGATATCTGTATTGACATAGAGTAAGTTTGAGCCTATGATTATTCAAAAAATATATCAACATTGATTAACGTGAGTGCTATTGATTGCGTGAAGTCATGTAATTACGGACATTTCCGTATTTTAAGATTTACAGACGGTACCAAATTAGGACAGTGACATAAAGCGGTGGATTTTATGTTAACTATTTATATATCTTATAAATAAATACATTTTAAATGCCCCTTTATTCATTCCATAGGGGATATTTTTCTATGGGGCCTATTCCAAGGGAAGACTGGAATAACACAGGCGTCAGCCGCAGGGCAGCGCCGCAAATTGAGCGAGGGAAAGGTTATTCCAGTCTTTCCTTGGAATAGACCTCAAGACAATTTTCCCTAAGGAATCAATGAAAGGAATTTTAGGTTTGTTTTTTGTTTGTTTTTGTTT
>NC_088362.1:36383225-36413225 GCF_034508935.2 Berghia stephanieae
AGCGAGAGAGAGAGAGAGAGAGGGGGGGGGGGGTAGGGTGGGGGTGGGGGGGGAAGAGGGATAGAGGCAGATAGATAGATAGATAGATAGATAGAAGAGAGAGAGAGAGAGAGAGGAGAGAGAGAGAGAGAGAGAGAGAGAGAGGAGAGAGAGAGAGAGAAGGTGGGGGGGGGGGGCACATAAAATTAACAAAATGTACAACTCAGCGTTTTCCATGTTCAACTCAATCTCTAAAATATCTCAAATCTTATAAGTACTAGCCTACTATAGATCTAGAAATCTCAAGTGTCACTGATGGTTGTCTATAACATGTGGGAACAGATCTCCACTCAATACTAAAATGAAAAAGACTAAATTTCAACAAAGAGTCACTGATGGGTGTCTACAACACGTGGCCCAATAAAAAAAAAATAACTAAACAAAGGGTACACACACACGTGCCCAGTTTAATAAGACCTCCCCTCCCTTCCCTCCCCCTCTAGTCTAGCCAGGCGAAACCGGCGGCCAGCCAAGGAGCGTGTTGCTAACACGCGCTAACAAATCACTAGGCAAGTGTGGTATGTGCCACGCGAACGGCGACTTGTCCTTTCTAGACGTAGCTCCTCTTTCTAGGATGACACTGCTCAACTAGTCACCAAACCCAAGAAGCATTTATTCAGTTTAAACGTCCGACCCTACAGCACCTCGCATATTATTGTAGTCCTGAAAGTTGCGTCACCTTCTTTGTGCCCTTTTGAATTTATTAGGGAGCCAAGGCTCGTTGGGAAAAAAAGCCAATGTATGTGTTAGTCAGATTTTAAAAAAACAAAGTACATCGCCGATCTTGTCTCAGAGAGAAATGAAAAATGATACAGGAATCGAGAAAATCGGACAAGAAATAAATAAGTTACCAAAATAAACAAACAAGGACAACATCAACTTTCAAAATAATATTTACTCTTAAAAGTGTTGTTTCTCAACCGATTTTTATGATTCAAAGACTAATGTTCTCCTTCTTAATAGTTGATTTCAACAGTGTGGTTTTTATATTCTCCACTATGATATTTATTACTTTCAGTTTTTACACAATAAACTGACTCAGAAAGGTGTCAAGTATTATACATGATTATGACGTAATACTCGAACGGCCATGTCTTCGTTTTGGACGGCGTTTGTGACTGGTGGGAGACGTTGAGAAGCTTGACTCGTGTGAGACGTTTGTCGATCGTATTTTGCTATATTCACAACTTAGATACACGTACTGTTCTTTTGGTGAAAACGGACGAGGCATTTGCATTGCGGTTAACCATGGATGAACAGTATGTGAGACGGACGTATAAGATACTGTCCTTTTGTTGGTTACAGGTAGAGTTATTTGCGCATGGTATTAATTAACCAAGAAAGAACAGTATCTCAAAATATTACGAAACATATTACCTCAATGAAATTGCCGACTAACAGAAAACCGCAATTTATCATTAGCTATTATTTAATGTTAGATGCCTTCCACTATGTAATAGAATTAAAGAGTTATGAATGAAAAAACTAAATGTGTCGATTGCGGCAAAACTGGTTGGATCTGGGTTAGCTCAGATACTGTCCTTTTGTTGGTAAAGGCAGCCCACAGTTGTTTTTGTTTTCAAGAATAATGTTTTTGATTTTCATTTGGAGTTGATTGAAATTTGTTAACAGTATGAATAATACTATAAACGAATCAACGGTTCACATAGTTTTGTGTGTTGACACGTTATATCTGGCTGGCAGATGTTATGATTTTTTAAAAACTAAACGCATTGCATCAATAGATTTTATATAACCAACGTTTAAGTTTTCACGTAGTTTTCTGTGTTGGTTCTATTGATCAAGCGGTAGAACAGTGCGCAATTTACTAAAACACATGCTATCGATTGCAAAACCTGTGTAGTTTTCTATGTTTTCCAATCGTTGTAATAATTGTGTACATTGTGACGACTGCCCGAGATTCGTTATTATCTAGGTCATTATTGACGTCACTCTGATATTACTTATTATTTTTAATCAGCCATTTTTATGAGCAATTATCACTAAACTGTATGAATATGACTATAAACAATCAACGTAACACATACGTTTGTGTATTTACACGTTATATCCTGTTGACATCAATGGTTTTATATAACCAAATACAGGCATAGAGATAGAACGAAATTGACGTCATCAGGTTTTTGTAATTGTTTATCTTCATAAAACCTGTGTAGTTTTCTATATTTACCTATCAGTATAATTGTTTACAGAGAGGGAGAAAGAGAGAGAGAGAGTGTGTGTGTGTGTGTGTGTGTGAGAGAGAGAGTGTAGAGTAGAGAGAGAGAGAGAGAGAGAAAGAGAGAGAGAGAGAGAGAGAGAGAGAGAGAGGCATAAGAAGAAGAATTGCGGCCTGTGTAGGCAAACTTAGGCCAGAGCAGACACAGTTGAATAAAGTTTCTGATTTTTATTTGGAGTTGATTGAAATTTGTTAACAGTATGAATAATACTATAAACAATCAACGTTACACATACTTTTGTGTATTGACACGTTATATCGGCTGGCAGGTGTTATGATTAAAAAAAACAAACTAAACGCATTGCATCAATAGATTTTATATAAACAACGTTTAAGTTTTCACGTAGTTTTCTGTGTTGGTTCTATTCATCAAGCGGTATGACAGTGAAAAAAAAGAAGTAGTAGTAGAAGTAGAAGTAGTAGGGGTAGTAGGAGTAGTAGTAGTTGTGGTAGTAGTCGTAGTAGTGGTAGTAGTAGTAGTAGTAGTAGTAGTAGTAGTAGTAGTAGTAGTAGTAGTAGTAGTAGTAGTAGTAGTAGTAGTAGTAGTAGTAGTAGTAGTAGTAGTAGTAGTAGTAGGAGTAGTAGTTGTTGTGGTAGTAGTAGTAATAGTAGTAGTCGTAGTAGTAGTAGTAGTAGTAGTAGTAGTAGTAGTAGTAGTAGTAGTAGCAGCAGCCGCTGCAGCAGTAGTAGTAGTAGTGGTGGTAGTAGTAGTAGTAGTAGTAGTAGTAGTAGTAGTAGTAGTAGTAGTAGTAATAGTAGTCGTAGTAGTAGTAGTAGTAGTAGTAGTAGTAGTAGTAGTAGTAGTAGTAGTAGTAGTAGTAGTAGTAGTAGTAGTAGCAGTAGTAGTAGTAGTAGTAGTGGTAGCAGTGAAGAAGAGGAAGTAGTATTAGAAGTAGAAGTAAGAAGTAGTAGTATTAAGAGTAGTAGTAGTAGTAGTAGTAGTAGTAGTAGTAGTAGTAGTAGCAGTAGTAGTAGTAGTAGTAGTAGTAGTAGTAGCTAGTAGTAGTAGTAGTAGTAGTAGTAGTAGTAGTAGTAGTAGTGTAGTAGTAGTAGTAGTAGTAGTAGTAGTATAGTAGTGTAGTAGTAGTAGTAGTAGTAGTAGTAGTATGTAGTAGTAGTAGTAGTAGTAGTAGTAGTAGTAGTAGTAGTAGTAGTAGTAGTAGTAGTAGTAGTCATTGTCATCATCATCATCATCATCATCATCATCATCATCATCATCATCATCAACATCATCATCACCATCGTCGTCATCATCGTCATCATCATCATTATCATCGTCATCAACACGTATATCATTATTACCTCTTGGACATTCTGTGGCAGTCTGAAACTTCACTGTTCAAATTAATACTCCAGCTCTATACATTGTACATTATGTATGTATGTATGTATGTATGTATGTATGTATGTATGTATGTATGTATGTATGTATGTATGTATGTATGTATGTATGTATGTATGTATGTACGTACGTACGTATGTATGTATGTATGTATGTATGTATGTATGTATGTATGTATGTATGTATGTATGTATGTCTGCCCTAACCAACAAAAGGACAGTATCTCTCAAAATATCATAAAATCACTTTTTTTCCCTTAATCGACACTCTAAGACATAGGAAATCTTACAAAGTTGTCAGAATTATCATATCTCAAGTATTTTTTGAAATTAGAGGCTATTAAAAATTCCGTCACGCATGCGCATCCCACCCAATTTCATCAGCAAATTTTGTTTCTGTATTTGGACATGGCGAAAGTTATATTGTGACAGCTGTAGGATGTTTTTGTTTATAAATAATAATAATAATAATAATAATAATAATAATAATAATAATAATAATAATAATAATAATAATAATAATAATAATAATAATAATAATAATTTAAAAAATCGAAATATAAAACCAGAAAATAGAAGTTGCATTGAAGGTAAAATAATGTTTTAGAAAGACCTTATTAAATGTGATGAACGTCAGGTGCTCCGTAGCGCAACGGACAAGCTGCCAGACTCTAACCTTGAAAGTACCGGGTTCGATTCCCTTTGTAGACGGTTTTGTTTTTCTTTTTAATTTACTTAATTTTGTTTGCTTTTTTTCTTACTTTCTTTTTTTTTTTCAAAAACTTTCTATCATGTTTTTAAACAACATCGATTTTAATTTTCTAAAATTATTTATTTATTTGAGATAACTATTTGTGTGCCATGTTTCTTTTTACATTATTGTTATTATTCTTTAATTTATTATCATTTTATAAACGTACATCGGTAATCACTTAGCAGCGTGCTAAAACTATTTAAACCTCATGGACGTATGCAGCAACATTTTCATTAATTTACAATCACCGACAACGGAGGTGCATAAAAACGGTGCGTTTCTGTACACCTCCAATGGAGGTACATAAAAACAGTGCGTTTTTGTACACCTCCAACGGAGGTGCATAAAAACGCCACGTTAAAATTTTGCTTGAAACTGTATCCTATTTAAGCCCCATCTTTAACCAACAAAAGGACAGTATCGCAGACGGTCATCTCCGCCCCGTAAAGTTAACGGGGTCCCTCCGTGAGCATGATGGTGGCGACAACGAATATTATAATATTATTAGCCACTCCCACGCCTCGTTCTGAAAAAAGTCCGCGAAATTAAAGGGGAGGCAAGAGAAAATCAGCTGATCGTTAAAATAGTAACAGAAAAGTGGAGGTGCTCGGCAATGAATGCAAGAAAGACATTTAAAACGCCGTAAAAATGTTTAAAAATCACTTAATGTTATAATTACCATCCATAACAACCTGTCAAATTCACATATGTAAGATGTCAAGCCAAAATTAATAATAAAATAATAAAGAACACGATTGACCGGTGGTCCGTTGACTACACATGCATACGAGTACCAGAAATATTTTGTAAACAATGTAACACAATATAATGTGTAAGTTTCAAAGCAAATGCAACCACAAATAACATCAAAGACAATGTGGGACTACTGTTTTAATTTCATAAAACCAAACGTATATTTTCTGCCCCGATATTGAACGTGTAGTTAGTATGTATCGTACAAACAACATTCGTTTAGACAGGTAGTCGGGATTCTAGCGCCAGTTTTATTTGGGCAACCATGATTGGGATTTCACTCAATGCACTTATTATTAATTATTATTATTATTATTATTATTATTATTATTATTATTATTATTATTATTTATTATATTATTATTATTATTATTATTATTATTATTATTATTATATATATATAATAATAATAATAATAATAATAATAATAATAATAATAATAATAATAATAATAATAATAATAATAATAATAATAATAATAATAATAATAATAATAATAATAATAATAATAATAATAATAATAATAATAATAATAATAATAATAATAATAATAATCAGTTGAAAGGATATAGTCTTTGGTGTATAAGTGCATATGTACAATATTTCTTATAATAAATGCTTCAAAACAAAACAAAACTAAAAAAAATAAATAAAGAATAAATGAATAAAAATATCTATTTGGGCATTTACTTACATTAATAGTCTTGAAAATCACAATCACAATCCATGAAAATTAAATATCCCAAAATCCGAAGAAGACATGAATTTAATCCAAAATCCAACACAGGAATGTATTTTAATAGGAGACAGATATCCTATTAAAACCATAGCATTACTTGCAAACAACAATTCCCCACTCTGCGTTTAACGGGCTTGTGGCCGTCACATTGTAAATTGTGGCCGCATTAGGGTAATCGGTGTCCTAAAGACTGACACACTGACATACAATCAATGAGAACTATAAAGAATCCATTCTAGAATTCAACTACAAACTGAAAAGCATGATAAATATCACTCTCTCAAATAATTTCCTTTGCTCAGGTTCACTCACACTCTCCTTTATTGCAAAACATTGATAAGTGAGATAAAGTTTGTATTTCAATTATAAACTTAATCACATAACCTAAATGATGGAGAATAAAAACAGCTAATTATAAAAAAATTCACAGATCAAGTTATCTATTTGAACTCTGCATATTTAGCTTAATTACTCATTGACCATATATTTTTTTAAATGGCATTGTTTCATTTAAACAAGACCATGACGCTTATGCCTGGACCGGGTATTCACAAATTCTGCTTTTGTGTTCCACTTTTCGAATCGAATTAATCTCTATCTTATCCGTTTATTTGCAAATTTTCTGCACTTTATAAATAAGACCATAACGCTTATGTCTGGACCGGTTGTTCGCAGATTCTGCTTTTGTGTTCCACTTTTCGAATCGAATGAATCTCTATTTTTTCCGTTTATTTGCAAAGTTTCTGCACTTTATAAATAAGACCATAGCGCTTATGTCTGGACCGGGCATTCGCAAATTCTGCTTTTGTGTTCCACTTTTCGAATCGAATTAATATCTAGTCTATCCGTTTATCTGCAAAGTTTCTGCATTTTATTAATAAGACCATAACGCTTATGTCTGGACCGGGCATTCGCAAATTCTGCTTTTGTGTTCCACGTTTCGAATCGAATTAATCTCTTTTTTATCCATTTATTTGCAAAGTTTCTAGATTTTATAAATAAGACCATAACGCTTATGTCTGGACCGGTTGTTCGCAAATTCTGCCTTTGTGTTCCACTGTTCGATTAGAATTAATCTGCTTTTTCCGTTTATTTGCAAAATTTCTGCACTTTATAAATAAGACCATAGCGCTTATGTCTGGACCGGGCATTCGCAAATTCTGCTTTTGTGTTCCACTTTTCGAATCGAATTAATCTCTATTTTATCCGTCTATTTGCAAAGATTCTGTACTTTCTAAATAGGACTATGACGCTTATGTCTGGACTGGGTATTCGCAAATTTTCCTTTTGTGTTCCACTTTTCGAATCGAAATAACATCTAGTCTATCCGTTTATTTGCAAAGTTTCTGCACTTTATAAATAAGACCATAACGCTTATGTCTGGACCGGGCATTCGCAGATTCTGCTTTTGTGTTCCACTTTTCGAATCGAATGAATCTCTATTTTTTCCGTTTATTTGCAAAGTTTCTGCACTTTATAAATAAGACCATAGCGCTTATGTCTGGACCGGGCATTCGCAAATTCTGCTTTTGTGTTCCACTTTTCGAATCGAATTAATATCTAGTCTATCCGTTTATCTGCAAAGTTTCTGCATTTTATTAATAAGACCATAACGCTTATGTCTGGACCGGGCATTCGCAAATTCTGCTTTTGTGTTCCACGTTTCGAATCGAATTAATCTCTTTTTTATCCATTTATTTGCAAAGTTTCTAGATTTTATAAATAAGACCATAACGCTTATGTCTGGACCGGTTGTTCGCAAATTCTGCCTTTGTGTTCCACTGTTCGATTAGAATTAATCTGCTTTTTCCGTTTATTTGCAAAATTTCTGCACTTTATAAATAAGACCATAGCGCTTATGTCTGGACCGGGCATTCGCAAATTCTGCTTTTGTGTTCCACTTTTCGAATCGAATTAATCTCTATTTTATCCGTCTATTTGCAAAGATTCTGTACTTTATAAATAGGACTATGACGCTTATGTCTGGACTGGGTATTCGCAAATTTTCCTCATGTGTTCCACTTTTCGAATCGAAATAACATCTAGTCTATCCGTTTATTTGCAAAGTTTCTGCACTTTATAAATAAGACCATAACGCTTATGTCTGGACCGGGCATTCGCAGATTCTGCTTTTGTGTTCCACTTTTCGAATCGAATGAATCTCTATCTTATCCGTTTATTTGCAAAGTTTCTGCACTTTATAAATAAGACCATAGCGCTTATGTCTGGACCGGGCATTCGCAAATTCTGCTTTTGTGTTCCACTTTTCGAATCGAATGAATCTCTATCTTATCCGTTTATTTGCAAAGTTTCTGCACTTTATAAATAAGACCATAACGCTTATGTCTGGACCGGGCATTCGCAAATTCTGCTTTTGTGTTCCACTTTTCGAATCGAATTAATCTCTATCTTATCCGCGTATTTGCAAAGTTTCTGCACTTTATAAATAAGACCATAACGCTTATGTCTGGACCGGGCATTCGCAAATTCTGCTTTTGTGTTCCACTTTTCGAATCGAATGAATCTCTATCTTGTCCGTTTATTTTCAAAGTTTCTAGATTTTATAAATAAGACCATAACACTTATGTCTGGACCGGGCATTCGCAAATTCTGCTTTTGTGTTCCACTTTTCGAATCGAATTAATCTCTATTTTATCCGTTTATTTGCAAAGATTCTGCACTTTATAAATAAGACCATGACGCTTATGTCTGGACCGGGTATTCGCAAATTCTCCTTTTGTGTTCCACTTTTCGAATCGAATTAATATCTAGTCTATCGGTTTATTTGCAAAGTTTCTGCATTTTATAAAGAATAATAATTGTTCAAAATTTTACCTTACACCCGATATTACAAGTACAAGTGAGCCAGGTGAAGAAGATTGTCAAACAGTGTGACAGATGAAATAGGAAGAGAGAGAGAGAGGGAGGAGAGAGAGAGAGAGAGAGAGAGAGAGAGAGAGTGTGAGGAGAGAGAGAGAGAGAGAGAGAGAGGGCAAATGAGAGAGAGAGAGAGAGGGTAAGAGAGAGAGAGAGATATTCGTTTTTTGTTCAAAATCTCTCTCTCTATATATATCTCTCTCATTGCACAAGGTTGTGCTATTTACTACTATTTATCAAGAACAGCCAAGCTGGCAACCCAGTCTCTGTATAAACTAAGCAAGATGGCAACAGGGACCTCGCTCCTTATCCAATGCCGAAGCTTTAGTTTGAGTCAAACGGTTTTGTTAAAAAAAACCACCCAAAATAAGTTCGTGTCGTAAGTGATGGAAGTTGAAGTCGGCTTATTATAAAATCGTTTTTATGGTCTGTTTGGATTACCCTTTTTAAATAGAAAAAGTGAATATATCATAAACTTGAAGAATAGGCAAGCTAAATGAAATTTAAATCGACTGATTAAATGAGTACGCGAGGCTGAGTTGCGAACGACTACTGGGTTCCGACATTCCGATCCCAGTGTCATTCATGTTCACCGTACCGTGTTACTGTCTACACACTACACTGCATTGTTAGTGACTGGTCATGTCTTTTTTGTTTGTATGTTTTACGCAAGCTTAATAAAAATTAAATTGACTGATTAAATGAATACGTGAGGCAGAGTTGCGAACGACTCATGGGTTCCGACATTCCGATCCCAGTGTCAGTCATGTTCACCGTACTGTGTTACTGTCTACACACTACACGGCATTGTTAGTGACTGGTCATGCCTGTTTTGTTTGTATGTTTCTTTTAATATGGGTCAATTTACAAAGAACAATAATAGAAATGTTCAAAACAAAAACTAGATTCACTATTACGTGCCTGTAATGAAGTGCTTTCCACAAACCGTGAGCGAGAATGATGGTGGAGGTAATGGCAACCATGTGGGTTTGTTATTGTTTCCTACCTCCGTCAACCCGCGCATCCGGTTGCGCACCCACGCTGATTCTGACCAATAGCATGGCTGGACATGGTTGACTAGAGTACAGTGACTTCTTATATAGGAGGACGAGTCGCCGACGAAATTTTACGTTCTACGGGGCCGGCCTACGGGGCCGGACAACCATCGGGACAAATATATACAGTGCAATATGTTATCTTTGGTTGTATTTATCTATCAATTTGTATGTCTGTATGTCTCTATATATCTATCTATCTATGTATTTATCTATCTATGTATCTATCTATCTATCTATATCTATCTATCTATCTATCTATCTATCTATCTATCTATTCTATCTATCTATCTATCTATCTATCTATCTATCTATCTATCTATCTATTTATGTCTCTATATTTTTTTCATTATTATTTTCTCTTTATCTTCAACTCCCACTTCTCCACCTCCCTCTCCGCCTCTTCCTCCTTATTCTTCTTTTCATCCATCTTTAGATGTTATCCGATTCCCGGAATTGATAAATGAGAGAGAGAGAGAGAGAGAGAGAGAGAGAGAGAGAAGGAAACACACACATACACATACACAGAGGGAGAGAGAGAGATAAGGAGAGAGATAAGGAAACACACAGAGATAGAGAGAGAGAGAGAGAGAGAGAGAGAGAGAAGAGAAGAGATAGAAAGAGAGCGCGAGAGAGAGGGGTGGTTTTAGTCCCAGGGCCTGATCGTTGTTGGGACAGGTATATGGTACTACATCTTCTTCTCTCTTCTCTCTCTCTCTCCTCTCTCTCTCTCTCTCTCTCTCTCTCTTCTCTCTCTCTCTCTCTCTCTCTCTCTCTCTCTCTCTCTCTCCTCATCTTTCTCTCATCTTCTTCTCATCATCTCTACATCTATCTATCTATCTATCTATTATCTATCTATCTATTATCATCTATCTATCTATCTATCTATCTATCTATCTATCTATCTATCTATCTATCTATCTATCTATCTATCTATCTATCTACTGTCTATGAATCTATATTTCTCTTTATGTTTCACCTTTTCATCAATTCACCCATCTTTTCCTTCATACATACATCCATCCATCTACCTACCGACAAAATCAATCGATCTACCTTCATATCTATGTTTAAATTTATTATGTATCTATCTATTCATCCACACAATTCATTTGTTTTCTTATTCCTCTCTTTATTGTTCTCATCCACAACAATATCTTCATAGCTCTCTCTCTCTCTCTCTCTCTCTCTCTCTCTCTTTGATAGTATTTCGTACGTGTATTCTCCGTCATATCAAATCAAATAATCCTCTCTCTCTCTCTCTCTCTCTCTCTCTCTCTCTCTCTCTCTCTCTCTCTCCCTCTCTCTGTGTCTCTCTCTCTTTAATAGTATTTCGAACGTGTATTCTCCGTCATATCAAATCAAATAATCCTCTCTCTCTCTTCTCTCTCTCTCTCTCTCTCTCTCTCTCTCTCTCTCTCACTCACTCTCGACCTCCCACCATGCTTTTCCCCGTCTATTTTTCTCACAATAAAATGGGAGAGACAGACACACACACACACACACACACAACAACACAGAAGAGAGAGAGAGAGAGAGAGAGAGAGAGAGAGAGAGGAGAGAGAGAGAGAGAGAGAGAGAGAGGAACCAACATAGACTGCGGACAGAGAGATAGGTAGAGAACAAAAACTAAGTCTGAAAAATGCCATTATTGATGTTCAGTTTCCAGACACCAGCTATTTAGTATATTGACCATTAATTACTCATGATAAGTCAATAAAAACCCAGTCATCCGCATATTCAAGTCAAGAGGAGATGAGAGGTTTGGGAGAAGAGGAGGGCACGATAGACAAAGCCAATAAATAGTGCACGCTACATTTAATCCGTCATTGCCTAATTTATGATTGTCATTGCGTCAATTAGTGAATGTGAGTGTGTGTGTGTGTGTGTGTGTGTGTGTGAGAGAGAGAGAGAGAGAGATAGATAGAGAGAGAGAGAGAGAGTGAGAGAGAGAGAGAGGTGGGGTGGGGGGGGGGGGGGGGGGAGCAGTGGAAGGAGATTAATTTTTCGTAGTGTTTTTATGCACCTCCGTTGACGGTGTATCTTAACGGATCGTTTTTATACACCTCCGTCACGCATGCGCATTCCACCCAATTTCATTAGCGATATTGTTTCTTCATTTGGACATGGCGAATGTTATATTGTGACATCTGTAGGATGTCTTTGTTAATAAATTTATATAAGAATATTAATAATTTAAAAAATCGAAATATAAAACCAGAAAATAGAAGTTGCATTGAAGGTAAAATAATGTTTTAGAAAGACCTTATTAAATGTGATGAACCGTCAGGTGGCTCCGTAGCGCAGTGGACAAGCTGTCAGACTCCAACCTCGAAAGTACCGGGTTCGATTCCCAATGTTGACTTTTTTTTTTCTTTTTTCTTTGATTTACTTTGTTTTTGTTTGCTTTTTTTTTTCTTTCTTTTTTTTTTTCAAAAACTTTTTATCATGTTTTTAAAAATTTTCGATTTTAATTTTCTAAAATTATTTATTTATTTGAGATCAGTATTTGTGTGCCATGTTTCTTTTTACTTTTGATTTTTTAAATTGTTGTTATTATTCTTTAATTTATTATCATTGTACATCGGTAATCACTAAGCAGCGTGCTAAACTACAATCTTAAACTATTTAAACCTCATGGACGTATGCAGCAACAACTTTACCATCACCGCCAACGGAGGTGCATAAAAACGGTGCGTTTTTGTATACCTCCAATGGAGGTGTATAAAAACGCCACCTTAATTTTTTAATTACCCAAACAAATCACAATGAATGTAGACTCCACCTCACTAGTTCAATTCGTATTGAGAATGTATGATGTTGCGTTGGGAAGAGAGGTGGAAGGGGGGGGGGGTTGGGGGTGTTATGTGTGTGTGTGTGGGGGGGGGGGGGGGGGGTTGTATGGGGGAGGGGGTGTTTTCTGTTCAAAAGTGTGTGTTACAAGGTTCATGTACACAAAAGTTTCGGATTTTAGTCAAGACTCACCATTTCTGTAGTTAGTGTAATCCGTGTTCCGTCACAAATAATGAATTAATTTCACTTGAATCGTTCTATTTTCTATGACTCTCACTATGACTATGATTAGTTCTGACTCAGGGAGGTTATAGTAATATTATTATTATGCTTTGGTTATGCGACATGTCTTTCTATATATTTTTATTTGATCCTCTAATTTTAACTCACTTCAAGAACATGTAAATGTAACATGTTAGGGATCAAAGTCAAAACATATTGATGTGATAATGACTACCATAAGCACAGTTGCACATCGTGTAATCCACTGAAATCTATCAATTATAACAATTCCATTTAAAAACGAATGATACACAACCGCTTGCTTTGGAAGTTTACAAACTAAAGAGGCAAACATGCAGATTGTTTTATACTTAAACTTCTGTTCTCACAAACAGGGATGCCAGATGGCCAGAGTTCTTCGAAGCCAATTTAGACTGCAAAAGTGACCAAATAGAACCCCACGTGGCCAAACACTTCAATTACTTTGACCTCCTTAAAAGACATCGATTTTGATTTTTTTTATGGACTAACCTAGGAAAAGACTTGTTTTTATTTTTTAAAAAGAAAATTTTAATTTATAATATATACGCGATTCTCTGTGTGTCAATTTTGATCATACATGTGGCCATCTGGCAGCACTACCCACACACCAACTATGACTTAACTTCGTGACACTTCTTCCTAGCAAAATAGCAGTATTCTACTAGTTGCCTTTCCTTTTCAAGCTGCAACTTGTGGATATGGGTGAAATTTGACCGTTTTTGTGTGGGAAAAATTATCTTCGTAGTAAATAGCAGTATCTTAACCGTATCCATTACTTTAAAGACAGCATAGTCGGGAGAACGGTCGTCTTACTGGTGAGCCGGTCAGTTAAGGAATTTCTTTGATGACGTAAAAGTGACATCACTTCCCCACCCGATGGGGAAACGGTTGGGGGAAAGACGAGAAAGGAATGCCTTTGATTGTCACCGACATCTGCATATCATTACAGCCTGACGACAGGGGTACTGTTATATAGAGAAAAAAACGAAAGGCCCCGTAGAATGTATCGAGCTTTGGCTGTGAGCAGACCAGTACTATCAGTAGACAATGCTAGAGTACTATAGTTACGTCAAGTGGCTGGAACATTCGACACGGCTTTGGAAGACATCGCTACTTGCAGGGCTGCCAGATGGTCATAATTTTGGGCCAATTTGGCCAAAATTGGCCTCAATTAGAATATAGCTTTTTCAAAAAATACATTTTATTTACTTTTTCACAACTACTTGTTCCTTAGTGTTGTCGATCTTTTTTTTTTCAAATAAAAAACGATGAGTTTACAAGGCAGTCAGAGAGTTGGTTCACATAAGGGTGTATTTGGATGCCTTTGATTTTGAAATTGGCCACGAGGAACTCTGATCATCTGACGTAAATAAATGTGTATGCGTATGTGGGGAATTAGTCCGTCTGTATGACAATTGATAATGTATCCTAGTTTGGACGTGCATGTGTGTGTGTAGGGGGGTGGGGGGGGGGGAAGAGGGCAAAGGCTATGCTCGCATTATTTGACTTATTAAGTCACGCAGCAAATACAATTTTTTGGTGTTAAAACATTTGGTGTTGACACGCTTGGAACAGCAGTAACAAGAAATTGGGCAAATAATAATGTTTCCCTTAGAAAAAATAATATGTCGTATCATGTAAATTGCTATTTTATTCTAGCGAAAAGCCATGAGCAGACTCTTTTCGAAATGAAAGTTTGCCATGAAAAGAAATATCTTTCCCCGTCTATCCTATACAACCATCCAAAACCTTTGTAATCCCTATCATCTGTAAATTCAAAATGATATATAGCATGTCGACAAATTACACGATGGTGTCTCATTGAAAGAAGATATCATTTTTTTTTGTCTAATAGAAATCCGCTGATAAACCGCAATTTTACATATATTGACTGTTCATACCTATAGATTTCTTCTACAATTGAAATAAAATATTTTAAATCTTTAACATTTTAAGACAAATTCTATTTAATGCCCGGTTATTTCACCAAGTCTTGATTTAAAGTAACCGGTGAAAACTTTAACCATTGTCTAATAAATTCATTCAATCGAGAATCTACGGATAATTCTCGTTCTGCTATCCATAGTCGTGACAATACATGTTATCATTATAATTTGGCTACCTTATGACGTCAGATAACCTGGTGATAACTATAATATTATTATTAAGTAAATCATCGAATCACGAACTTCGACAAGACGTTGAGTCGAAATTGGCGAGACTGACCAATTAAATTATAGGTGGGTGGTATCAAAAACACAAAGGTTGAAAATGAAATACCAAAGTGCACAACACAAAGGGACAGACTTGTATCATCGAAGGATGATTGATGTTGCATCGATAGAGTTACCCTATTGTGTTCAGATTCTGTTTCTGCTAAATACCGAGTTCCCTAAATGGCCATGTCAATCATGTAACGTCTTTAGATGATCTCATCCTACTCTTTGATATCTATAGTCGTGACAATCATGACAAAATCCCGCCCACAAACTTTTCATTAGGTCCATCATCAGTTTCAATTTTTTTGCTCGTGTGATGTCAAGACTTTCTCAGAGCAAAGTATTGGTTCTTGATAGATGATGCTGGTTCTTGACCTTTCACCATTACATACAGCTTTTCACTGATTGGTTGCTGTGACCGCTTACGGATTAGAGCTATTCTCGACGACCGTCTGAAAGTTGCGTCACCTTCTTTGTGCCCTTTTGAATTTATTAGGGAGCCAAGGATCGTTGGGAAAAAAAAGCCAATATATGTTTTAGTCAGATTTCAAACAAACAAAGTACATCACCGATCTTGTCTCAAAGAGAAACGAAAAATGATACAGGAATCGAGAAAATCAGACAAGAAATAAATAAGTTACCAAAATATACAAACAAGGACAACATCAACTTTCAAAATAATATTTACTCTTAAAACTGTTGTTTCTCAACCGATTTTTATGATTCAAAGACTAATGTTCTCCTTCTTAATACTTGATTTCAACAGTGTGGTTTTTATATTCTCCACTATGATATTTATTACTTTCAGCTTTTACACAATAAACTGACTCAGAAAGGTGTCAAGTATTATACATGATTATGACGTAATACTCTGACGGCCATGTCTTCGTTTTGGACGGCGTTTGTGACTGGTGGGAGACGTTGAGAAGCTTGACTCGTGTGAGACGTTTGTCGATCGAGTTAGTCGTATTTTGCTATCTTCACAACTTAGATACTGTTCTTTTGGTGAAAACGGACGAGGCATTTGCATTGCGGTTAACCATGGATGAACAATATGTGAGACGGACGTATAAGATACTGTCCTTTTGTTGGTTACAGGTAGAGTTATTTGCGCATGGTATTAACCAAGAAAGAACAGTATCTCAAAATATTACGCAACATATTACGTCAATGAAATCGCCGACTAACAGAAAATCGCAATTTATCATTAGCTATTATTTAATGTTAGATGCCTTAATCGAATTAACTCTTTAAGATTCAACCCGACAAAAACCGACAACGACATAATATTCATGGGCGGGGTAGCCAAGACTGGCCTCAGTAAGTAAAATCCAATCGTTGTGAAGGAAATGACAGGCCCTGTCACTGCCGCAGGGTGTTTTCAGCTTTGATTTTTATAAATTTGTCCGACAGTAAAGAAAATACGTTTCAGAATTTGCGATTTTAATCCTATTTTATTTGCGGGTGAAAATCTTTGACATGACACTTTGTTGGTAAAAATCGGTTAAAAATTTATGACTTTGGTTTGATGAAAATGTACTTTGAAGCTATTATGTAAACTTTTAAAATATTTTGTGTCGATTTTGTCATTCGAGGTATCAATTTTATTGTAATAAAGTATGGAACTTCAGAGTTAATTTTCTGATGCGAAATTTTACTTTGTAATTTTAGCACCAAGAAAAATACGTCGGTAAATTTAAATTGTTACACCTCTTTGGTAGACCGCCGGGGTCGTTCGTTGAAATTGTGAATCAAGGTCTCAAAGTTTCGGACAATCACAGGTAATTATCCAGCTGGCCGAAACAAAGACGCTTCTCCCGTGATATTACGCATATTGTATGCAAGATAATTAACCTTATTGAGTAGGGCCTATAAAAAGCTATAAAATTCTAAAAGTAAAAAAATATAATTCTGAGGAATTTTTTGTGAATATAGCAATTGCTGAAATCAGCTTGAAAAAAAGAAGTACATTGTCTTGTTTCATAAAAATCGGTTGAAAACCAACTGTTTACGAATAAAATTTGATTTAAAATGCTTTTGTTTATATTGCCTTTTTAAGAACTTTTTAATTTATCGGCCCATTTTCTGAATTATTTTACCTTAAACTTTATATCCCAAGAGACGATCATGTAATACTTTGTTTGTTTCTAAATATAATAGTAAAATTTGGCTTTTTTATATCGACCATGCTGGATAATTTATTTCACTACCGTGGCGATGTGACGCAACTATTCCATGGCTGTCTTCACATGAATCGACGATGATTCATTCATTGTTGACGGCGTTTGACACGTGAGCTGCCAGAACGACAATCGTTGAAGGGTCAGATGCTCGTAGCCATGTTCTTCGGTCAAAAACTTAGAATCACGAGAACAAAAGTTTGAATTTGGTGATGGACGGACCTATCAATCGTTTCTGGCGGAGTTTAGCGAGAAGTTGACCGTTAGGAAAACGTAAAAGGGGGCATGTACTACATAAAGAAGCTTATATCATCAAAGGATGTCTACTGATTGCATGGCCATATAGGGAACTCATTATCTACTCCCCCAAAAAGAATCTGAACACGAGAGGGTTAAAGAGTTATGAATGAAAAAACTAAATGTGTCGATTGCGGCAAAACTGGTTGGACCTGGGTCAGCCCATATACTGTCCTTTTGTTGGTTAGGGCAGATCTGGTGGACACACGGATATTTGGAGTATGCGTCCACCATCACGAGCCAGTTGAAATTCACGACGTGGTCGATATGGACACGTTCCCATGGTTTGTCGGGCATAATCCACGGATGTACCGGCTGTTTTGAAGGCATGTTTTGGTTCTCAGCACACGACATGCATCCTCTGGTGGTGTTGACAATCGCTGTGTCGATTCCAGGCCAGTATACAGCTGTTCTGGCTAGCTGTTTCATTCGTTGCATTCCAAAATGGCCCAGATGTAGTAGTTGAAGAATGCGTTCTTGAAGCTTCTTTGGTGCTACCACACGATCACCATAGAACAAACAACCATTCGGTGACGTAAGGAAGTCTTTAATTCTTCTGAACGACCCAACTGACAGCACTCTTGTTTGTTGGGCGTCATCGTCTTTGGCCATCCTTCTTCCAAGTATTTGAAGACAGCCGATAGCACTGGATCGTCCTGATATTCTTTAGTCAGCTCATCAGGGTGAGAGGGAGATACCATCTGAATGGCGCAGAATGTTGACGAATCTTCTCCGGTCTCTCGTTTGTCGAATATTTGGTCAGGTCCTGATGGCAAACGACTCGAAGCGTCGGCATTTCCGTGGTCCGACGTCTTTCGGTACTCGATTTTGTAATCGTACTGGCTTAAGGTAAGTGCCCATCTTGCCAGTCGGTTTGCTGCCATTGCTGGGATCGGCTTTGATGGTCCAAACAGAGAGATCAGCGGCTTGTGGTCTGTCACCAAAATGAATCTTCGGTCATATAAGAATTGGTGAAATTTGCTCAAGGCAAAGATGATGGCCAATGCTTCTCTCTGTATTTGGCTGTATTTCCGTTGACAGGCGGTCATCGTCTTCGATGCGTTAGCAATAGGTCGTTCACTGCCATCGGAGTAACGGTGAAACTGGACAGCTCCAATGCCAACTTCTGATGCGTCACACGAGATTCCAACTTCCAACGATGGGTCGAAATGTGCAAGTACGGTATCAGATTCAAGCATTTCCTTGATCTACAGGAAGGCAGACTGTTCTTCCGGTCCCCATTTCCATCTCACATCTTTCTTCGTCAGATGATATAACGGTTTCAGTGTTGTAGAGACATTGGACAGGAACTTGCTGTAAAATTGCACTTGCCCAAGGAAAGATCTGAGGCTGGAAACGTTCTTTGGAGCTGGCATGCTTTGAATGGAATCTGCTTTTGGACCTTTCTCTAGACAGGTAGTGTCCAAGGCACTCCACCCGTGGTGAGTCAAAGGTACACTTCTCGAGTTTTGCATCGAAGGCCCGAGTCTTGCAGACGTTGAAAGATTGCGCAGATGCTGTTCAGCGTTGTCTTCACTGACGAGTATGTCGTCCAAGTAAGCAGCAACACCCGGCAGATCTTGGATCAATCTGTCAATAATCTCTTGGAAGTAACCAGGAGCCGACTTGATTCCAAACGGTAGACGCCTTTGTTTGTGCTGAGGGCAAGTCTCTTCTGCGACTCTGGTCCAAGACAGATCTGGTTGTAGGCATTTGCGAGGTCGATATTTGTAAATCCATAACCACCTTCCAAGCTTTCTCATCAGATCCTCAGGTGTAGGCATGGGATGGCGATGCGGTTCCAACTGAGGATTCACGGTCACCGAGTAATCTCCACAGACCCTGATGCTAGGTCTGTTTTGTCCAGGGGCAGTCTTCTTCTTTATTGGAACGACAGGAGTACCATAAGCGTTGAATTTGGTTAACTGCCAAACGCCTTTCGAGATGTCAGCTTGTAGCGCTTGGTGAGAAAAATCTCCACAATCCTGTCCGATGGAATGGAGTTGGCCTTTACGAACGTCTGGAAACGTGACCAATAGTCCTTCCACAGCTCTGCGTTTGAATCAAACTCGCAGAACCTGGTGTTGGTCACTGACGACTTGGGTCAATCCATCACCAAGGCCATTAACGTTTCCATCTGTTGACGCTGCATCTTAATCTGCTGTTGTTGTTGGGCCGTCTGATCACGCCAAAGCCCAATCAGCTCCTCGTTGGTCCATGCTGCTCGTGTAGTCATGACGATACGTCCAAAGCAGTCAATGAACGATAAGCAGGCCGATACGTCGCTGCAAATACACGTCCGACTCCGATGGTAATCTTTGCTGTCCGACACAGCAAGACAAGTAGGTCAACCGTTTGACCCGGCAGTTCCTCCTCGCAGGTCCGACACGGCAAGGCAGGCTCGTCCTGATGAAAACGTCCAAAACAGCCAATGGACGGTCAGCAGGCTGATACGTCCGACTCCGCTGGTTGGTTTTCGGTGCTGTCCGATACAGCAAGAAGTAGGTCACCCGTCTGACACGGCAGGTACTCTTCGCACGTCTTTCACGACAGGCAGTCACGTCCTGATGATTCTTCTAAAGCAGCTAATGAACGGTCTTCCCTCCCAGCAAGTCGAAACGTCGCTGTACATACACGTCCGACTCCGCTGGTAAGTTGTCCTTGCTGTCTGACACAGCAAGATAGGTAGGTCACGGCAGGTCCTCCTCGAACGTCTGACACGGCAGAGTAGTCACGTCCTCTCCCTCGCTCGTCTGGCACGGCAAGGCAGGCAGGTCCCCCTCGCTCGTCCGGAGGCAGACCAGGGCAGGGCTCGTCCTTCTGCGTCCGGAGGCAGACCAGGGCAGGGCCCGTCCTTCGTCCGGAGGTAGAGCAGGGCGTCTCGTCCTTCGTCCGGAGGCAGACCAGGGCAAGGCTCGTCCTTCTTCGTCCGGAGGTAGAACAGGGTAGGGCTCGTCCTTCTTCGTCCGGAGGTAGAGCAGGGCAGGGCTCGTCCTTCTTCGTCCGGAGGTAGAGCAGGGCAGGGCTCGTCCTTCTTTGTCCGGAGGTAGGGCAGGGCTCGCCCTTCGTCCGGAGGCAGGGCAGTCAGTCCCCTTCGTGGGTTGGCAGTCCTTAAAAGGACTAGTAGGTGCTAAGTAAAGCTTAGCGAGACAGTGATTTCATGTGACCTACAGCTGTAATCCTCGTCGCCACTGTTATGCACCAAAGGCAGTACACACTGACAGGGAAGACACTCAATCGTGGCCAATCAACAAGTTACTTTATTTCCAACTCTGTAAATCATATATCACAGACTTAGTAATATTAAACATGGCAGTATAGAAATATACATAAACAAGAATATACGTTATGTAATATAACGTCAACGCACACATGTAGTTAACTAATGATACAAATATAATGTGTTCTTAAAATGTATTCAATTGTGACATTATTAATAAGTAATTAAATGTAATTCAGCGTATTATTAATGGAAATATAAAAGTAGTAATACAATTGAAAAGGGCAATATTTCAATAATAATAATACACCATAACAATGATGATGATGATGATGATGGTGATGATGATGATGATGATGATGATGATGATGATGATGATGATGATGATGATGATGATGATGCTGACGACGATGAAGATGACGACGACGAAGACGACGATGATGATGATGATGATGATGATGATGATGATGATGATGATGATGATGATGATGATGATAAAGGAGAAAAAACAACAATAGAAAACAAATCATATTAGTAGCTCAATGAACGAATTATTTTATTCGTAATCACAGAAGTCTATCCTGTGAATTTTCCACGGAAAAGCACTTGGCCCGTTTCGGAATCCCTCAGGAAGAATAGGAAAGGGTGATCTGCTGTGAATACCTGTTCCAATATTGGACTGGGGGCGAGACTCTGTGCCACGGAAATTCCCGTAGCCGCTGCCGCAACAGTTCCAGTTTCTTTGACCTCGATGACTGCTTGATGAATCACCTGGTCCAGCCTTGGCTTCAATGCAACTAATGAAAAAAAACAACAAAAAAAAAAACATGAGCTTTTATATTCTTCGCGAATTCTCAGGTTTGAGAGGGTTTTGTCAAGGTGAAGATTATTTAAATCGATCTATGTTTGAAAGACGAGTTTTATGGTCAAAGTTTTAAATACCCAATTTTCCAAAGTACGACAATTGATTGGTTAAAAATAAACCCATGAAACTAGAGCTTTTATATAGCGCAATATCCAATTAATGTGCTCAAAGCGCTTTACAAAGGGTCCCTGCCCGACAGCAACACGTAGCATGTAGAACGAGACATGACGCGTGTTAGGCGATATTACAATATTTCAGAGACAACGCTGTTGACGTCCAGGTATCATTTTACACCTGAGTACGTTAACAACGTCGTCTCTGTCCGGAAAAAATGTAATATCGCATAACTGGCATCATGTTCCATCTTAAATGTTAAGTGTTGCTATTGGACAGGGACTCCTTGTAAAGCGCGTTGAGCACTTTTAGTGGATATTGCGCTATATAAAATCTCTTATATATTTTTTGGATACCTCTAAATCACATCGCCGCACAAAACGTTTTGAGAGGGTGGGTTACAAATTGAACTGGTAATCGTGGATAACTTACCTGTCTTATAGATAGATAGATAGATAGATAGATAGATAGATAGATAGATAGATAGATAGATAGATAGACGGACAGACAGACAGACAGATAGATAGATAGATAGATAGATAGATAGATAGATAGATAGATAGATAGATAGACAGATAGATATATAAATAGATAGATAGAAAGATAGATATATAGATAGATAGATAGATAGATAGATAGATAGATAGATAGATAGATAGATAGATAGATAGATAGATAGATAGATAGATAGATAGATAGATATAATTAAATGGTTTTGACATAGAGGGGAATATTTAGGAAAGAAAGTATTAAATATACAATTAGCAGGAAAGAGAAAAAAAGGGGGATGCCGGAAGACTAGATGGTTGGATAAGGTAAAGGACGATATGAAAGAACTAGGCCTAAGGAGATGATGCTATGAGCCGAGATGCACGGGATAAGCTGAAAGAAGAATAACAGTGAGTTACTTACCATCGTCGCTAATCCCACTAAAATCGGCAGATGGACCAAATACCCGTTTCATTCCCATATCTTTTAGAATCGGAGTCATGCCCAATTTTGTGCTAATTTTAAATTTGGGAACATTCACAATGAGACGGGTGCTAGAAAGACCCTGGAAAATGCCTGAAATTCCGCTAACATCCAGGCCCTTCTCTAATGTATCGACGTCGATGTCATCTTCCTTTGGCAGGACGATGTAAAGAGAGAAGCGATGACCATGGAAGTCCATCTTCAATACTTGTGAAGAGATGCCCGAGTCAAACTTCCAATCAAAATCGTTTTTATTATGCATCATTTTCACCTGACAACGAAAAAGAATTGAAGAATAATATTGACGTCACTTTGTTATTGTTTTTCGCCAGCCATATTTGTGAGTAGTTCTGACTTCGCTGTATTGGTGCTTAGATATTTTACTCACACATTCTGCCAGCCGGATATATCGTATCAACACACAAATCCGTAATCTTGGCCGTTAATTATTGCCTGATTAGTGAGGACTACTCATAGAAATGGCTGGCTAAAAACAAAAGAAGAAGAAGAAGAAGAAGAAGAAGAAGAAGAAGAAGAAGAAGAAGAAGAAGAAGAAGAAGAAGAAGAAGAAGAAGAAGAAGCGAAGAAGAAGAGGAAGGGGAGGAAGAGGGGTAAGAAGAAGAAGAAGAAGAAGAAGAAGAAGAAGAAGAAGAAGAAGAAGAAGAAGAAGAAGAAGAAGAGGATGAGGAGGAAGAAGATGAGGAGGAGGAGGAGGGGGGGGGGGGAGAGACGAAGACACAGAAAAGGAAGAAGAAAAAGGTAAATAAACAAACAACGGTATTGTAAACGTTACTTTTTTTGTTTTCCCATTTACACGGAAATCACGTTCGTTGGTAAGTTTAGCATCAAATCCATGGACCCATTTACCATCAAAATATATGGTGTTGATCAAGACCATAATTGTATTGCTGCCGACACTGCCTGGAATGGTACTCATCAATATTATCTAATTATAGCAATGACGATGATGATGATGATGATGATGATGATGATGATGATGATGACGATGATGATGATGACGATGATGGTAACAAATAATAATAATAAATATGAATATAATAATAATATTAATAATAATAATAATAATAATAATAATAATAATAATAATAATAATAATAATAATAATAATAATAATAATAATAATAATATAATGATAATAATGATAATATTGATAATATAATAATAATAATAATAATAATAATAATAATAATAATAATAATAATAATAATAATAATAATAATAATAATAATAATACTTTATTCATCCATAGGAAAGTGAGCTAGGGCGAGGTGACTTGCTCAAGGACACACAGCGCGGCGGATGATCGAACTCGGTACCTTTCAGGTGCGAGGCAAAGACCGTACCAATGAGCCACGCTAACATCATTTCCTCCAATATTAGTAACGAGCAAGTGCATTTCAATCCCATTATGTTCGCCAAGAAGTTCCGAGAGACTTATTATATTTGGCATAGTGATATGAATTGTTTCAATTCAACATCTTACCCTTTTCCACATCTTCTATTCTATATCTGTTGTTTCAATACAACATCTTACCCTTATCCAGCATACATCTAACCCTTATCCAACATCTCTATTCTACAGCTATTGTTTCAATACAACATCCTACCCTTATCCAACATATTTTATTATACATCTATTGTTTCAATATAACATCTTACCCTTATCCAATATATATTATTATACATCAATTGTTCCAATACAACATCTTACCTTTCTCCAACATCTATTCTATATCTATTGTTTCAATGCATCTTAACCTTATCCAACATATTTTATTATAAATCTATTGTTTCAATACATCTTACCTTTTTCCAACATCTTCTATTCTATATCTATTGTTTCAATACAACATCTTACCCTTAGCCAACATTTTCTTGATCATGTTATTTGTCTTTTTCGCCACGTAGTCATTGATAGCCTTCTCCGGTCCATCTATTGCATTGAAGTCGAGTTTCCTCACATCGCCCGAGTACTGAGTCTGGACTTCATTGCGGAATGTGTTTTTCAGATGGAGCTTTGGTGCATAAAATAATGCGTTGCCCGTTTTGAGTGTGACGTTTGGAGCTTTATTTAGCTGGGGATGGGGGGGGGGGGGTAGAAATATTAAAAATACAATAAGATAAACATGAACACATTTCTATTGCGCATTTCAACGAGTTTATCATGCTCAATGCGCTTCCCAATGTTTGGTAATTATCGTCTTCTTTTGTGACGTAATAATTTTTTGTCAGAATCAGGCCAATGTGAAATCGGTGAAACATGGCGCTTGAATAAGAACACAAGCCATAAAATACAGTCCTTCATCAACAATTGTATGAGAAGAATACTACAAATTCGATGGCATGACAAAATTAGAAATGCAGATCTAACGGAAATTACAGGCCAAGAAGAAATAGAAGTAGAAATTAAGATGAGGAGATGGAAATGGCTTGGGCACACCCTGAGAACATTACCAGGCAGGCTCTTTCATGGAACCAGCAGGGAACGGGGAAGAAAGGGTAGCCTAGAAATAGCTGGAGAAGGGCATTGATGGAGGACCTAAAAACTGAAGGCTTAGCATGAAAAGAAGATGAAAAGATGAACTTAGCCGAACAAGGTCGAATGGAATCGTCGATAGCCTGTGCTCCAACCGGAGTGAAGGACCTAAGCAAGTAAGTAAGTAAGTAAGTAAGTAAGTAAGTAAGTAAGTAATCAGGGGCCGTTTTCATGAACGCGGACGAGCGCTTAGTCTCTGACTATCTCTGACTTCAGTCAAGGATTTGAAAAAATCGGATTTCATGTGAGCTGACTAAACAAGTCCCAGACTAAAATCACGGTACCTTCGGACTATGTTTGGTAAAGTTTTAGTCATTTGTTGAGGCAGGACTTCATAAGCTTAGACTGAGACTAGTAACTAGGATACTTCATAGCGTAACAAGATAGCAGCTATTTTTAGATGAGAGCTTCGATTCGGAATGAAAATACGTCGGTTACGAATGTCAGAGGAAAAAAGTGTCCTGTTGCTATTGACACTAGCATTTAAAAAACTATGATAAGTGCAGATCGTCGAACGTACACATTTTTGTGAGTAAAAACTATTCAAAAAAGGAATCTAATCGGCTCGTGAGTTGCTTTTGTTTTATGTTTGTTTGTTTGTTTTTTTGTTTTTTTTTTTTTTTGTTTGTTCAATATGTTTGAATTTCATTAAAACTTTCATGACAGTCGACCACCATGGACATCATTGTAGTCTAGCAGTCGAATGTCAATATCACGTGATTTGATTCATCATGAGAAAACTAAGTTAAAATATGAAATGAACGAAATATTATCTAAACCGGATTTACTGCTAATTCCCCTTTGGAAATCTTTTGCGTTGAAGGCTGGTGTCTTACCTGGCGTCGTGATGTTACCCTCACAAAATAGCCGAAATTACCGTCCTTACAACGCCCACTTCTCGGCTAGATACTAGAAAGCGTTCATGAAATCCGATTTTTTAGTCACTTGCTTCCCTCAGGCTTAAGACTAGCTAGTCATTTACTAGACTAGTAAATAACTAAATCTAGTCCTCGTTCATGAAAACTGGCCCATGTTTTAGTTTAATGAAGGCGATGATCTAGAAAAAATATCACAGGCTCTATAAAACCAAGAAATTGGTGGAACTCAACAATGATAAAAAAGATTACCCCAAAATTAAGGCTAACTTCACAACAAACCTTTTCAATGAGGTCGTGGTAGGCGGAGTTATTCGCATCTCCAAGAGTTTTGAGGCTTAGAACGCTTCTCATCTCTTTGAGGGTTTCACCTTTCGCTCCGACACTGGCCATGGCTAGAGCTGAGTGAATGCTGGAATAGGGAACAATAGGGAAAAAAAATCGTAACGTCAAACTCTCTACTCTTTTGGTTCCAAGATTTTCAGGAGTGTGTAAAAAATCAGTCCTTCGGAGTACAAGTAATAAATAGGTTACATAAAGGTGTCATAACCATTTCAGTGGCAGGACGTATAGGTAGATTTGTAGGATTACGGGACGTAAAAGAGAGAGGATGGATGGTTTTATTGTACACTAGTTTTTATTGAGACTAGAAAATAAGAAGCCGTCACTCTGAAACAAGAAGATGAATTACACAAGGTATGTATTCAGTCCTCTGGGAGATTGGTTTTGCACTTCCAATAAAATAGGAACCAGTCTTTTGACACCACACTTTTCTTCCTTATAGTATGATGTCAAATTTCCTTGGAAGTGTGAACCCAGTCCTCAGGATTACTGAATACATACCTTGTGTAATTCACCTCTTAGCCTTGGAGTGATGGCATCTTATTTTATATCTTAAATAAATGCTGGTCGTCAATAAAGATTATCCATCCTCGCTCATTTACATCCCATAACAAGGATACTTATGGATAATTTGTCTATACATCATGTTACTAAAATGAAATAGTTATGCCACCTTATGGTTCAATTTGTAAGGTATTCATCGATTAATTATTGTCCTGAAGACTGGTTACAAACTTCCAAGGAGTTTGGAAGAGTTGAAGGTGTGACGTCACGAATTACTACAACTACTACTACTACTACTACTACTACTACTACTACTACTACTACTACTACTACTACTACTACTACTACTACTACTACTACTACCACTACTACTACTACTACTACTACTACTACTACTACCACTACTACTAGTACTACTATTAACAAGATATGAAGTGAGTAGAAAAGTGCCAGAAGACAATAGAGAATAAAAAATTTTTTCGCGGCGGTGGTGGGGTTCGAACCTGCGACCTTATTGGTACGACAACTCCGCCTGGCAGGTGAGAGCGTGGCTCTACCGTGTGAGCTATCCACGAACACAAAATATTCGTTTCAAACCAAAGTCATTTCTAGATCCTCTCTCACCCATTCTTGAGATCGCCGATTCGTTCACCACCATCGCGAAGTAATTTTGACCAGCAGTTAAGCTTATATCCATATTCTCATCACAAACATTATAACATAGAAACGATTGAGACATTGAGTATGCTCCGGTGTATGGGGTGAATTTTTAATTCAGAAAGTGAGTGGAGCAGGCACTTATGTTGGTAACAACAAGATATGAAGTGAGTAGAAAAGTGCCAGAAGACAATAGAGAATAAAAAATTTTTTCGCGGCGGTGGTGGGGTTCGAACCTGCGACCTTATTGGTACGACAACTCCGCCTGGCAGGTGAGAGCGTGGCTCTACCGTGTGAGCTATCCACGAACACAAAAATATTCGTTTCAAACCCAAAGTCATTTCTAGATCCCTCTCTCACCCACTTCTTGAGATCGCCGATTCGTTCACCACCATCGCGAAGTAATTTTGACCAGCAGTTAAGCTTAATAGCCAATATTCTCATCACAAACATATAACATAGAAACGATTGAGACATTGAGTATGCTCCGGTGTATGGGGTGAATTTTTAATTCAGAAAAGTGAGTGGAGCAGGCACTTATGTTGGTAACAACAAGATATGAAGTGAGTAGAAAAGTGCCAGAAGACAATAGAGAATAAAAATTTTTTCGCGGCGGTGGTGGGGTTCGAACCTGCGACCTTATTGGTACGACAACTCCGCCTGGCAGGTGAGAGCGTGGCTCTACCGTGTGAGCTATCCACGAACACAAAAATATTCGTTTCAAACCCAAAGTCATTTCTAGATCCCTCTCTCACCCACTTCTTGAGATCGCCGATTCGTTCACCACCATCGCGAAGTAATTTTGACCAGCAGTTAAGCTTAATAGCCAATATTCTCATCACAAACATATAACATAGAAACGATTGAGACATTGAGTATGCTCCGGTGTATGGGGTGAATTTTTAATTCAGAAAAGTGAGTGGAGCAGGCACTTATGTTGGTAACAACAAGATATGAAGTGAGTAGAAAAGTGCCAGAAGACAATAGAGAATAAAAAAATTTTCGCGGCGGTGGTGGGGTTCGAACCTGCGACCTTATTGGTACGACAACTCCGCCTGGCAGGTGAGAGCGTGGCTCTACCGTGTGAGCTATCCACGAACACAAAAATATTCGTTTCAAACCCAAAGTCATTTCTAGATCCCTCTCTCACCCACTTCTTGAGATCGCCGATTCGTTCACCACCATCGCGAAGTAATTTTGACCAGCAGTTAAGCTTAATAGCCAATATTCTCATCACAAACATATAACATAGAAACGATTGAGACATTGAGTATGCTCCGGTGTATGGGGTGAATTTTTAATTCAGAAAAGTGAGTGGAGCAGGCACTTATGTTGGTAACAACAAGATATGAAGTGAGTAGAAAAGTGCCAGAAGACAATAGAGAATAAAAAAATTTTTTTTTACACGGTAGAGCAACGCTCTCACCTGCCAGGCGGAGTTGTCGTACCAATAAGGTCGCAGGTTCGAACCCCACCACCGCCGCGAAAAATTTTTTTATTCTCTATTGTCTTCTGGCACTTTTCTACTCACTTCATATCTTGTTGTTACCAACATAAGTGCTCCCCTTTGACTCACCCAGCATTAAGCTTAACTGCAATATTCTCATCGATCATAAAAAAAAAATTCACATTACATTGGATTACATAATTGAACATATGAGCATATGCTCACGTTTTAGTTATGTTTGGAGAGAATTGGCTATTAAGCTAATGCTGGTCAAATCTCGCGAGAGTGGTGAACGAATCGGCGATCTAAGAAGTGGTGAGAGAGGGATCAGAAATGACTTGGGTTTGAAACGAATATTTTTGTGTTCGTGGATAGCTCACACGGTTAGAGCACAGCTCTCACCTGCCAGGCGGAGTTGTCGTACCAATAAGGTCGCAGGTTCGAACCCCACCACCGCCGCGAAAAAAAATTTTTATTCTCTATTGTCTTCTGGCACTTTTCTACTCACTTCATATCTTGTTGTTACCAACATAAGTGCCTGCTCCACTCACTTTTCTGAATTAAAAATTCACCCCATACACCGGAGCATACTCAATGTCTCAATCGTTTCTATGTTATATGTTTGTGATGAGAATATTGGCTATAAGCTTAACTGCTGGTCAAAATTACTTCGCGATGGTGGTGAACGATCGGCGATCTCAAGAAGTGGGTGAGAGAGGGATCTAGAAATGACTTTGGGTTGAAACGAATATTTTTGTGTTCGTGGATAGCTCACACGGTAGAGCACGCTCTCACCTGCCAGGCGGAGTTGTCGTATGAGAATATTGGCTATTAAGCTTAACTGCTGGTCAAAATTACTTCGCGATGGTGGTGAACGAATCGGCGATCTCAAGAAGT
>NC_088362.1:36418225-36478225 GCF_034508935.2 Berghia stephanieae
CAAACATCCCTTCAGACGTAATGCTCAGACTCCTCGATATCCACGAGAGGACTGCTCATCAGACTACATCCCCTGCAACAGCGCCCACGGCCACAGGGGTCAAAGCTGAAAAAGTCAAGCGGCCAATCATCTCTGTGTCAGGAACAAGCGAGGAATGGACATACTTCAAGCAGAGGTGGTCGGAATATAAGCTCGCCACGCGACTTAGCGGCCAGGACATCATTTTTCAACTCCTTGAATGCTGCGACGAGGCTCTCCGTAGAGACTTATCAAGGAGTTTCACTAACCTCACGTCATGTGATGAAAATACTCTCCTCGATAATATTAAAAAACTCGCAATCCGCCAAGAAAACGTCATGGTGGCTAGGTTAAAACTCCAGCAGATGCGACAAGACAGAGATGAACCCGCACGGACCTTTGCCGCACGCATCAAAGGTCAAACAAGTGTCTGTCCGTACGATTTGAAGTGCACATGTGGAGTCAATGTCTCATACAGTGATCAGATGATTCGGGACACTTTGATAATCGGCTTAGCAGACGACGACATTCGCCTCGATGTGCTGGGGCAGGCTGACCAAGACATGTCACTCGACAACACCATCCGTTTTATCGAGGCTAAGGAAAGCGGGAAGCGCTCGGCTGGCAGGATCAACCCCCTTCCTCTAACGCTCACCCCTACATCAGTCAACGCAGCAAGTAGCACATATAGACAAATGGAAAGAAAACGTCTCACTGCACAAAACCGACCCCCCGGAAAGGAAATGCGGCTATTGTGGTAGAGATGGACATGGCACTAAGAAACAAGACAGAGTCAACCATTGCCCTGCATACGGTTATATATGCACCAATTGTGACATTCCGCACCACTTTGAAAATGTCTGCAGAAAACCAAAACAGAAAAGGCAAGGCAACTCTGCAACAGCCGTGTTTGAAGCACTATGTTCAATCGATCCTCTTGACCATCACGTCTACAATTCTGCACGCGAGTCATGAGGAAAGCGCCCATCTGCACAACAGCCGACAGTCCAAATTGAGATTCAAGCCCTCCCGTCAGATGCTAACGACCTTGGAATCGACCTAGCAAAAGCCCTGGCCATGACACCGGCTGCCAATCATGTCTTGGTGGTACCTCACTCCTTGCACAGCTAGGTTTGACCACTGCCCACTTCACCCCTATTTCAATGAAGATGAGAGCTGCAAATCAAAACCCCATCGAGATCGTGGGTGCCCTAGCCCTTCGAATAACAGGCTTCACACAATCCATGCAACGGAAAACAACGCGTCAAATTGTTTACATCTCGCAAGCAACTGACAAATTTTTCTTATCCATGGAACCTGCAAATACCTTGGTATCATACACCACTCATTCCCATCAATAGAATCAGCCATAATAACAGACTCTATGAAGACCATCCAATCTGCCCTACATAGTGAATCTGATAATACCGCTGACAAAGACCCTTGCGATTGTCACCCTTGCCAGAAACCACCACCCCTCCCAACAATCCTCCCCTTCCCAGCCATAGAAGAAAACAGAAAACAGCTTGAACAATGGCTCTTAGACTACTACAAAAGAAGCACTTTCAATGTCTGCGAGCACCAAGGGCTGCCAATGATATCTGGACCCCCAATGAGACTCCTTATCGACGATGAGGCCACGCCTGTTGCACACCACGCCCCTATCCCAGTACCCATCTACTGGCAGGAACAGGTTAAGGCTGGCCTTGATCAGGACAATCAACTTGGCGTACTGGAACCAGTTCCAATCGGGACCCCAGTGTCATGGTGTCATCGGATGGTTGTCTGCGCTAAGAAATCGGGAAAACCTCGCCGAACCGTGGACTTCCAAGCCCTTAATCGCTATGCCACTAGAGAGACGCACCACACTCAGTCGCCATTCCACCAGGCCCGCATGGTTCCACACAACACGAGAAAGAGTACCTTCGACGCCTGGAATGGCTATCACAGCACTAGACCCCGAGGACAGACACCTGACTACCTTCATAACCCCTTGGGGCCGATACAGATATCGCATGGGCCCTCAAGGGTACATTTCATCTGGCGATGCCTACACCAGACGATTCGACGAGATTATAAGTGACATCGGCAACAAGACAAAAGTAATTGATGACACTATCATGTGGTCCCAATCCATAGAAGACAGTTTCTTCCAAACAGCCAAGTTCCTGGATACATGTGGCAGGAATGGGGTCATTCTTAACCCGGCAAAGTTCTCCTTTGCTAAAGAAACAGTCCAGTTCGCAGGGTTTGAAATTACTCCAACAACTGTTCGTCTATGCCCACAAGTCTTAGAAGCAATTCAGAAATTTCCCAAACCCCGCACAATCACCGACGTGAGAAGCTGGTTTGGCCTTGTAAACCAGGTTGCATATGCCTTTGCGTCAGCAGAAAGAATGCAACCATTCCGCACAATACTTCAACCCAAGACACCATTCATGTGGACTGAAGATCTAGACAAGCTCTTTGAAGAAACTAAGGCCATCATCGTCCAAGAAATTCAGAGAGGCATGGAAATATTTGAAAAAAACAAACCGACATGTCTGGCCACTGATTTGAGCAAAGATGGCATTGGATTCTGGCTACTACAAAAGCATTGCACATGCGCATCAAACAAACCATTCTGCTGCCGAACAGGGTGGAAAGTGACATTAGTGGGCAGCCGCTTTACATCACCAGCAGAGGCAAGATACGCCCCAATTGAAGGAGAGGCCCTGGCTGTGGTAGATGCCCTCAACAAAACTCGTCATTTCGTACTAGGCTGTCCCAACCTGATTATCGCAGTTGATCACAAACCCCTCCTTAAGGTGCACAGTAACAGGAACTTGGATGCCATCCCAAACCCACGACTCGGGAACTTAAAAGAAAAGACACTGAAATATCGGTTCCAGATCACTCATACCCCTGGTGTCCATCATGTTGCTGCAGACACCATCTCACGCAAACCAGTGGGCGAAGCCGAACACATCCATCTACCCTATTCTGCCTCATGACTTCCTCATGGCCATCAGAGCACAACCTGCAAACTCCAATTTACACGCATATGAAGAAAGACTCATTGGAGGGATCAGTTCAATAACTTGGAACGATGTTCGTGTTGCCACCAGCAGTGGCCACTCAATAGTTGAATTAATTGATCTGATAGAAAATGGCTTCCCTGATGCAAAAGACAATTTGCCGACAGAACTAAGACCTTACTTTTAATTCAGAGACAAACTTACAAGTTTCGACGGTGTGACTTTGTACAATGACCGCATAATTATTCCTCCTAGTCTGCGCGACAAAGCCCTTCGAGCCCTCCACTCAGCTCATCAAGGTGTGTCCCAAATGTTCTCCCGCGCTGACGTCTCATTTTTCTGGCCTGGGATGACCGCTGCAATAAGTGAAATGCAAACGAAGTGCCAGTCTTGCAACCGCATAGCCCCAACTCAACCAAGTGCTCCCCCTACCCCGCCAATGTAACCCCAATACCCATTCCATTGCATCTGTGCAGATATTTTCCAATATGCAGGACATTACTACTTAGTTATTGTCGACAGATATAGCAATTGGCCCATCGTGGAAAGAGCACATGGTGGATCCACAGGCCTCATTACCAGCCTTAGACGCACTTTCACTACTTACGGCATCAGTGATGAACTCTCATCTGACGGTGGCCCAGAATTCACCTCTACAGCCACAACAACGTTCCTGCGCAACTGGGGGTCCAACACCGTCTCTCATCAGTGGCATTCCCACACAGCAACAGCAAGGCAGAGATTGGCGTCAAGACCATCAAACGAATGATCATGGACAACACCTGTCGTGACGGGAACCTTGACACAGACTCCTTCCAATGCGCCATCCTTCATTATCGTAACACGCCAGACAGGGACCCTCGGCTATCCCCTGCGAAATGCATATTTGGAAGGCCAATCAGGGACTTTATTTCAATACACCCAGGAAAATATATCCCCCATAAAACCTGGCAAGAGACCTTGGTCAACAGGCACATGAAGAATGAAGAAAGGCTATCTGCCCATACTCGCATTCTACCCCCCCCCCCCCCTTACTGTTGGAGACTGCGTCAGGATACAAAATCAGACAGGGCCATTTCCCACGAAATGGGACAAAACAGGAATCGTTATTGAAGTCCGTCAGTTCGACCAGTATGTCGTCAGAGTTGATGGATCAGGCAGAATAACAATAAGAAACAGAAAATTCCTGCGCCTCTACCACCCAGTGATTGCCAGGGCTCCTCTAGCCACACTGCCTACACCCACCACAACAGTGGCAAAGAGCAATAATTCAACGCCTGCAACACCCAAGATGGTCTCGAACTCAGCAGGCCAGAAAGCAACTCCAGAGACAGTACAGTCCGATGCTCCACCGCTCGAAGAGCCACCCAGCAACTGTCCTGCTGACGAAATTATCGTCCCAACAAAACAACCTAACATACCGATTGCTCCAGCCGGTGATGCAAAGGTTTCATCGAACCTTGCTAACAATTGACAATTTTCTCTTCAGAAGGTCTGTCAATAGTTTTCGGTTGGTAAACAATTTGTCACATGATAAATTCCGCCAAGTGTCAAGAAAATTGTCAAGTACTTGAAAATGTCGCAGCCAACAGCCACCCTTATGAATGTGTGCCTTTCATCAATCAAGGAAATCCCTGGGGTGATAAGTGATAACGTCGTAGTCTCACAAATCCAAAATATCTTTAATCCTTATTTGTCAGGCTTTGGTGGCATGTACGGTACTGAATAAATGTACAACATCCACGGAACGGGTCTAACTGCTTGTAACAAATATCTGATTAACAACCGTTTATATACCGCAATATCCACGAAATATGCTCAAAGTCAAAGCGCTTTACAAAGGATCCCTGACTAATAGCAGCATGTAACATGTAGAACGAGACATGATGACTGTTCAGCGATATTACAAATTTCTCCAGCAGAGACAACGCTGTTAACGGCCAGGTACTCATTTTACACATCAATACGGTGAGATAATGTGAGTAAAGAGCCTTTTCCAAGGATTCAAGTATGCGCAGAGAGAGGCTCAAACCCAGGACCTTCCTATCTGAAAGTGAGAAACATACCAACAAGACCTCAGAGCCGTATTTTCGTGCTGAGAATTGAATTAATGGTCAAAAATAGAGAGCAACAAGTGCGTACATGTTTGTAAATAGAAGAATGAACGTGAAAGTGGTGCTAAGTTAGGAGGCATAACTCTTATCATAAAGGGGACCACTTTTGATTGATTTAGATAACTGTCAATCAATAAGACACACTTTCTCGTAGTTGCCAGTGCCTAAATCTTGTCATTGTCATCGGGTGCAATGCACCCAGTCGTTTTTTTTTTTTTTCTTATATAATTGTTACCGTGTGCAATGCACCCAGCCGGTGGGAATCAGGTGTATAAAATATGCCGTTCAGAATAGGGTTAAAAAGTTCTACAATTACAATTAAAGCACCCAAGAAAAGATGAGACAAAGGGGGAATTGGTTCAAATAGGAAACAGATATAGATTCCAAGAGCACACTATCAAAGTACCTTACTTAGTTTGAGATCACATAAAAGTCTCACCCAGACACCAGCACAAGATCCCACTAAGTGGAATACACTCAAATGTTTACAAATACATGTTTTTAAAAAAACAACAGAGAGATGATTGCAAGGAAAAAAATATCATCTCCCAAAACTATAACTATGCATTCGACTGTTTCCCTCCCAGCCAAGGACTCCGGGAGGGTCAGGACAAATCCAAGTAATCTCATTCCAAGACAAAGACAGAAAGCAATTGGAAAACATACAAGGGGGTAGAAGACACAGTGTGACCTCCTGCCCACTATGGGAGGTCAGGAACCCCTACCCGCCAGAAAACGATCTGTAAAAGTGTTTGAAACAGTGCCAGAGAAGACAAGAAAGAAAAAAGAAATACAGCCTTCATGGCGGGAGATAGAACTGAACCTTAGACCTTCTCATTCTTAGCAAAAGTTGGGACAATCTGATCTCAATATTCTCAGGCCTGCCTACCCCCAATTTCAAATTTCAGAGACATTCTACGAATACAACCTCACATTTCAGATAATGACGATGATTATGACGATGATAATGATTGTCATTCTTCTTCTTCTTCTTCTTCTTCTTCTTCTTCTTCTTCTTCTTCTTCTTCTTCTTCTTCTTCTTCTTCTTCTTCTTCTTCTTCTTCTTCTTCTTCTTCTTCTTCTTCTTCTTCTTCTTCTTCTTCCTTCTTCTTCTTCTTCTCCTTCTTCTTCTTCTTCTTCTTCTTCTTCTTCTTCTTCTTCTTCTTCTTCTTCTTCTTCTTCTTCTTCTTCTTCTTCTTCTTCTTCTTCTTCTTCTTCTTTCTTCTTCTTCTTCTTCTTCTTCTTCTTCTTCTTTTCTTCTTCTTCTTCTTTCTTCTTCTTCTTCTTCTTTCTTTCTTCTTTCTTCTTCTTCTTCTTCTCTTCTTCTTCTTCTTCTTTATTATTATTATTATTATTATTATATTATTATTATTATTATTATTATTATTATTATTATTTTATTATTATAATGTGTGTGTGTGTGTGTGTGTGTGTGTGTGTGTGTGTTTGTGACGTCGTGTCGGGTATAAAAAAGCTTCAATCTTTCTCTTTCAGTCCAGCACTTTGATTCAACATGGATGATTAATAGTTAACTTCGTAAAATAAGTTTAAATCAAGTAGGCTACCGTGAGTGATTCCTAAATCCACCCACTTCGGTGGAGATTTTATTTATTTATTTTATTTCCCAACATGAATGAGATTAAACACAATTCACACCTCATTCTCATTGCATTGCTTTGAAACTCAAAAATATTGCGCTGGCCGACAGTCCAAAACGAGCAGAGGGATCACAATCTGAGTTTCCTTGGACATAGACAACTTGAGTCTGCTGCTAAGCATTGTGTAAACAAATTGAATGTGCATGACGAGCCTAGTTCGGGTCATTTGAATCTAATTATGAAAAAAATCTGGGTCATTTTTTTCTAAATAGTTAGCTCTGCTTACGGACCGTATAAAGTTTCAAAGACGACTTTCCCTCAATATTAAATATATTTATTGACAAAAACATGTCCTCTTTTATAAATAACACAGGGAAAATAATCTAATGAAAGCGTTAGCTGAGAAAATTGGTTCATTGCTTTCTTGAGGGACGCATCTCTGTGCGAACAGACACCGGAGGCCGAAGTCATCGTGTACTCGACTGACACTGGACAATTGGAGGTTGTTACGGGACCCCAAAGAAATTCATACATAATGATTACATACATAGGTTTGTGATGAAAAGAAATCGACATAAATCAATAATTCTAAATGGTACTAACCTTTTTTAAGCCAACTGCATCATAAATAGGGTGCGAATCGGACACAATAATTTCGACAACAAAGTGACAAACTTTTGCACTCGTCACAAAGGAATTCCCTTTCTATAATAAGTGATCACGTGATAAATTAAGGTCTAAGTCTAATACTAAGTCCAAAATTATGATCTGCTGAAAGTCTCTATTATAAAGACATAATTCAAATTATTAACTTTATCAGTAACTCAGTAACATAACATAACATAACATTCTTTCACTTTCAAGGATTTTAGCTAATTTCACTTCAAATGACCACAACTCAATAACCGTAGCTTAACTGGCAATTCTGTTTTCTCTATGATGAAATAGAACATGTTAACTATGTATCACATATCGTAAAAAAAGGAAATCTGTGACATTGTAATACAATTAATATTTTATTCAATGTACTTTAGGTAAAATTCTAAATTTTAGCTGCCTTTTTATTTCATACCGTAATAATTTATTTCTGGATGAAATTTCTTAATTTAAAAGCAGTTTGAAAGAAGAAAGATTGATCTTTAAGTAAACTGAAGAAAAACTGACTCATAATTTGAACATTTAGTCACAGAATAATTTTTTAATGCATGTTTTATTCACAATTCTCCTACTCAGTGATCACTCGTTACGCAATCGCCTGCAGCGGTCATTAATTACTCAGTGACAGCTTTATCTCTTGTAATCGGCAAGTGGTACCGTCGTTCAGGCTAGATCACAGAAACCGGGACTTTTTGCTAAATGTTCAGTTTCAGTTTCAGCACGGTTTTCGGTGCCGTGGTAAGAAATAATTAATATGCAACAGAGTTACATACATAAATGATACATCATTATATTTGGAGTCCTAATCACACTCTCTAATCTCATAACGACATACATGCATGCACACACACACACACACACACACACACACATATGGACATACATTCACCAATGTATGGTTTGAGCTTTGTTTGCTTCGATCTAGTAGTGCTCATGGAAACAAGTTATTTCATTGGTTGAACTATTGAATGCAACTCACGATTTGTATTGTTTTGTGGCAAAAGACTGTCATTTTGACGTCATTTTTTGGTCAGTGTCGGGCCATAACTTTACGAAGGCCACGATTACACTCACTCACTATCCAGCGTCGTCCTCATCGACGTTGGCTGCCCGCCTCTATGATGACAAAAGTCCGCCCATTCTCTTCGTCTTTTGACGGTATCATATAATTCTCTTCCATTCATCTCTGTCCATTCCATAGAATTAAACGAATGAGAATACGTACGAAGCCTAAAAAGTGTCCACCAATGAAAGCATTCAGCGCCATTTTGTTGTTGGCTGAGAATGTAGTAATTACCATTCATTCGGTATCTATGTCAACATAACGACACAAGAAAAACAACAAACAATATCAAAATCCACAATAAAATGTTTCAGAACTGTTGCGTATATTTATGGCACAACGAAGCTGTCAAAAAATGAAGTTAGAGAACGTGTGTTATCATGTATTATAATAACCTGTAATGTGTTTCCCAACTACCACATCATCTACTACTACAACCACCACCACAATATCATCACTAACACTACTACTACAACCACCAGCCCCACATCATTATCACTACCACTACTACTACACCACCACCAGCACATCATCATCACTACCACTACTACAATCACCACAACCACATCGTCATCACTACCACTACTACTGCAACCACCACCACCATTTCATCATCATTACCACTACTACCACAACCACCACCACCACTACTACTACAACCACCACCACATCACTACCTCAACTACTACAACCACCACCACAATAGCATCACTACCACTACTACTACAACCACCACAACCACATCGTCATCACGACCACTACTACTACAACCACCACCATATCATTACCATTACCACTACTACTACAACCACCACCATATCATTACAATTACCACTACTACTACAACCACCACAACCACATCGTCATCACTACCACTGCTACTGCAACCACCACTACCACCATATCATCACCATTACAACTACTACTACAACCACCACAACCACATCATCATCACTACCACTACTACTACAACCACCACCACATCATCATCGCTATCACTACTACTACAACTACAACAACCACCACATTATCATCACTACCACTACTACTACTGCAACCACCACCACCATATCATCATCATTGAAATATATATTTTTTTAAATTGAGCTTTATATAGTGCAATATCTACTAAATGTGCTCAAAGCGCTTTACAAGGGGTCCCTGGTCAACATTTAACATGTAGGACGGGACATGACGCCTGTTAGGCGATATTACAATTTTTCGGACAAAGACAACTCTGCTAACGGCCAGGTACTCATTTTACACCTGAGTACGGTGAGAGAATGTGAGTAAAGAGCCTTTTCCAAGGACTCAACTATGCGCCGAGCGCGAGGCTCGAACCCAGGACCTTCCGATCCGGAAGCGAGTGTCATACTACTAGACCACATAGCCGCATCATTACCACTACTACTACAAACACCACCACCACATCATCATCACGACCACTACTACTACAACCACCACCACCACCATATCATTACCATTACCACTACTACTACAACCACCACCACATCATCATCACTACCACTACTACTACAACTACAATCATCACCACCACCACATCATCATCACTATTACTACTACAACTACAACCACCACCAACACCACATCACCTCACTAACACTCAGTACTACAATCACTACCATTAGGTTTTGGAGCTTTACTTCATTTGAAATAAGGAAACTTCGGAATTGTATTTGGCATTGTGTTTATATATCATAATATAATTCTAATCAGTTATCTATTTAGAACTAGATACTATACAATATGTATGCCAAATACCACCCCAATTCCCCTTGCTTGTGTGCGGGAATTCCTCTTTCGGCATTGAAATTGAGTGTGAGAGAGTCATCCAGGGACGGCTGGTAATAATGGGCAGGGTGGGCAAATACCAGCCTGTTTTTTCAAGTTATATGCTGTATTACCAGGTCTGAAATAATCAAATTTAAATTAGATAATTTCAAAAGTTACTACTTAAACTTTATACTTCGTACTGAAATCAATTTGTGTGTATTTTTGATAGATTGCGAATCACCATGCATCCCGTAATGCATAAACCAGGATACGCTACTGTTCTTTTTTATCACCCCCCCCCCCCCCAACCACTCCACTCCGCCCACATCGTCACGTCGCCTGACGGTGATTTTGCGGTCTGGCCTCTCTAGTACTAGGTCGGGCTAATTCAAATGAGCCCACCTTATTAACCAGTGAAAACTAAATAGAGATTTTGGCAAACAAACTTTTTCTTATTTATTGCCTTACTTGTGCTGGTACCATTGATGTAATGACTTTGGGAATGTTCCAGTATTGAATTAAATTTATTAATTTACTAATTTTATATCAATTTAGTATTAATTTGTATTGTTTTTATATATTTGTTTATCCATTTAAACTTTTCTTTTTTTTTTCTCGTTTTCTTTAGTGCTTCTCAAAACTCATTTATTTAAATTGTTTTCTTATTTGTTTTTTGTTGTTGTTGTTGTTGTTGTTTTGGGTTTTTTTTTGTTTTGTTTTTTAACAAATTAATTTGTTAGTTCTTTTTTTTTAATTCTTAAAGTAATTACCGCTGTATTTTTATTGCCAGACAAAATAATTTTGCAAAACAATGTAATTTTCTATTGTATTCCGTCTAATAAAACAAAACACTTTTATTCAAAAGTCACGACTAAATAAATATATAAAATACAACCACCATTTTGGTTTTCTCAACAATTGAATTAGTATACGAGAAATACTCTTATGAGAAAGGAGAGAGTTGAATTCTAACTAAGTTATAGAGGAAATAAATTTGTTTAAAGGAAGGGTGGGCAGATTCCGTACTTGCCCGTCCTGAAGCTAATACATACATAAGATAGGTCGCGATGAAGAGGCGGGAAGCTCGGGGTTGGTTGGGTAAGGAGTAAAGATAACAAGGTCGTTATTGTTATAGTCTAACGAATGCATGAGGAGAAATTGGTAACATCATTTTGTCTTAATTGTATTGTATGAAGTATTGGCGAAAGCCTAAGATTAAATAAACTTTGTTTTTGTTTGTCTTATTTTGACTATGGAACTGATACTGATACTTGTCATAGCAGACCTGCCTACTTGAAATAGGAAAATAAAAATCGTAGTTTTCAGGGCTAATAAAATCGTAGATATTTTAACTACCCTTTAGAAAATGACCGGAATTTCGTCTGTTTTGATAGATATCAAATTTTAAAAAACGAGATGGACTTGTATTGTCAAGGTGTTGTCGCATTATGTCTTGTCGCTTTATTTTTAGTTGTATTCTCTTTCGTGATTCATTTTTGATTACGTTTGGAATAATTAAAATCTACTGGTATTGTCATTTCATTGTGAATGTGATTATTTGCGGTTGAAATATTATTTTCTAAAGGTGAAAAAAAAATAATAATTAAAAAATAAATAAATAAATAAATAACTTTAAAAAAAATAAAAAGGTAAATTAAAAAAAAAAAAAAAAAAATATATATATATATATATATATATATATATATATATATATATATATATATATATATATATATATATATATATATGACCGAATCATCTTTGCCCCACCACTGTAAATAGGCTAGAACCGCCACTGGAGTCATCACTACACACATAAACAACAGAAACAATTTAAAAACAAGACTATGACACGCAACCACTCACACACGAGGCTATACTATTTATCCTTTTCTCTATATAGAATAGGACAAGACAAACAATAGCTTGACTCTCGCTACACTTCGTATTGATGTTCGTCGTCTCACGAGTTCAACTCTCGGTCGACCTGTCAATATTCCTTTTTGCCTCGGACGTAATCATTAATAGAATGTTGTGTGGTTTTGACCGTGAAGAAAACCTTAAGAAGTCACATTTATATCATTTTAGAGAGATCGTTTTGGATAATTTTGAGTTAAACGAGCGAGCAGCAACTTGTTTTCATGAACGGCCGATCAGCGCTTGTTTACTATAGTAACGCGATTCCCAGCCAACATCAAAATGGCGGATATTTTTCTCATCGAGGCCGCTGGTTGGTTAGCCAATAAGAGCACCGTACGGTTTCCATTGGGTAAATTCCTTGGTCCATTCTAGGATGTTTTAAAAAATATATATATAACTAGGACTACATGTATGTCTTCCCTTTCTTCGTTTGCCCTCCATTTTCCCCTGAATCACATCTTTAATCAACGTGCATGGGTTTCGGCATATTCATATACTCGTATGACCGAAAAAAAACCCAGAGTTTTCTCCTTTTGATTATATTTAATAGCTCTGGCATGACTTCCAGCTCTTCCAGTATGTTTTTATTTGTTCTTTTTTTTTTCCCTCCAGCTTATCCTCATTATCCTTCTGTAAAACCCCATTTCAGCAGATTACAGGGCAAATACAAAAGTCGTTTGCTTTTTGTTGTTTTTTTTTTTTTTTTTTTTTTTTTCAGTGTCAGCCATACAAATCCAAATATCATATTACTATGTAAACATTTTTATTGACCCATCTCTTGTTTGATTCGAATAATCTGTATTTGAATTAAACAATTACGTGGGCAAATAAAAAAAGTTTTTTTTTGTTTTTTTTTTTGTTTTTTTTTTTGTTTTTTTTTTTTTTTTTGTTTTTTTTTTTGGGGGGGGGGGGGGGGGGGGTCAGTTTCAGTGTCAGCAAAAAAAAAGTTTTTTTTTGTTTTGTTTTGTTTTGGCAGTGTCAGCTATATTATATACAAATCCAAATATCATAAATATGTTTACCATGTAAACATTTTTATTGACCCATCTCATCGTTCAAAAACAGATTTTGCAAATTCAGTCGTCAGAGATTGAAAGTCTTCCGTCATCATCGTCGACTAATTGGCGTGCTGTCATGAATTTTGTTTTTGCAAATGTACACATGTGATGTGTGGTTGGTCTGTGTTACATTTTATCACTTCAGCGATCAGAATTTTTAAAAAATACTCACTTCACCAAACCACCGCAGTCACCACCACCACTACCGCATTTATCATCAGCTCCAATACCACCACAAACAACACAATAATAATAATAGTAATAATAATAATAAATTAATTAATTAATAATAATAATAATAATAATAATAATAATAATAATAATAATAATAATAATAATAATAATAATAATGATAATGATAATGATAATAATAATGATAATGATAATGATAATAATAATAATAATAATAATAATAATAATAATAATAATAATAATAATAATAATGATAATGATAATGATAATGATAATGATAATGATAATAATAATGATAATATAATAATAATAATAATAATAATAAGAAGAAGAAGAAGAAGAAGAAGAAGAAGAAGAAGAAGAAGAAGAAGAAGAAGAGAAGAAGAAGAAGAAGAAGAAGAAGAAGAAGAAGAAGAAGAAGAAGAAGAAGAAGAAGAAGAAGAAGAAGAAGAAGAAGAAGAAGAAGAAGAAGAAGAAAGAAGAAGAAGAAGAAAAGAAGAAGAAGAAGAAGAAGAAGAAGAAGAAGAAGAAGAAGAAGAAGAAGAAGAAGAAGAAGAAGAAGAAGAAGAAGAAGAAGAAGAAGAAGAAGAAGAAGAAGAAGAAGAAGAAGAAAGAAGAAGAAGAAAAGAAGAAGAAGAAGAAGAAGAAGAAGAAGAAGAAGAAGAAGAAGAAGAAGAAGAAGAAGAAGAAGAAGAAGAAGAAAGAAGAAGAAGAAGAAGAAGAAGAAGAAGAAGAAGAAGAAGAAGAAGAAGAAGAAGAAGAAGAAGAAGAAGAAGAAGAAGAAGAAGAAGAAGAAGAAGAGAAGAGAAGAAGAAGAAGAAGAAGAAGAAGAAGAAGAAGAAGAAGAAGAAGAAGAAGAAGAAGAAGAAGAAGAAGAAGAAGAAGAGAAGAAAAGAAGAAGAAGAAGAAGAAGAAGAGAAGAAGAAGAGAAATGACAATCATTATCATCGTCATAATCATCGTCATTATCTGAAATGTGAGGTTGTATTCGTAGAATGTCTCTGAAATTTGAAATTGGGGGTAGGCAGGCCTGAGAATATTGAGATCAGATTGTCCCAACTTTTGCAAAGAATGAGAAGGTCTAAGGTTCAGTTCTATCTCCCGGCCATGAAGGCTGTATTTTTCTTTCTTTCTTGTCTTCTCTGGCACTGTTTCAGACACTTTTACAGATCGTTTTCTGACGGGTAGGGGTTCCTGACCTCCCATAGGGGGCAGGAGGTCACACTGTGTCTTCTACCCCCTTGTATGTTTTCCAATTGCTTTCTGTCTTTGTCTTGGAATGAGATTACTTGGATTTGTCCTGACCCTCCCGGAGTCCTTGGCTGGGAGGGAAACAGTCGAATGCATAGTTATAGTTTTGGGAGATTTTTTCCTTGCAATCGTCTCTCTGTTGTTTTTTAAAAACATTTATTTGTAAACATTTGAGTGTATTCCTCTTAGTGGGATCTTGTGCTGGTGTCTGGGTGAGACTTTTAGGTGATCTCAAACTAAGTAGGGTACTTTGATAGTGTGCTCTTGGAATCTATATCTGTTTCCTATTTGAACCAATTCCCCCTTTGTTTCATCTTTTCTTGGATGCTTTAATTGTAATTGTAGAACTTTTTAACCCTATTCTGAACGGCATATTTTATACACCTGATTCCCACCAGCTGGGTGCATTGCACCCGGTAACAATTAAATAAGAAAAAAAAAACAAACGACTGGGTGCATTGCACCCGATGATTCAATGACAAGATTTAGGCACTGGCAACTACGAGAAAGTGTGTCTTATTGATTGACAGTTATCTAAATCAATCAAAAGTGGTCCCCTTTATGATAAGAGTTATGCCTCCTAACTTAGCACCACTTTCACGTTCATTCTTCTATTTACAAACATGTACGCACTTGTTGCTCTCTATTTTTGACCATTAATTCAATTCTCAGCACGAAAATACGGCTCTGAGCTCTTGTTGGTATGTTTCTCACTTTCAGATAGGAAGGTCCTGGGTTTGAGCCTCTCTCTGCGCATACTTGAATCCTTGGAAAAGGCTCTTTACTCACATTATCTCACCGTACTCATGTGTAAAATGAGTACCTGGCCGTTAACAGCGTTGTCAATTTGTAATATCGCTGAACAGGCATCGTGTCTCGTTCTACACGTTACATGCTGCTATTAGTCAGGGATCCTTTGTAAAGCGCTTTGAGCATATTTCGTGGATATTGCGGTATATAAACGGTTGTTAATCAGATATTTGTTACAAGCAATTAGACCCGTTCCGTGGATGTTGTACATTTATTCAGTACCGTACATGCCACCAAATTCTGACAAATAAGGATTAAAGATATTTTGGATTTGTGAGACTACGACGTTATCACTTATCACCCCAGGGATTTCCTTGATTGATGAAAGGAACACATTCATAAGGGTGGCTACAAATGATTCTGTTGGCTGCGACATTTTCAAGAACTTGACAATTTTCTTGACACTTGGCGGAATTTATCATGTGACAAATTGTTTACCAACCTAAAACTATTGACAGACCTTCTGAAGAGAAAATTGTCAATTGTTGGCACGGTTCGATGAAACAAGCGCTTGCTCCCTCCTACCTTCCAAAGTAAGAAGGAACTGGGACTTTTTTAATCTAAGGTTGTTTTCGGCAGAGGAATCACACTGGTTTCTTTCTAGGGATACAAGACTACAGTGCTGCTGAGTTCAATGCACAATGACTGCATGAGATGGTCGCAAACCAGAGATTGTGCACACTTACAATCAACAAACAAAAGATGGTGGTGGCCTCAATGGACCAGAAGGTACATTTCACTTTCCCTCTACTATTTTCAAGCATGTGCTCTCTTGTTGTTCTTTATTTTTGACCACTAATTTAATAGTCATCATGAAAATGCGGTTCTGAGGCATAATCCTTCTCAAACAAGCAGAAAACAAAACAAAAAATAGCCATTGGTGATGTTACCAGAATCACTTGCAGGGTGATTTGGAGCCTTTTATTTTTCTCCCAAGGATCGATATTGGAAGCAATCTTTGTTTTTGTTTTTTTGTTTTTAAGGGTTTTACGGCGCTTGCAACACATTTAGGTTATATCAGCGCCAGTAAAAAGGAAGGAAATGGGATAGTCGAAAGTTCTAGAATTACAATTAAAGCACCCAAGAGAGAGTAAGACAAAGGGGAATTGGGAACAAATAGGGATCAGATGTAGATTCCAAGAGCATACCATCAATGTACTTAGCTTGAGATCACCTATAAGTCTCATCCGGACACAAGCACAAAATCCAACAATGAGGAATACACTCAGATGCTTACATCATACAATAAAAATAAATATAATAATACATAACAGAGAGATGATTTACAAGGATAAAAATATCATCTCTCAAAACAATAACTATGCATTCGACTGTTTCCCTCCCAGCCAGGACTCGGGCCAGGGCCAGGACAAAACCAAGTAATCTCATTCCAAGACAAAGACAGAAAGCATGTTGGAAAACAGATATAAGGGGATAGAAGACACAGTATGTACCTCCCTGCCCGCTATGGGAGGTCAGGATCCCCACCCAGAGGAAGCAATGTCAAAAATCGTCAAAGAGTTCCTGATCCAAACAACCAAAGAACCTGTCTTTGAGCAATTCAAACGGAGGGCAGCAAACAGGACACTGAACCTGACATATAGACAGAACATAGACAATACTGTTGAAAGTTTGACGAAGGTGTGCTGTCAACCAGAAAAGATAACCATGCCTACTCCATCAAAGGAAACACCAGAACAAAAGAGGGAACACTCGCCACTCTAAAGCATACAAAACCGATAAAGATGCAGTATCTGACCATCTTACAAAGGCAATCTGTTTGTTCTCCTGTTATGCATCCCTCATTTTTTCTATGTTAAAGTATACGGGTGCATTGCATCCAGCCAGTTTTTTTTTTCCTCTTGGTCTTATTTTGCTACCGGGTGCAGAGCACTCAGTTGGGTTGACCATGGTGAAAATTTTGTTCCTGAATAAAATTTTACGTTCTTTGAAAATAATTCCTATAATTTGCATAATAACCACTATGGAAACGCTCATTCTGAATTTTAAGGAGAAAATGTATTCTGGGCTAAAATATCTAGAGTTGTTTAGTCGATCCGGGTGCATTGCACCCAGCCGTTCGGAATAGGGTTAATATCCCATTTTCTTCTTTTTTTTTACTGGTGCTGATATGACCTTAATGTGTTGCAAGCGCCGTAAAACCCTTTTAAAAAATCCGATTGTTTTCTTTCAGTGCCTGCTCTCCAATAAAAAGAATTGTCTCTATACTTAAATGGAAGAGGGTGAAGAAAGGGAGAATGGGGAGGGAGAGGAGGATGAGGAGGAAAATAAAAGAGGTAGAAAAATATATAAAGATGGGAAGTGAAAGAGGAGGAGAAAGATCAAGAAGGAGAAATGGAAAAGTAATTTTAAGAAAAATTAGACGGCCCTTTATTTCAACTCGCGTCCTGTCCAGTAGTGACATGCAATTATGCTTGTTACTAGTCCATAACATGCCTTAAATACTGGATTAATTATGCCTATGGCTCTTAAAACTTGTTTCAGGTTTTGTAACTCATGACTCATACATATTTTTCTTTTAAACAGTGATGATGGCACACAAACATCTTAACTTCTACTTCTAGTTACGATAATATGTTCTGTTCTATCCTTATAAAAATATCGAATGTCTAAGGTCTACAGTCTACATACGATCGTCTTGCTTCCAATAAAATATTTTCAAATGATCGTAATTTCAATAACTCAAGTCCAAGCAATAGATCGTCCCCCAAAGGCCGCCATCGTTCTTCTCAGCACTTATTACATGAGATTAGTAAATTTCATGAGTATCTAAGGATTATTATGGATTTGAAACACTTATTTGTCTGTCCTGAAAAGTTGCGTTTTTACGATACGATAGTTTTACACCCTATCCTCGACATTGGTTTAAAGTGCACACATGTGTGATCATAAACAATAATCAAACACTTAGTCTTCTAGTGATCTGCAAATACAGAATAAAAGTAGGACAAGCACAAAACTTGATCGCGTGATTAAAATTAAGTCAATTCACTCATTCATTGAGCTATAATAAAACGGACAACCTGAGCAGTGAATTGATTTGTGTTTCACACGTAGCAAGATCAATCTCTTCAACATTTTTTGTGAGTATAATTCTGTACTTCTTTCTTTTCAATTCATTTTCATTAATGTAGACTATACCAAGTGTTCTGCTGTTCTCGATAAAGACAATAACATGCCATGCATTAAAAATTTTGGCCATTGAAAACTCGTCCTTCAAAATTCCCACGTTTTCGCCAAGATGAGGGTAATTTTAATCAATTGATATTTGAAAGGCGAGTTTTCTGCCCAAAATTTTAAATAGGTACGTGATTTTTCCAGAGTAAAACAGTAAAGGTCCTGTTGTGTGGTGTTTATAGTGATTGAGTGACCACAGTGAAATTCTATCAGGATCTAGCAAGGTGAATCAACAAAATCTTCTTGAATAAATCGTCATGTTTTGGGCAATGGGCAATTGTTATATACGAGTAGTATAGTCAATTGCATACTTCAAAAATACAAACAAAATCCGATTGCTTATCGAATGGCGAAAATGAATAAAAATCTGTATCTACTCTTAAGTTTGGCCTGGAAAATTATATCGTGAATGAGAATGCAATGAGTTTGATACAAGTCATGGGAAAGCAGTTCAAAGAACATGACCATTTTGTAAAGAAAGTCTGGCGCCGCGTTTTTTGCACAGCTTGCGGCCGCAAAATTAGGAAAATTTTCCTGATTTGCAAAAAATCTGCATGTTGTGCAAATTTTGGACAAATTCTTTGATTCTTTCTTTAAAATATTTTTTGCAAAATTTGCGTTCCCGGCGGTGATGAAGAATTTTATTGTAATTGTTTTCCCAACTTTGTGCCTCCTGTATTTCCAAATCAGCATAATTTCTGTCAAAATTTGCCATTTTTTTGTCCCATAATTTTGAGTTTGAAATTTCGTAATTCCACGGGGATACTTTATTACACGGGTTGCATGTAGTTAGTTGAACTCACTGGGCCCTGAGCTTTGATATGGCTGGCCGTCAGCCCTCCCTGGGCTTTTTGGGTAATTTTCAAAAATTCATATTAAATTAACTAATTAAACTACGACTTTGTACTTTTCCATATATACATACATCTGTATTAGATCTATATATAATAAACTTTACCAAATGATGCTATCTATAATAGTTAATTTATTATGAATTTTTGAAATAGCCCACGAAACAGGGTTTTCGTAAAAGGTTTGAGACACCCTCCATGTATAACAAAATGTTGTAACTCACAAAAACCTTCTAATGTTATCAAATAGTGAAGAAAATCAATACTGAAATGATTCAGATTTAATAATAAACCATAAAAATGAAATTAAAAACAAAAATACGCCATATGTATGAATGGTGTCAATCCACCAACAGCGATAATCCGGAGCCTCGAACAAAGTTATTATCAATTGTCCATATTCATACACAGTCCATAAATTATCACTAAAAATATGAATTGTCCATTTCCACATCTTTATATATAATTGAATTAGTGTCCAAATGTTTAACTTTGAAAAATGATATAATATGATAATGAAAAAAAAAAAAGTAATTGATCCCAAATTGGTCCACTTTCGTATCCAAACTTAACACTAACATAAACAATTGTCCAATGGAAATAAGTTTTTAAAAAAATATAATTCTCTTTTTGGTGGAATTGGGCAAAACAAGGGGCCACACATAAAGCAACTTTACAGATGGAGCACCAGTAACGTGTCTCCTTGCGGGCTCTTGAATTGGGTTTTTCACCCGTGGCACGGTGACGTTTCTTTTCCTTGTCAGCACACACTTTGCATGCTCTGTATGAATTGGCCTTGGTGGCAGTGCTAGGAATATTCTCTGCAAAGTGTGTGTGAAGAGCTGACAGTCTCGTAGTGGCAGGGACAAGCGATTGAGACATTCGGGCAACAGGTGGTGCAGATGAACAATTCAGACGCTCTGCTTTGTGGCGGTGAAAATCTGTGCCCAGTTGAATCAGAAACTCACGGACTGTCACCTGTTTGCGCTGGAGCAAGGCCACTTTTTTATTGAATAAAATCCGGGCCTGGATGAAAGTTAGGGTGAGAAGATGCATGAAGAGCTTTTTTGGCCACTTCATGAACAAGCTGATCAGAACAATCAACCCCTGACATGTTGATCACGTAATCTTGGACACAGGTTGGTTTGATCCTGGTGGAAGTTCTAGTTGTGACTCCTTGAGTGGCAGTCGGGTTGTGAATTGTTGTAAGAATATTCACATTCTTTATATCAAACCAACGAACAGCACACAGTCCATCTTTTTGCCTGAAGTCAGATTGCCCTTTTTGTAGTGGCTGTGTAGCCAAGTCCTTGGGCATACCAACCTGATTATGGCGAATAGGTGTCTGTGTATAGGACGTAGCCATGACCGAGATATGGAGTCATAAGATGCATGCAGACATCTGTAGGGGAGTTGCTGAGATTCTTATCTCCACAGTAAACCTCAAATTTGCAGACCTAACCAGAAGAGCTTTCGCATAGTTCATACAGTTTAATTCCCCATTTCGAAGGCTTGTCCTTCATGTAAACACGAAAGATCAATCTGCCTCTCCAGGGACAGATTGCCTCATCTATGCACACTTCACGTTTTGGGGTGTAAAGTGAAGAAAATGTGGTATCCAATGTATTGTAGTTTGTGGAGAGGTTGATGTCCTTCTTGACCATGCAGATGTATTCTGCATTGTTGCTGAAATGTAGAAAGGCCACAATTTGAAGAAAACGATCCCTTGACATTATGGTGGCACAGAACAAAGAATCGACAAAAGGGTTCGTTGACCAGTAGTCAGCAATCGTTGGTTTGCGAGTAAATGACATGTTGACAAGGATAACCAAAAATCCATGTAGGTCTGTAAGTGATACCGGCTTCCAAAGCCGATAAATGCTAAACTCCTTGGCTGCTGCACCAACACGAGTCTTATTCTGAGCAGCATATCTATTAGTTTCTCTCTTTAGAAACTTGAGAAACTCCTTAGTGATGATAAGGCTGAAGATGGCAAATGCCGTTTCACATTCCTCTGGCAGGTGTAGATGGTCCGCAAGGTCAAAGGCTGGAACTTCCGGATAGCCATCAAGATTGTGGCTCCAGCCGTCTATTCGAAGTCGGAGGTGTCATGGTAGAAGGCTCAGGTGCATTACCATTGTCCAAGTTTCTGGTAGCAGGAGGTGCTTCGCCATCTACAAACAGAGAGAAAGAAACAAATGACAAAATGAATAGAGATATTAAATTCTGTAATCACAGACAATAACTTACCCATGCTCCTATTATTATTATCTATAACAAATGGGTCAACAAGGGATGAGAGAGAGAGAGAAATATTTTTCTGAAATAAAACTCGGGGTTAGACAACAACAGCAACAACAACAACAAAAATCTTTTTTTAAAAAACAAATAAATAAAAAAAAAGAAAGAAAGAAAAAAATAAAAAAGAAAAATTTTAAGGAAGGGACTGAACAGAGATTAGATAATTTCCTAGTCCTTTCTAATTAAATGGAAGCAATGAAGTAGAAAAGAAAATAAAATAAAATCCAAGCACAGATGCTCAATCCCAATCCCAATCGTGACCATCAGCTGATGTGTGATCCGCAGACTGGACATCGTCTGACTACAATTACGTGATAAATAAATAAATAAATAAACTGGACAATAGTTGTAAATTAAAAAGATGTGTATCCAAAAGATCTGAATCACACACACACACAAAAAAACAAATAGAAGCAAAATAGAACATTTCCTAGTTCATAAAAAAATTATTGGAGCTAGAAACTATAATGAAATGTAAATAAAAAAGAAATTCAAGCTTCAGCAAGCACCATCGTAAACATCATCAGCCTCACCCGAAGACTGGAGATAATCTGAGTCACATTACGTGCCGTTAAATACATTTTTAAAACTGAACAAGTTGATAGTAACAATGAGATGTCTAATAAATATCCCAAAGGTCTGAGTTGCCCAATATTCACTAAATATATTCACTCAAACGATGTGCGAAAAGCAAGGAGCACTCTCTCACTTTCACTCGGCACTAGGTCAGGGTTGCCAGATTATTTTTCAACAAAATGCCAGGGGAAGACTCAAAAAATGCCAAAACACTCAAAAAAATGCCAAAGTCTGTTGACTCCCACCCCCACTAAGAAAACTACTCACTTTTGATAGACAATTTATTATCATATCCTGGTGGCTTGCGTGTTTTCTTTTCTTTTTCTTTTTTTTTTTTTTTTGAATCATACTAAATTTCCTGTTGGGGTAATTATTTACCTACTGACTACTAAGTGGAGTGCTAAACCACTACACCACGGTTGGATTTTAAGAATGAAAAAGAAATGTGAAGATGTTTGTTTTTACGCGTTTAGAAATAATTAAGAAAAGGTGTCATTTGAAGTATAATATACAAGAAAAAAAAATGCCAAATGCCAAATGATTTTTCGAATGCCAAACGGTTTTAAAAAATGCCAGATTTTTGGAATCTGGCATTTAAAATGCCAAACTGGCAACCCTGCACTAGGTATCAGACGAACACAGGTAGCAGGGTTGCCAGATTAATTTCAGGCATTAAATAAATCTGCCAAATACCACAAAAATCTGCCAAACCGTACTATTTAATAGTACCCCCTTTGAAAACTCATCAGTTTTGTAAAACGAAAAATTCTCAAGGCCTATGTCATAATTATTTTTTCATTTCCCAAGTTTAAAAAAATCACTAACACATAAAAATTGCCATGGAAAACGTGGAGTAGACCTATACATTCATTCCTAGGCCTCGGAAAATAAAATCTGCCAAACTGCCAAATCGATTTTTCTCTGCCAGGCGACTTCAAATTCTGCCCCCAAAAAAAGGACATTTGGCAGAAAATCTGCCAAATTGGCAACCCTGACAGGCAGACGATTTTCTTTGTTGGAACTGTGTATTCAGTCCACCGGAAATAAAAATATTTAAAAAGGACCAATTATCGTCTATACTTATCTTAATCGATAGTGACGACTTTGATACTGAGCCTATTAAAGGCATCATCAGAAATGGACAGGCATAAAAGTTATAGCAATTCAACGGCTTAATAGTATAATTTACAGTGTTTTATTTACTCTCTGAAAATCTTAATTGAGAGTTGTTCGAAACCTGGTGCCTGAAATAGATCTCAATTCTCGAAACCGATTTATCAAACATTGACGAGATTCTTACCGTGGCTGCAAGATAGTCATTGGCCTGGCCAATTTGGCCACACAGAGAATAATGTTTCTACAATTAATTTAAAATTAACTTTTATATCTACATTTTAATTTTTCCGAGTCCTTTAGAATTTTTTTGTGATTATCAAAACCGATGAATTTTCCGAGGAGATCAGAGTTTTAGTATTGCTTGCCCAAGTAAGGTTCTATTTGGTCACTTTTCACATCGATCACTGACCTCGAGTACGGCTGTGCTTCGAGGCCGCCCCGGGCATTCTTACTTTGTCTTCTTCCAAGATCCTTTTCTTTCAAAATCATTCCTTGTCCTTTGAATTGTAGGGCTGGTCTATTGTTCATCGTCTATCATCAGGTCTTGTAAAACTATTTTTTTTTTTTTACTGGTATCCCATTTTTTTCCCTTTCTACTAGACCTAAAATGACCTCAATGTTTTATAAGCGCCATCAAACCTTTAAACACAAAGAGTCCTTAAAAGAATGTAGAGTCATCTTCCTTGCTGCTCACGCCGATATTGTCACACCAAAAGTGTCCGAATGCCCAAGCTGTAACCTCATAAATAAAGATAGGAACCAAAAGAAAAAAGAAAAATCGAGTACAAATAGCTACAAAGCAGTCCTCTCTCTCTCTCTCTCTCTCTCTCTCTCTCTCTCTCTCTCTCTCTCTCTCTCTCTCTCTCTCTCTCTCTCTCTCTCTCTCTCAATCTATCTATCTATACTCTATATTTCTAATCTCTCCCACCAACACACCCCTTCTCTCTCTGACGCTCCCTTAAACACATTCAAGACCCTATAACTATAAAAGGTTGTTCTCTCTTTTTCTTTTATCTTTTTTTTTTTTTTGTGGTTGGTTTTTGTTTTGTTTGTTCGTTTTTGTTTCGTTTTTCCCCGGATTCATATTGTTACGTACAATAAATACACAAGGCAATACATTTTAACGTCTCACTGTGTTCTAAATTAAAATAATAATCTTAAAATGAGTAAAAGTAAATCAATTTTTAAAAAATTAAAAGTTGATCAAACTTATCGAGTCACCAGGACTGGCACTTCAACGTGTTGAACTTGAAAATTAAGAATTTTTTGCCAAGGGAGTAAACAGGCGTGCTCGATGTGAAAAGTGACCAAATAGAACCTTACTTGGGCAAACAATACTAAAACTCTTATCTCCTTGGAAAACTCATCGGGTTTTGATAATCATAAAAATTCTAACGGACTAGGAAACATTAAAAATAGATATAAATGTTAATTTTAAATTACTTATTATATAAACATTATTCTCTGTTGGCCAAATTGGCCAGGCCAATGGCCACCTGGCAACCATGGTAAGAATTTGTCAATAGAGCAGTAAAGTTAGGTGCCCCAAACGTAAACAAAGGTCGAGAAGCACGTGGCAAACCACATGTTCCTGTCTTGACAGCTCACGTTCCAATGTAACTAATAGAAAAAAATAACCTTTAAAATTTGGCTGTTAGGTGGCAAAAGAAACACATATTCATAAATACTCGATCATGCATCAAATAATGTCTAGATATGGATATTTTATGGAACAAAAGGTAAAATTTTCTAAAATTTATCAAAAGTTATAGTCTATCTATTTTTAGACCAGAGCAAATTATTGCGCTGGTGTGAACAAAACGAGAATTATTCGGAGCCTGATTTTCATAATAATTTAGGGAGCGTTCACATATTACGTCATCAGCTAGGGGGGGAGGGGGGGGGTCTACCAAATGTTGACATGTGTTGACATGGGGGAGGGGGGGGGGGGTCAGACCCAAGATGATATCATCAAAACATAGGCAAATTAAGCCTATTTCAAAGTTTGTTCCTTTCAAAACAGCTGAAGATAAATTGCTATGAGGAGTATTGCCCATCTCTCAAGAAACAAGATGGGAAAGGGGTATCACTTCTCAAAAGGCGAACTTGCCCTAAATGTTCATTGTATCACTCCTCGATCACAGCAATGAAAGACCATTCACGAAAATGCGGTATACAAGAAGAACAGCAAATGGGAGAAAATGATGACGATGAAGATGAAATTGATGATACTATTTATAGTACATTGCCAGAGGTCCAAGGCAGAAACATTTTTGAATCAATTAATTTTATGTTTGGAAATTGAAACAGAAATTCATTCCACTAAAAGACTAATATGCTATAAAATAATTTGCCTCCTATACTATTTTAAATTACACTTTCTGAATTTTTTTTAATAGCACCTGCACCAAGGAGCCTAATTTAAATAATGTTTGTTAGATTTTATCTTTGCAAATTTAAATTTTATGTCCCCATTGTATCGTAAAACATAAATTATCAACAGTTTCTGAAATTAATAAAATGTCTGAATGTGTTTTATCAAACGTTGATAATCAATGTTTATGGTTTGAAAAACGAATAATAAATATTGTGAAATTAAAGTTATCTTTTAGTTTTTATTAAATTAGATGACGTCATCATCTGTTGGGGGAGGGGGGGGGGGTCGGGTCAATGATGACAAGTGATGACTTGGGGGAGGGGGGGGGGGTCTAAAAAGGGCAAATTTTGATGACGTAATATGTGAACGCTCCCTTAGCCTTATATTATTATTTCTGCAACTGTTAGATTTTATGTAAACATATTTTCAATACTGAAAGTGTATTGCCTACAACTCAAACTACAAAATTGGGAGACCTATATTGTGCGTAAATTATTCCGGTCCCTAACGGAAATCACTAGCAACTTGTTATTGTTTACGTTTGGGGCACCTAACTTTACTGCTCTATAATTGATTTATCGGTATCGAGAATTCAGATCTATTTCGGGTTCCCGATTTCGAACAACAATGATAATATTAGGCTTTTAACGAAATCGGGCCGAACGAGACGCCGAACGCCGAACCCGAACGGATATAGCCTTCTCACGTGACCATGAACGAGATCTGGATAGTGAAGACTCTCAAGCGGTATGCAGCATCGGATCTAAGGTCACGTAATAGAGGATAGCTTGGGTTGCTGTTGGCTTGTGTTAGGGGAGGGGCAAGGTCATTGTCATTCAATAATATATAATTGTGCATGTGGCGCTCTATACAGAGAGAAAATTATAAATTGATTACGGGGGAAGGTGGGGGGAGGGGGGGGGGGGTTGACCCACAAACGATCGAGGTGTTGGGCTTCGGGTAGACCATGATACGAAATCAAAGAGAAAAGGCCGCTGGTACTTGGATGGTGGAAATGGTTAAGGGGTGTGGGAGGGGGGGGGGGCGTAGTAACAATCAGCATGGGATGTATATATTAACATTAATAATATAGGCAATAGATGACCAGGGATGTGTATTGTTTGTGTATTGTTTGTATATGTTTGTGTGTGTGTTTGTGTGTGTGCGTGTGTGTGTGCGCGCGTGTGTGTGTGTGTGTGAAAGGGATTACACAAAAACACCTTTCTCTGTAGCTTCCAAATGATTACGTATACGATAAATTTGAAAACCACATTGTTTGAATCAGCTCACTAATTAATTCCGGAGCCTTGAGATGGTGACGCAACTATTACATACAAAACCTTGCAGTCGAGACGGCAGGGCTTTTGGGTTACACAACCACTATTTACCCATCGGTCAGCGGTACTCTTTGATGTATACAACACTCACCGCCTTTACGCAAAGCCGCCTGCCCATAAATCAAGAGATGATCTCCTAACTGTTCACAAGCGAACTGTCAAACGAGCAATCGATGATTGGATAAGAATCTCAAGATCTCATATAATAAGGTAAGTTTTGGAGAGGTGATATCCCCCCACCCGTCATCGGACAGAACTTTCATTGCGTTATATCATATGAGCTCCGCCTCCTCTTTCTATTCCGGAGTGACGAGATTAGACGAGAGGACGCGAGAAAAAAAATGGTCACGTGTTGGGCAAGTCGATCGGTCGGCGAGCTTCGGTGTCTAACTATAACTCCGTATTAAGCCGTCAAATTGCCATAAATGTTAAGCCTGTCCACTTCTGATGATGCTAACCTACAATAGGCTCAGTGTCAATGTCGTCATTATCGATTAAGGTAACAAGTATAGACGATAATTGGTCCTTTTATAATATTTTTATTTCCGGTGGACTGAATACACAGCTATGTTTTCAGTCCACTGGTGGACTGAAAACACAGTTCCTTCTTTGTTACATTCAAATAAAACGTGATCAGTACACGATTTTTATACACACTATCGTCAAATGGACAAGCTATGATACCGCCATTCCGTTTATTTAAGAAATTGGTTCTTAATCGTCCCGCAGTTACGGAAAATTCCGACCGAACCGGCTCGGTCATAGGGTTCAAAGTTAAGGTCACCGTTACCGAGTTGGCTCGGTGATACAACATATTTAGAAACCTGCAAAATTTTTGTAAAATTTACTTATTTTCTTCTGCAAAATTTTAAAATATTTTTTGCAAAAAACAGCGGGATCAGATTTACTACGATTTGTTATTATTGTGCTTATTCCTTCAACACCCCAATCCCAAAGGAAAAGAAAACAATTCACGGTTCGTGCGCTGCTAAGCATGAACCAATCGGAACATTTCCTGTATTTAGCCATTTTATTTTTATACAGACCATGTTCTATTTCTTGTATCACACAAACATCCCTTACCCCATTGGGTGTGATTTATTTCTATAATCTCATAGTACGAGTCCCGAGTTATTTAGTTTATATGCAGCGCATATTATAACTTTGAAAATTACGTTTGTTATCGGATAATTTGTCGAAACTGGTCTAATAAACATTTCAATCGTTCCATTTTTGACTTGATAATAATTGTTAAAATGTTCTTCTCTGTCCCTGTCACCGACCAATAACCATGAACCAACGCTCGTGTGAACTTAACAGTTACAAGACTGATAAGAAGTAATCATTTTGAATTAGCAGCTTTTTTTTTTTTTTTCAATGAATTAAATTGACAAATGGAGGGAGGTATGTATTCCGAAAGCTCCACGTGCTAAGGGAAACAACCCAAATATTTCCTCAACTAACCCTAAGAAAAAATAAAACCTAGGACATTAAACTAACAGGAAAAACAAACACCCTAGCACCTTTAGCCCCAGAAGATCCCATCTAGTCCATGGAAAGGACAATAAATGATGTAAGGGGATAGAAGGCACAGCATGACCTCCTGTCCACCACGAGGGTCTAAAGACCCCATCCAGTCCACGGATAGGACAAATGATGTAGACAAAGCGTGACCTCCTGCCCACCATGGGAGGTCAGAAGACCCAATCGAGTCCATGGACAGGACAAAGCTGGAGGGAATAGAAGACAGCAAGTGACCTTCTGCCCATCATAGAAGGTCAGAAGACCCCATCCAGTCCATGGATATGACAAATATTTTGGAGGACAGAAGACGCAGCAAGTGACCTCCTGCCCACCATGGGCGGTCATGAGACCCAATCCAGTCCACGAAAAGGGCAAGTGGCATTGGGAGATACAAGAGATAACACAAGGCTGTGGACTAAGGAGAGCCCATTATTGGCCGGGGAGTCTGAAGTCTCCCCCCACCCCCTTCTTAGGGGAATCGTCTCAGGACAAGAACAAGGAAATTACAGTGGTATCCTGATAAAGCCAACAACACCGGACCAGAGAGATTGGCTGACTTAACTCACTCAATCCTAGAGATTTTTGTGACTTTTCAAAATATGAAAAAAAAATGTATTAAAAACGAGCATGTTATAGATATTTTTCTTCAACTACGTACCATTAACATGCAAAAACTAAAGTAAGACAAAGGGGAATGGTACAAATAGAGAATAGGCGTAGATTCCAAGAACATATTATCATTGTGCATAGTTTGAGATCACCTAAAAGTCTCATCCATACACAAGCACAAGATCTCACTACTAAAAGAAATGCACTCAAATGCTTACAGTATAGATTCAAAACAAGAAATATAATAATACACAACTGATAGATGATGTACAAGGAAAAAAAATATCGCCCAAAACAATAACTATACATTTGACTGTTTCCCTCCCAGCCAAGGACTCCGAACAGAGCCAGGTCAAAACCAAGTAATCTCATTCCAAAACAAAGACATGGCAAATTGGAAAACAGCTATAGAGGGACAGAAGACACAGCAAGCGCCTCCCTGCCCACGATGGGAGGCCAGGAACCCCATCCAGTTTTGGATTATACATATATATATATATATATATATATATATATATATATATATATATATATATATATATATATATATATATATATATATATATATATATACAATATTGATAGAAATGCTCAGTTTGTCATTATCAATTTATGTATATATATATAGTGCCTAATATAGCACTTGCCAGATTCTAGCACATCGAATTCGAATTCTAACACGCTCTGCATTGTAATACAACACGCTGGAGCTGGGCGATCCAATGTATTGGTTACCTTCCATGAATATTGGAGTTCAGCATACTCAGATTCTAGCACACTTTTTGGCTTCTCCAAAGAGTGTGCTAGAATCCAGTGAGTTAATGGGGACCTGCCTACTGTTACGAACAATTCGTAATATTACGAAATTTTGCCTCCAATTTCAGAATTTCATGAGAATCCCTAAGTCATGAAAACTTATTGAAAATGAAAGTTGATACCAGGCTACATAATTTTAATTTTAAGGATTTTAAAGTATTATTTAATCCTTCTGATGGGAAATTGTTGTTCTATATAGTTAATTATAGCGACTACCACCGTTTTTATCTCCTAAAAACTACGAATCTCTAAAGGTTCAAGAAGGCAAGTCTGGTTAATGTATCCACAAAAGTGCCCATTGGTGCTGAACAAGAACAAAACATCATCATAACATTTTGTACAACTTTACAACGATTCAAAAAATAAAATTAATATAAAAGCAATTGACGACAGGAAGATGGAGATTAGGGGAGTGGCAACCAGTTTAATAAAAAACTTAAAACGTTTCCTTCAAAATGAACATTACCATTTCCTCGTGGAGAGAGAGTTCATTAATTAACAAGTTTTTATTAAAAAATTTGAAGAAAAAAATGTAAATGAAAAGCAAGAATTACACATTTAGGTAATATCAGCGCCAGTAAAAAGGAAGAATATAGTAAAAAAGTTCTAGAATTACAATTAAAGCACCCAAGAAAAAGTAAGACAAAGGGGAATCGGTTCAAATAGGGAACAGATGTAGATTCCAAGATCATACCAAGTGTGAGATCACCTAAAAGTCTCATTTTAACACAAACACAGTGAGAGGAGCACACTCAAATGTTTACAAATCATTATATATGTAAAACAAAACATAATACAGTAAAATTACTTTAAACCGAAAGAAGCTAAACCGAAAAATACCTTAAACCGCAAAGAATTTAATAAATTGTACTAGTTTCTTCATTATCTTTGTACGATGAACCGAAATACTTCTAAGCAGGACTTTCTTTAAACCGAAACAACTTGAGAGCACCTTCCCTTTTTCTCTCTCTATTTTTCTTCAAAAATTCGGGAAGGAGGCCACACGTAATAATGCCCGGCGATATTAAACAAAGAGCGTAAGTATAAGATGAGGGTGATGGGTGGTGGGGGGTGGGGGTTAGGCAAACACTTCAATCACTGCCTAGGGCTTCATATACCTACTCTATAGATGTCACTGATCACTGCACTTGGGCTTGGCCAACACCACAATCGCACAGACTGGAAAAGGAAGACAGCGGGTGACTGGCAGGCGAAAAATGAGGAAAGAGGGGGAGTTGGGGTGTAGAATCACGCAAGCGAGATATTCTCGCTCGTGTGTTGATGCTTTGGAACTGACTGGATTTTCAACACGACAATTGACATGCCATTTCATTTCCACTTTGTTTAAATGTGTGTGTGTGTGTGTGTGTGTGTGTGAGGGGGTCGATGTAATTAGGCCTTTGAACCTAATGGCTTTTCAACAAAAGAGAGATGTGTAGTAGACAGCTTAGCACTTACACGCCTTTTCACTTTTCATTTCTACTTCACTTCACCTCTGAGTAGCTGCGCAACATTCATTATCAATTATCGCACAAGAACTTTCGATCTATTTTAGCTTTGCATTTTACTAAAAGATGTCTAAAAGAAAGCACTGTGCTTACACGTTGGAGTTTAAAATCAAAATACTATGTGAAGTCGATGAAAAAAAAGTTGATCAAGACGGAGATATAATGTAAAATACACGGCATCCCGAACTCAACTCTTTCAACAATTTTGATTTGAAAACGAAAACCCCCAAAAATATTTTTAAAACACACCCAAAGAAAAAAATAAAAATTTAAAAAATTAAAAATGTTAATGGTTACGAAGACGGCATTTATTCAACAACTCCATTTAACGGGAAACCCATGATGCGATTAAATGAGCAAATTCCTTAAATAGTTACTACCCTTGAAAAACATTGCAAAACGGGAACTTGCTTTAAACCGAAATGGTTTAGAAGGTCCCCAAAATTTCGGTTTAAAGTAATTCTACTGTATAGTGCATAACAGACAGATGATTTACAAGACAAATAAAAAAAATCATCTCCCAAAACTAACTATATAGTTTACAGTTTCCCTCCCGGCCAGGGTATCCAACCAGGGTCAGGATAAAACCAAGTAATCTCATTCCAAGAGAAAGACAGAAGCGGGTTCGAAAACAGATATAGGAGGATAGAAGATACAGTAAGTGCCCCCCTGCCCATATGGGAGGTCAGAAAACCCTACCCAGAGATGATGAATTGATTATAATGACAAAAGTGATGAATTGTTTCATTGGGAATTCTTATTACAGGTGAAATCCACCCAAATAAAATATACAGTAGAATTACTTTAAACCGAAATTTTGGGGACCTTCTAAACCATTTCGGTTTAAAGACATTTTGGTTTAAAGCAAGTTCCCGTTTTGCGATGTTTTTCAAGGGTAGTAACGATTTAAGAAATTTGCTCATTTAATCGCATCATGAGTTTCCCGTTAAATGTAGTGGTTGAATAAATGCCGTCTTCGTAACCATTTTAAAAATCATAATTTTTTTTTTTTTTTATGTTAGTATTATTTTTTTGGGGGGTGTGTTTTTAAAATATTTTTGGGAGTTTTCGTTTTCAATTCAAAATTGTTGAAAGAGTTGAGGTCGGGATGCCGTGTTTTTTACATATCTCCGTCTTAATCATTTTTTTCATCGACTTCACATAGTATTTTGATTTCAACTCCAACATGTAAGCACAATGCTTTCTTTTAGACATCTTTTAGTAAAATGTAAAGCTAAAATAAGATCGAAAGTTCTTGTGCGATAATTGATAATGAATGATGCGCAGCTACTCAGAGGTGAAATGAAATGGAAATGAAAAGGCGTGTCAATGCTAAGCTGTCTACTACACACCTCTCTTTTGTTGAAAAGCCATTAGGTTCAAAGGCCTAATTACATAGAACCCCCCCCCCCCCCCCTCTCACACACATTCAATCAAAGTGGAAATGAAATGGCATGTCAATGGTAAGTTGTCTCCCCCCCCCCCCCCCTTATTGTCGTGTTGAAAATCCAGTCAGTTCCAAAGCATCAACACACATCTACACCCCAACTCCCCCCTCTTCCTCATTTTTCGCCTGCCAGTCACCCGTTGTCTTCCTTTTCCAGTCTGCGATCGTGGTGCTGGCCAAACCCAAGTGCAGTGATTGAAGTGTTTGCCTAACCCCCACCCCTCACCCTCATCTTATACTTACGCTCTTTGTTTTAATATCGCCGGGCATTATTATGTGGGGCCACCTTCCCGAATTTTTTAAGAAGAATAGAGAGAGAGAGAAAGGGAAGGTGCTCTCAAGTTGTTTCGGTTTAAAGAAAGTCCTTCTTAGAAGTATTTCGGTTCATCGTAAGAATTAGTACAAAGATAATGAAGAAACTAGTACAATTTATTAAATTCTTTGCGGTTTAAGGTATTTTTCGGTTTAGCTTCTTTCGGTTTAAAGTAATTTTACTGTAAATACACTTCCATCCCGTTGAATATAATTTTATTGTTATATGGAAATATATTGTGAATATTCTAACAAGGCCTTCAGTGATAATGATGGCAATTAGTCAAAAGGAGAAAATGTACAGGCCCATCTGTAAAACCCGTGGGTCAAAATAGCAGGTTGTAATATCAAGTAATCTGTAATTATTACCATAGTACAAAATCCAATATATGTGCTCAAAGCATTTTACAAGGGGTCCTAGGCCAACAGTACAATTTAACATGGAGGACGAGACATAACGCCTGTCAGGCGATTATTACATTTTTTTATAAACACAGACAACCCCGCTACCTGTATTCAATTTACTCTGAGTTGTGTTTGGCAAGAATATTTGAGTAAAGAGTCTTTACCCAGAACTCAGCTTGCACACACACACACAACACATATCTACACCCAGCAGGACTCACGGGTCCAAAGGTAGGCATCATACCACAAGATCAATGAAAGCTGCACAAAATAACACGTAAAAGTAAAATTTCCACCTAAACACAGTTACTGCATCTCTCTGTCACAAGAAATACGTTCAAATGCTCACAAAATACTTATTCTCTGCAGAATTCATCATTTTCTTTGCAAAATTTTGAAATTTTTTTTTGCAAAAAACCACGGGGTCAGTACTACCCCTGATGCCAAAGGGCTTACAAATTATGTTTTATTTCTTCAAATTCAATGTGTTACATTTTCACTGTTTGGATCATCATTAGTGCTCAAACACTATTTTACCTCTGTAGTTTATCTGGATTTGGGACTAGCATGAGTACTGCTTTATTATTATTATTATTATTAGCCATAAAGACAGAGTAAGGCACCACATTGGTCGTAAATAAAAAAAAACTTGAATTTTTGTAACAAGAGTCGATTTTAATTGTTAAACAGGGTTTATACTAAAACGTATGCTGCTATATATCTGGCCCCGCGGTTTCTTGCACAACTGGCGGCCGCAAAATTTCGGAAAATTTTCTGATTTGCATTGCAAACGCAAAATCTGCACGTTTTCCAAATTTTTGACAAATTCTTTGATTCTTTTTTTTTTTAATTCAGATATGACCTTTTATTTAAGTTAAATAAAAGGTCATATCCGAATTTTTTACTTCTTTATTATAACAATTTCATTGACAACAATTTTCGTTTTGTAATTTTGTTTACCCAACTTTGTGCCTATTTCCAAATTAGCATAATTTCTGGCAGAATTTGCCATTCTTTGTCCCATAATTTTGAGTTTGAAATTTAGTAATTCCTCGGGGATATTTTATTACATGGGTAATTTCTGCAAAATTAACTTATTTTCTTCTGCAAAATTCATGATTTTCTTTGCAAAATTTTGAAATCTTTTTTGAAAAAAACCGCGAGATCAGATATATTGAGGTTTTTGTTACTAACAATATGATATAGAAAAAAATTGGGATAGGAGTGTTATGTCGCTATTCAGTGTGTCATTATCTACAGTTTGCACTGGATTTCTAAAAAAGGAAAGGCAAATTTTGAAGTAAATGGCTTCTTCAGCATCATACCATTTTGAGGTGATGGATAACAAGGGCTAAGGCAAAACCGACATAAAACAAATGGGTTGTAGAGCGATAATCTCTCATGACTCGCTTCACGAACAATAACAATGGGGCCAGTATCGATCCTGGGTGCAGTAGAGATGTTTTCTGACACCCCTGTCCACCCTCACCCGGAAATAACTTGGTGGCTGGATCTGTTGATCTGGTGGAAAGTATTTTGCTTTAAACTGGTGCCCTATCCAAAGGGAAACAAGAAATTGCTATTGTCCATTAAATGGTAGGGAAAATTTTTCCTTCAGAGCAATTAGGCCTAAGGAGCAGAGTTTATCCTTGTTTATAGAGCTTGAAACAGACAATAGCAATTGCTTGCTTCCCTTTGAAAAGGACGCAAATCTATCGCAAAGTACCTTCTGCTACAGATCCAACTACCCAATCCAATCACTGCTGGATGAACAAGGGGGAATCGTGAAAAAATCTTCACCTCACCTGGGATCTATCTCCATCCCTCTACATGTGAAGTAAGTATTCTACCTAGTGCTAAAGAAACCCGATGATAAATTTCAGATGACCTGACCACTAAGGTCAATCAAGAGTGATCAATAAAACATCATTATTATATTATATTACTACTTTTGGGAACCTGGTACTAGAAATGGTGGTATAACTTATAACAAGTAACGCACACTCAAAGGCATATGCAGAACTGCCTAATTGACATTCCCAAGGGAAATATAGAAAAAAAATAGCTTTAAATGGCTTTAGAAATAAACAATTTGATGATTCAAAACAGTTCACAGCCGTGAATATAGTTTCTTTGGTATTAAAATTAAACTTTCTTTCTCCACTAGATTTATTCAGTCAAAGAGGCGAATGCAGTTCTGTAGTTGGAACAAAAAATTTGTATTTCTACTAATTTTTTGTAGTACTAGGCAGATCTGCATATTATGTCAAATATGTTGGATAAACCAGACACTGGAAATTGAATAAATAGCCACAGACATGACACTTGGAGTTACTTTCTCTTTGTTGTTATAGTTGAGAATATCGTGGCAGAAATGAGGATGTTGAGATGGTCACTTGGCTGGACAAGAAAAGATAATAAAATGAGAAATGAACGGATTCGAAGGTTGACTGAAGTGGAGAATGTACCGATAAAGATCAGAGAAGATAGAAAGAGATGAATGGACATGTTAAGAGACGAGAGAAGGAGTACGTGGGAAAGAAAGTGTTAGACATACAATTAGCGGGAAAGAGCAAGAACTGGGCCTGGAGGAGAATGATGCTATGAACCGAGATGCATGGGGATGTGGCATTCATTTGGCAACTCTGCAAAATGCAGGATAAGCTGAAATCAGAACACTGGATTGATAAAGTGGTTCAAATTTATGTATCATTAATTAATATTTAACGCATTCAATGCTTGTAGATAAATTGGAATTATTGTGAAAATTCACTGTAGCCAGAAGAACATTATCATATGAGGAAGTAACAACAAAGAGAAAATGAAACGGTTATTGAGTGAACTCTGCATCAAGGGTGAAGACCATTTTTAAAGAAATGGGTCACAGTCATAGCTAAATATAGTATAGTGTCCTTTAGTATTTCGGAGTGTCTACGTACACGGTAACTTTAGGCAGTTTAGTGAGCAGCAGCAGTGGGAGTTAAATTGTGATGCAACTCGCTCATAAGAAAGTTATGACTGGAAATTGCCATTCGCTTTTACTAAGTTTTAGGGGGCTTCAATTAAAGATGCATAACTTCGTTATAAAGAGGAATATCGCAGATTCAGATATCATGGTATCATTATTTTCGTTACCAACCGGGCACCTTGCCTCTGGATTTACGTACACAGGAACAGTAACATACATGGTAACCTTGAATCTCGCCTTTAGTAGGTTACATTGCATTGTTTGATTTTTTAATAACACACACCCACACCCACACGAGCGAGGTCCATCCATTGCTTGTATTGTAGCGGCAAACCAGTTACCGGAGTTACTGTGTACGTAGATCCTGAGGCTAGGTGCCCGGTTACCGTGTACGTAGACACTGCCTTAGTATTTTTTCTCACGATAACCACAATTTTTAAAACTTTGAAGTTGGCAGATGGCTCAAGACATAGTTCAGTAGGTAGTGATCACTGTACGAAATTACTGATGGATTTTTCGTTCTAGTTACACACAATGTTCAGCATAGTGATGAGCTTTGAAATTCGACGTTTTCCTGCCATCCTTGGTGTAAAGAAAAGTCTTGAAACAAATATAACACAAAAAGCACGGATCTGTCGGAATAAGGGGACTGTCAAAGACGACCCACTGGGCAGAGATTTTACTACAACCCTGACACCGACGTCTTTGTCTTAGCCTCTCGGAAATGCTCTGAGGAAAAAGTTTCACATCCTGCCCATCCTCGGCTGTGAAAAGTCTCATGTCCTGAAAGAGAATAGAGTGTTCACAATTTCCTTGATGTGTAAATAAATAATAACAGCCGAGTTTGATTTGTAGGTCTAAAAACTTTGTTGTTGCCATATCTGCTACTGACATCTTTTTATCTGGCCAATTGGATTTGGACCATTCTAAAATTGGCTTGGAGTAGTCTTTGTTGTCAGGAAACCTTAAGTCATTGTAAAAAACATTTTCTATGTAGAAAAATCCTGATTTATAAATTTGCTTTGCCTTAAGGAGTGTCTCGGTTTCAATATCCGGCATATTGCTATAATCCCCAGCAATTACTTCATCCAAGGGGCATCTAATGGCATCTTTCAAATCTGCCAATGTTTGGGTCCCCAACACCATGAAAGTTTCACTTGATCGAATCTTTGGATTACTTGACTTTGAAAGAAGACACTTCGAAACCTGAACTGAAAGCAAAACATTTGGAATTGGGACCCTTTGCCCCCATGGAACTGATAGGCGGCGAGATTCTTCCAATGGTCTGACAAATGTAAATTCATCTACGCGACTGTATTTCATGTGGCTATGAGCTGCCTGTCTACAACATTGATTCGAAGCACGCAAAGCTCTCTGTTCCATTTGGTGCCTCACACATTCTAAACGGACATTTGGTCGAGTGTACATTTCCAGTAATTCCTTTCTAGTTTTTGGTTCATCACCGCACATGAGATTTTCAGGGGCACAAACTTCTGCCAATTCCTTCACTGTTTCATCATTCACATCCATTTTATGTGCAATCCTATTCAATTTAGAATCATCATTTGGAATTGATTTAATCCGGACAGCTTGCAGTGCCGGTAAGTTCCACGATTGAAGAAACTCGCGAACAGAAACAAGATCACTCTGAGGGGTCTTACGACCAGTTTTTTTGGCCTCTATTATATTCATGATTTAATTTTAAAGTCAAAGTATTAAAAGACTCAGACTTTTGTCTCGCTTACCAAAAATATAATATGGTTAACTGCAATGTGTTATAATGTAAGCATGTCGTTCAAATTGACAAAGTTATTAGAACAAAACCACGTTCCGTTTATAGTTGGCTGTTTACGTCTTGGGGAAATATTTAATATTTACAACAGGGTTGCCAGATTAATTTCAGGCATTCTGCCAACTGGATAAAAAAATCTGCCAAATACCACAAAAATCTGCCAAACCGTACTATTTATCTGTGAAAACTCATCAGTTTTGTTAAACAAAAAATTCTCAAGGCCGATGTCATACATTTTTTTTTTCATTTCTCAAGTTTAAAAAAATCACTCATACATAAAAATTGCCATGGAAAACGTGGAGTAGACCTATACATTCATCACTAGGCCTCGGAAAATAAAATCTGCCAAATATCTGCCGAACTGCCAAACAGATTTTTCTCTGCCAGACGACTTCAAATTCTGCCAAAAAAGAAAGGACATTTGGCAGAAAATCTGCCAACTTGGCAACTCTCATTTACAAATAAATAGGCTACAGGCCAGTGTTGCCAGGTGCAAAAATCCCGCCAACTTTATGCCAGAACTCCGCCAAAATCCGCCAACTTTATCCTACTTTACCTGCGACATTTCACCAAAATCCACCAAAAAAATCCGCCATTTGATTTAAAACAATTATAATCAACATTAGTGTATTGTCTCAGAATAAATATTATGTTATTAAATTATCCTCAACTATTTACAACGTTTTCCTTTTTAAAGACATGGAGATTCGGAGTTTCGATTTTGATTGAGCGGGAGTTAGACGGTTGTGTAATATAGATCTAGACACTAAATTCGTGCTCCCATGAGTCGCCTAGGGAGGGGGGGGGGGGGGGGGGGGGGGGGGGGAGAAGAAATTATTAGACTTGATTGCTATACATTTACTTTTTAAATCCGCCAATCGCCAGGCCATTTTTCCCCCCACCACGCTATGATAAGCGGCTTCCTAAAAAAAAATTCGCAACCTGGCAACACTGCTACAGGCCGCGATTGGAAAAGGAGAGTTAGTTCGAGAATCAATCTTTTAAAAAAATAATCTTTTTATTGAAGTCTTAACTTCTACGAATTTATACGAATAATATTCTCATAAAAATTATTTTCCACCACCACCACCACCACCACCATCATCATCATCATCATCATCATCATCATCATCATCATCATCATCATCATCATCATCATCATCATCATCGTCATCATCGTCGTCGTCGTCGTCGTCGTCGTTCTCATCATCACCATCGTCATCATCATCACCGTCAAAACAGTAAAATTAAAAATGTGCTCAAAGCGTTTTTATGGGGTCCCAAGCCACTGTCTGTAAGTATGGAAGTCACTTGTGTCTTCTTTCACCTACCGGAGTCTTTAGCTGAGAGCATGGCCTACTTGAGAGTCACTATAGATAGTATGCGCTTGTCTAAGAAGCTCATAACATTGCCATCCGGAAGTATAACGGACCAACACACAAAACTGTGTGTATCCATGAACGTTTATAGTGGGTTAAAACAGTTCAGTGAGCATTACTCATGAACGCGGATGGCAAAAAACAATAACAAAGACCTGAGTGACGTCATCTTCGAACTATCTATAGTTACGGGCTAGTTACGTCATGGCTGAGAACAAACAGTCAAATGTAGGCATGTTATAATTATAGTTTATGTCCTTTAATACGTTTGATCTGAATAAAGCGGGTCATACAGATTGTCGGAGGCCACCGTCATACGATTATACTAATCTTAAATTTATTTATTTATTTATTTATTCATTCATTTATTTATTTATTTATTTATTTATTTATTTATTTATTTGGTTGGTTGGTTGGTTGTTTTCATATTATTATAATATATCTTTATTGTCCCCAAAAAAGTGGCAATTTATCATTTGGTTACACATTTATAACAATACAATATTGACATAGACACACTCACACAAGATGCACACTAGTAACATAGTAGTTATCGTAAAAAAAAAAAAAAAAAAATTTTAAAAAATGATATTATCGATCTTAGCATTAAACATATTTACAGAGGGGCAGCGTGGCTCAAGTTTATGATTTTAGCTTCGTACCATAGCCCTACTATACGCCATGCTTCGTACCCAATAGGTATAGGATTCGACTACCCGCCGTGCTATGTGGCCTTGAGCAAGTCACCTAGGCCTAGATCACTTTGCGGCGCTGCACTACGGCTGACATCTGGATTATTCCCTTCTTCCATTGGGGATGGATAATAAAAATAATAAAATAATAATAATGCGTAAGTTCTATAGAGCACCTTTCCACCAAAAGTGCTCGGAAGCGCTTAGACATATATGCACATACGATTGTATAATATTATTATATCATTCAATAAAATTACTCACTGAAAAACGAAAGGAAGTACCTACCTACTCTGTCTTCAAAGAGGGTTTATAGGAGGACAGAGAATTACGGTGTCTGATGTATGTTGAAAGAGCGTTCCACATAAAGGGAATTTTAATATATAATTTTAAAATTTCAATAAAGATGAATAATGATCATAACAAAAATTAAGTTCTAATTCCGTTAGACTTCTATAACTCAGCCACAATGCAGTGCCGCAAAGTTAACAATAGTGGGTTAAGTTTCTTAATTGCTGGCCGGCTGGCTTCGTGGTGGTTGTGTGTTGGATCCGCGGTCTCCAGTAGTCGGTGAGAGAGGGCTCTAGTAATGAAGGACCTGAGTTTGATACGAATTTTTTTGGGTTCGTGGATAGCTCATGCGGTAGAGTCACGCTCTCACCTACCAGGCAGAGTTGTCGTACCAATAAGGTCGCGGGTTCAAACCCCATCACCGCCGCGTAAGATTTTTATTCTCTATTGTCTTCTGGCACTTTTCTACTCACTTCATCTCTTGTTGTTACCAACATAGGTGCCTGCTCCACTCACTTTTCTGAATTAAAAACAAACAGTTTCCACTCCTCTCTATCTTGAGCTAACTTGTTTTTTAAAATCTCGTTCCAAGTCTTAACACTTCTCTTCATATACAGTCCTTTTGGCTTTGTCTGTTGCCCTTCATAAATTCTGTCACTGCGGAAACTTAGATAAGGAAAATTCCTTTTGAAAATCCAAAGTAGACGTCTAAAGCAACACTAAACATAATGTGGGACGAGAGGTGACGCCTGTTAGGCGATATTACATTTTTTTTTCGAAGAGACATAACGCTGTTATTGGCCAGGTACTCGTTTTACACATGCGTACAGTGAGGGAATGGGAGTTAAGAACCTTTTGCAAGGATTCAACTATACGCCGCTATCGGGATTCGAACCCTAGACCTTCCGGTTCGTAGGCGAGTATCATACACCACAAGATCACATTGTCGGGAAGGAGGTGTTACCATGTCTAAGAATATCCAACGATGGCAGAAGGCCCTTCCTATCATGTTTGGAATATCTAAGAATAGAAAATAGTAAATTTGATTAGAATTTATCACCGTAAACTATAATTAATTTGCGCACAACTAAGTCGGTCAGATATTTCTTTTAAAAATCCGAATACTTCTGGGGGCAGCGTGACTCAGCGGTACATACGGTCTTTGCTTCGTACCCGAAAGGTACCGAGTTCTAATCGTGCGGCTATGTGGTCTGGTGGTATGACACTCGCTTTCGGATCGGAAGGCCCTGGGTTCGAACCTTGCGCTCGGTGCATAGTTGAGTCCTTGGAAAAGGCTCTTTACTCACATTCTCTCACCGTACCCAGGTGTAAATTGAGTACATGGCCGTAAACAGCGTTGTCTTTGTCAGAAAAATTGTAGTATCGCCTAACAACATACGTCAAGTCCCGCCCTACATGTTAAATGTTGCTGTTGACCAGGGACCCCTTGTAAAGCGCTTTGAGCACATTTAGTGGATATTGCGCTATGTAAAAGCTCAATTTAAAAAAAAATCCATACTCAGCTGCGCTGTGTGGCCTTGAGCAAGTCACCTCGCTCTAGATCAACATGCGGTGCTGCGCTGCGGCTGACATCTGCTGCTGGGATATTCCAGTCTTCCCTTGGAATAGACGCTAAAGATAATTAATTTTCTCTATGGGGTGAATGAAGGGAATTTTGGTGGGTTTTTTTTTTTTATTATTAGTTTTAGTTTTTAATAGAAACAAAGGGGAAGTAGGTGTTATAATAAAATGATGTCTAATTTTAATTTTATTTGTCTCTAATCTCTCCACCCTACTACTCAACGTGCCCTTATTTGCAGTTCGAATAAACCGATTCAGTAGGGGCCCATTATTATAATTGAAATCTTTTTTTTTAAATGACGCAAAATATTCTCCTTTTCAACAATGTTAAGCTAGGCCCATAATAGCGGTTGGATGTCAGACCTGTAAGATTAGTACACGCCACTACTGACCCATGTATTTTTTCTTATCTTTCAGGCCAATGTAGCGAGTTACTTTAGAGTGGCTTGCAAATATTATTATTAATATCTTTATGTACACGGATGTAGCTTTAGAAACATCAAAAATGTTTATTGTTTATTTGTAATCATTTTCGTGTGCTCCTAAGCGTGTCAAATTTGAGATAACAGCTGATTATTTCACAATCTATCACAAAAGGACCACAATATAAATTAACGGAATATCTTGGTTAAATGGAAACATAAGACTATCCACTGAGCCGAAGCTCAATGTCAACAGGTGTCAGCCATGTTGTCCGGACCCCCCAAGGAGATAGTCTGAGCCCGATTCTGTTCACAATATACTTAGAACACGCTCTGAAAGAAGTTCGAAAAGTCATTCCAAAACCAACGACTCATATTGAGAATGCAATCCCTAGAGAAATTGCCTATGCAGATGATGTCGATTTTATTGGATCAACACCAGCAAATATAGACATCATACAAAATACCCTCATGAAATATAACCTCCAAGTCAATGCCAATAAAACCGAATTTACAACAATATCGAGGAACAAAGAGGAATGGAAAAGAACAAAGAAAGTCGGCTCACTAATTGGAGACACCGAGGATGTACAAAGAAGAAAACAGCTATCAAACGCCGCACTCAGTAAACTCACCAATGTATGGATTAGAGGTGACAAAATAAAGAGAAAAACCAAACTGAAACTGTACCGTGCTCTTGTAAAACCGGTACTTCTGTATAACTGCGGCACTTGGGGCGTTGACAAAATCCAAAGAAGAACATCTGGATGCCTTCCATCGCACACAGCTAAGAAGGGTACTGGACATCAAATACCCAAAAAAGATCTCAAATGAATCACTCTATAAGATCACAAAAGAAAGACCAATCTCCCTTGACATTTACAACAACGATGGCAACTTTTCGGTCACATACTACGCAGGGACAAAAACATACCAGCTAACCAAGCCATGTCGGGATACTTCCAAAAACACGGGAACCTTTTCAGAGGAAGACCGATCACAACACTCCCTGTGATCCTAAACAAAAACCTCACAACACTTGGACAAAGCATTAGTCTCATAACGGCAGGAGACCTTGAAAATCTGAGAACCCTAGCAAAGGACCGGCAATATTGGAGACACCTCACACAGGAAATACTGGAAACAGCCAAGGCGACCCGATCTTTCGGTCGAGACGCGAAAGGCATCTAAGTCAAGTAAGTCAAGTCTTGGTTAAATCATTCTGGTGTTTATCTGTGAGCAGAAGTCAAACGAACGGAGTCCTGGAAACTGTGAAATTGAATTTTTATTTTAACTTGAGCTTTAAGCTTGAGCAGTTATATAGCGAACAATGCTTTGACCTTGAACTTTACGATAGATGAGCGTCCTATCCTAAGGATAACAAGCAATTGCTATTGTCCGTTTCAGGCTATAAAAACCGAGATAACTCAAATTGCTTTGAAGGACTACTATATTTATTTTTTTTTTAAATGTTATATTTCATATTGCATTTTATATTTTCAGTGATCACAAGAAGATGAAGAATCACATGGCATCTGCGTCAGTCATTCTGTTTTTCCTCCACGGATCAACTGTTTTTGCTTCAGATGGAAGAAAGCTCGCAACTGCCATCAACGATTTCTCCCAACGCTTGGATGGAAAAATTCGTAAAGAGGGCGAGAGTGTTGTCTATTCGCCTTACAGGTAATCAGTGTTTTATTTCTTTTCATAACTAGAACGAGTGCGTTTTGGCCTGTATTTCTGATAAAGAACTGAACAAGTGTTTATGAAAGGTGCCAGACAAAGCAAGAAAGACAAATACAAGAAAAAAAAAAACATCCCAAAAATCAGTCGACTTCGACTGCGAATCGAACCTCAGGCCTTCTGATTACGGTCATTACAATAGTTCATTACATTAGTAGTAGTGCAATGGTAGCACGTCTGACCGGTAATCAGATGGTCTGAGGTTCGATCCCCAGTCGAGGTCGACTGATTCTTTGGGATGTTTGTTTTGTTTTTGTTTATTTTGTGTTTTTTTTTTTTTGTATTTTTCTTTTTTTTTGCTTGTCTGGACCTTTCATGCACACTTGTTCAGTGCTTTATCTTACACTGGTGCCTGCTCCGTAATTTCTTATTTTGACTAAAGCAAGTTGGGATGATGGGGAGAGAAGGCTCTAGTTAGACCAAGCTTTAAAATGACTTTAGGAGGGGGGGGGGTGGGGGGTGTCGTGAATAGCAGGTCAGGCAGAGTTGTACCAGTAAGGTCGCGGGTTCGAGCCCCCATCGCCGCTGCGAAGTTTTTATTCTCTGTTGTCTTCTGGCACTTTCCTACTCACTTCATTTCTTGATGACTAAGACCACTTCCTTCCCCAAAAGTGCTCCTAGATAGAAAGATATTCAACAAATGTAGTAAAATGTACATCATAATTTGATAGATTTCAACCTTCCTCACACTTTAGATGAATAACATTGGACAGGTTATTGTAATGACAAGATGTATCATATAATGATGTATTAGTAGTAATAGTAGTAGTAGTAGTAGTAGTAGTAGTAGTAGTAGTAGTAGTAGTAGTAGTAGTAGTAGTAGTAGTAGTAATAGTAGTAATAGTAGTAGTAGTAGTAGTAGTAGTAGTAGTAGTAGTAGTAGTAGTAGTAGTAGTAGTAGTAGTAGTAATAGTAGTCGTACTAGTAGTAGTAGTAGTCGTACTAGTAGTAGTAGTAGTAGTAGTGGTAGTAGTAGTAGTGGTAGTAGTAGTAGTGGTAGTAGTAGTAGTAGTAGTAGTAGTAGTAGTAATAGTAGTCGTACTAGTAGTAGTAGTAGTAGTCGTACTAGTAGTAGTAGTAGTAGTCGTACTAGTAGTAGTAGTAGTGGTAGTAGTAGTGGTAGTAGTAGTAGTGGTAGTAGTAGTAGTAGTAGTGGTGGTAGTAGTAGTAGTAGTAGTAGTAGTAGTAGTAATTCGTGACGTCACATCTTCAACTCTTCCAAACTCCTTGGAAGTTTGTAACCAGTCCTCAGGACAATAATTAAACGATGAATAGATTACAAATTGAACCATAAGGTGGCATAACTATTTCATTTTAGTAACATGATGTATAGACAAATTATCCATAATTATCCTTGTTATGGGATGTAAATGAGCGAGGATGGATAATGTTTATTGGCGACCAGCATTTATTTAAGATATAAAATATGATGCCATCGCTCCAAAACTAGGAGGTGAATTACAAAATGTAAGTATTCAGTAATCCTGAGGACTGGGTTCACACTTCCAAGGAAATTGAAACCAGTGATTTGACAGCAATGAAGAAAAGTATGGTGTCAAAAGACTGGTTCCTATTTTATTGGAAGTGTAAAACCACTCTCCCAGACGACTGAATACATACCTTGTGTAATTCATCTTCTAGTTTCAGAGTGACGGCATCTTATTTTCTAGTCTAAATAAAAACTGGTGGACAATAAAACCATCCATCCTCGCTCTTTTACTTCCCGTAATCCTACAAATCTACCTATACGTCCTGCTACTAACTGAAATCGTTATGCCACCTTTATGTAACCTATTTATTATTAGTACTCCGAAGGACTGGTTTACATACACACTCCCAAGGATCTTGGAACCAAAAGAGAAGAGAGTTTGACGTCACGATTTTTCTTCCCTATTTTTCCCTAATCCAGCATTCACTCAGCTCTAGCCATGGCCAGTGTCGGAGCGAAACATGATACCCTCAAAGAGATGAGACGCGTTCTAAGCCTCACAACTCTGGGAGATGCGACTAACTCCGCCTACCACGACCTCATTAACAAGGTTTGTTGTGAAGTTAGCCTTAATTTTGGGTTAATTTTTTTTTACCATTGTTGAGATCCACCAATTTCTTGATATTTTTTTCTAAAAGCTAAATCATCGCCTTCGTAAACTAAAAACACGGGCCAGTTTTCATGAACGAGGACTAGATTTAGTTATTTACTAGTCCAGTAAATGACTAGCTAATCTTAAGCCTAAGGGAAGCAAGTGACTAAAAACTCGGATTTCATTAACGCTTTCTTGTCTTGGGCTAGGTAGTCTCTTACCGAGACGTGGGCGTTGTAAGGACGGTTATTTCAGCTATTTTGTACGGGTAACATCACGATGTCAGGTAAGATACCCGCCTTCAACGCAAAAGATTTCCAAAGAGAAATAAACGGTACTTACCGTATAATATTTAGTTTTTTCATATTTTAACTTAGTTTTGTCATTATGAATCAAATCAAGTGATAATGACTGTCGACTGATAGAATGCAATGATGTCCATGGTGGTCGACTGTCAATTCTATATTTAGGCCCATGAAAGTTTCAATGAAACTTAAACATATTGAACAAAAAAAAAAAACCCAAACATACAAACAAATAAAAACCCAACAAAACCAAAACAAAACAAACAAACAAAAGAGAAAATGTGTTCTGATGAATCACATTAATTCAGTCAGCTACAATGCCACCAGAATAACTTATGTCTCCACTATATTTTCCAATCCTTATTTTGGATGTTCTTTGACGCAAATCCTTCGATTTTGAGTCTCCAGTCAATAGCAACTCACGAGCCGATTAGATTCATTTTTAAAATAGTTTTTACACACAAAAATGTGTACTTTCGCCGATCTGCACTTATTAAAGTTTTTTAAGCAAGTGTCAATAGCAACAGGACACTTTTTGCATCTGACATTCGTAACCGACGTATTTTCCTTCCGAATCGAAGCTCTCATCTAAAAATAGCTGCTATCTTGTTACGCTATGACGTATCCTTGATACTAGTCTCACTCTAAGCTTATGAAGTCCTGCCTCAGCAAATGACTAAAACTTGATCAAACATAGTCCGAAGGTGCCGTGATTTTAGTCTGGGACTTGCTTAGACAGCTCACATGAAATCCGATTTTTTCAAGTCCTTGACTGAAGTCAGAGATAGTCATAGTCTAAGCGCTCGTCCGCGTTCATGAAAACGGCCCTTGATTACTTACTTACTTACTTACTTACTTACTTACTTACTTACTTACTTACTTGCTTAGGTCCTTCACTCCGGTTGTAGCACAGGCCATCGACGAATCCCCTCGACCTTGTTCGGCTTTGTTCATCTTTTCATCTTCTTTTCATGCTAAGCCTTCAGTTTTTAGGTCCTCCATCAATGCCCTTCTCCAGCTATTTCTAGGCTACCCTCTCTTCCCCGTTCCCTGCTGGTTCCATGAAAGAGCCTGCCTGGTAATGTTCTCAGGGTGTGCCCAAGCCATTTCCATCTCCTCATCTTAATTTCTACTTCTATTTCTTCTTGGCCTGTAATTTCCTTTAGATCTGCATTTCTAATTTTGTCATGCGATCTAATTTGTAGTATTCTTCTCATACAATTGTTGACGAAGGACTGTATTTTATGGCTTGTGTTCTTATTCAAGCGCCATGTTTCACCGATTTCACATTGGCCTGATTCTGACAAAAAAAAATATTACGTCACAAAAGAAGACGATAATTACCAAACATTGGGAAGCGCATTGAGCATGGTAAACTCGTTGCGCAATAGAAATGTGTTCATGTTTATCTTATTGTATTTTTATATATTTCTCCCCCCCCCCCCCCCCCAGCTAAATAAAGCTCCAAACGTCACACTCAAAACGGGCAACGCGTTATTTTATGCACCAAAGCTCCATCTGAAAAACACATTCCGCAATGAAGTCCAGACTCAGTACTCGGGCGATTTGAGAAAACTCGACTTCAAGGCAATAGATGGACCGCAGAAGGCTATCAATGACTACGTGGCGAAAAAGACAAATGACATGATCAATAAATTTTTGGCTAAGGGTAAGATGTTGTATTGACACAATAGATGTATAATAAAATATGTTGGATAAAGGTACGATGTTATATTGGAACAATAGATGTCTAATAAGATATGCTAGATAAGGGTAAGATGTTGTATTGAAACAATAGATTATGTAGAATAAAATATGTTGGATAAGGGTAAGATGCTGTATTGGAACAATAGATGTATATTAAAATATGTTAGATAAGGGTAAGATGATGTATAATAAAATATGTTGGATAAGGGTAAGATGTTGTATTGGAACAATAGATGTATAATAAAATATGTTAGATAAGGGTAAGGTGTTGTATTGAAACAATAGATGTATAATAAAATATGTTAGATAAGGGTAAGGTGTTGTATTGAAACAATAGATGTTGAATAGAGATGTTGGATAAGGGTAAGATGTATGTTGGATAAGGGTAAGATGTTGTATTGAAACAACAGATATAGAATAGAAGATGTTGGAAAACGGTAAGATGTTGAATTGAAACAATTCACATCACTACGCGAGTAGACTTTGTAAACAACACAAACAAAAAAGATCAGCTCAGTTCGTTCGCCGGCTAAATCTTTGACGTTCAGTGACCGCGAGCAGTTGCTTTGAACTAATATTTCAATGAATTTTGTCAAATACAAATATAATTAGTCTGTCGGAACTTCTTGGCGAACATAATGGGATTGAAATGCCCTTGCTCGTTCCTAATATTGGAGGAAATGATGTTAGCGTGGCTCAGTGTTACGGTCTTTGCTTCGTACCTGAAAGGTACCGAGTTCGATCATCCGCCGCGCCGTGTGGCCTTGAGCAAGTCACCTCGCCCTAGCTCACTTTGCGGCGCTGCACTGCGGCTGACGCCTGGGTTATTCCAGTCGTCCCTTGAAATAGACCCTAAAGAAAAATTTCCCCATGGGGATGAATAAAGGGAATTTTACTCTATTTGTTTTATTTTATTAGAACTTCATTCCGAACAGTTGTAATGCGATTCCCATTTCGAACAATACCAAGATGGCGGCCAACAGGAACCAGTGTAAAATATAGGGAGTAAAAATGACTCGTGTAATATACAACACAAAATAAACATTTAAAGAACTGAACAAGTGTGAATGAAAGGTGTCCGACAAAGCAAGAAAGAAAAATACAAGAAAAAAAAACATCCCAAAAACATCCGTCTACTCCAGTCGAGGTCGACTGATTGTTTGGGATGTTTTTTCTTTCTTATATTTTTCCATCTTGCTTTGTCTCGCACCTTTCATCATATACAGTTCTTTATCTTACACAGGTGCCTGCTCCTTAATTTCTTACTTTGATATTTTTAAAAACAAACCTGAAAAACACAACAAAAACAATACAAAACAAAACCAACAACAAAGCATTAAAGTCTTTCACACGAGTCAATTTGGCTCCCTTTATTTACCCTCCATTTTATTGGCTCATTTAGGTACCTTCAGTTTTCCGCCAACTCGAATCGACTGAAGGCTATAATCACAACAAACAGGCAATCATTGAATTAGAAAATTAGTCAAAATTTAAAACTTATTTTATATGAGTTGCAACGCTGTGAAATTTCTTGAATTTATATTTCAAGTAGTTCTTGTGCGACTATGTTGTCTAGTGGTATGACACTCGCCATTCGGATCGGAAGGTCCTGGGTTCGAGTCCCGAGCGGTGCATAATTGAGTCATTGGAAATGGCTCTTTAGTCATGTCTCTCACTGTGCTCAGGTGCATAATGATCAACCTGCCGTAAACAGCGTTGTCTCTGTCCAAAAAATTGGATTATCGCCTGACATGTGTCATGTAAAAGTTGCTGTTGGCCAGGGACCCGTTGTAAAGTACTTTGAGCACGTTAACCCCCCCCCCCCCCCCCCAAAAAAAAATCATGAGTTTTTATGTAGCGCAATTTCCACTTAACGTGCTTAAAGCGCTTTCCAAATGATCCCTGACCAACAGCAACACGTAACATGTAGCCTGTTGGGTGATAAAACAATTTTTTTCCGACATGGACAACGCTTCTGACGGCCAGGTACTCATTTTACACTGGGTTCGGTGATAGAATGCCAATAAAGAGCCTTTTTTCAAGGACTTATGTGCTAAGCTAATCTCGAACCCAGGAACTTCCAGTTAGAAAGCGTGCCATACGTCAAACCACATAGCCGCACGTTTAGTGGATATTAGTTGCAGTAAGTCTCGCAGTCCGAATGCACGCTTGCTGAGAACTGTGTGGTTCAGTCAGAGTCGATGAGTATAGCTGCTCTCTCCATCCATTAATTGTTTCCATTGGTCACGGTCCTAAGCCAGAGTTTTGAGGCTGTCAAGATCTTGTTGTGACTTTAGTACGGAGGGCACTGCAATATTTATTAGTTCTTCAGGGATGAATTCGGCCTCATCCGAATCCAAAAATGTCTGATAGGTAGAGAGATCCTGGTTCAGGGTAGTTACTATTGAGGTCTCCATGCATAGTGGATATTGGTCTATATAAAAGTTCAAGCTCCCCTAGCTAGTTCTTCATTAATTTTAACAAAACTCGGTCGATACTGATACACACACACACACACACACACACACACACACACACATATATATATATATATATATATATATATATATATATATATATATCAATTTTTCAATATTTGTCACTGATCTTAACTTAATTACACGATTATTATTATTATCATTATTATTATTATTATTATTATTATTATTATTATTATTATTATTATTATTTATTATTATTATTATTATTATTATTATTATTATTATTATTATTATTATTATTATTTTATTATTATTATTATTATTATTATTATTATTATTATTATTATTATTATTATTATTATTATTATTATTATTATTATTACTATTATTATTATTTTTATTATTATTATCAATATTATCATTATTATTGTTGTTATCATTATTATTATTATTATTATTATTATTATTATTATTATTATTATTATTATTATTATTATTATTATTATTATTATTATCATTATTATATTCATATTTATTATTATTATTATTTATCATCATCATCATCATCACTGTCATTGTCATTGCTATAATTTGATAATATTGATGAGTACCATTCCAGGCAGTGTCGGCAGCAATACAATTATGGTCTTGATCAACACCATATATTTTGATGGTAAATGGGTCCATGGATTTGATGCTAAACATACCAACGAACGTGATTTCCGTGTAAATGGGAAAACAAAAAAGGTAACGTTTACAATACCGTGGTTTATTTACCTTTTTCTTCTTCCTTTTCTGTGTCTTCCTCTCTCCCCCCCCCCCCTTCCTCCCCTACATCCTCCTCCTCCTCCCCTACATCCTCCTCCTCCTCCCCTCCATCCTCCTCCTCCTCCCCTCCATCCTCCTCCTCCTCCCCTACATCCTCCTCCTCCTCCCCTACATCCTCCTCCTCCTCCCCTACATCCTCCTCCTCCTCCCCTACATCCTCCTCTTCTTCCTCCTCCTCTTCTTCTTCTTCTTCTTCTTCTTCTTCTTCTTCTTCTTCTTCTTCTTCTTCTGTTTTTAGCCAGCCATTTCTATGAGTAGTCCTCACTAATCAGACAATAATTAACGGCGAAGATTACGGATTTGTGTGTTGATACGATACATCCGGCTGGCAGAATGTGTGAGTAAAATACATAAGGATCAATACAGCGTAGTCAGAACTACTCACAAATATGGCTGGCGAAAAAACAATAGCAAAGTGACGTCAATATTATTCTTCAATTCTTTTTCGTTGTCAGGTGAAAATGATGCATAATATAAACGATTTTGATTGGAAATTTGACTCAGGCATCTCTTCACAAGTATTGAAGATGGACTTCCATGGTCATCGCTTCTCTCTTTACATCGTCCTGCCAAAGGAAGATGACATCGACGTCGATACATTAGAGAAGGGCCTGGATGTTAGCGGAATTTCAGGCATTTTCCAGGGTCTTTCTAGCACTCGTCTCATTGTGAATGTTCCCAAATTTAAAATTAACACAAAATTGGGCATGACTCCGATTCTAAAAGATATGGGAATGAAACGGGCATTTGGTCCATCTGCCGATTTTAGTGGGATTAGCGACGATGGTAAGTAACTCACTATTATTCTTTTTTCAGCTTATCCCGTGCATCATAGCATCATCTTCCTCCAGGCCCAGTTCTTTCATATCGTCCTTTACCTATCCAACCATCTCGTCTTCCGGCACTCCCCTTTTTTCTCTTTCCGGCAAACTTGTATATTTAATACTTTCTTTCCTACATATTCCCCTCTATGTCAAAACCATTTAAATCTATCTATCTATCTATCTATCTATCTATCTATCTATCTATCTATCTATCTATCTATCTATCTATCTATCTATCTATCTGTCTATCTAAATCTATATATAAGACAGGTACGTTATCCATGATGACAAGTTAAATTTGTAACCCACCCTCTCAAAACTGTCTATCTATCTATCCACCTATCTATCTATCTGTGTATCTATCTGTGTATCTATAAATTATAAAAATGAAAACCATGAAATGATAGTGCTCAACTTTGTGACTAGGAGCTATTTATACTTGAAATATTTTATCTATCTATCTATCTATCTATCTATCTACCTATCTATCTATCTATCTATCTACCTATCTATCTATCTATCTATCTATCTATCTATCTATCTATCTATCTATCTATCTATCTATCTATCTATCTATCTATCTGTCTGTCTGTCTGTCTGTCTGTCTGTCTGTCTATCTATCTATCTATCTATCTATCTGTTAACGTACTCAGGTGTAAAATGAGTACCTGGCCGTCAACAGCGTTGTCTCTGAAATATTGTAATATCGCCTAACACGCGTCATGTCTCGTTCTACATGCTACGTGTTGCTGTCGGGAAGGGACCCTTTGTAAAGCGCTTTGAGCACATTTAGTGGATATTGCGCTATATAAAAGCTCTAGTTTCATGGGTTTATTTTTAACCAGTTAATTGTCGTACTTTGGAAAATTGGGTATTTAAAACTTTGGCCATAAAACTCGTCTTTCAAATATAGATCGATTTAAATAATCTTCACCTTGACAAAAACCTCTCAAACCTGAGAATTCGCGAAGAATATAAAAGCTCATGTTTTTTGTTTTTTCTTTTTTTTTTTCAATAGTTGCAGTGAAGCCAAGGCTGAACCAGGTGATTCATCAAGCAGTCATCGAGGTCAAAGAAACTGGAACTGTTGCGGCAGCGGCTACGGGAATTTCCGTGGGACAGAGTCTCGCCCCCAGTCCAATATTGGAACAGGTATTCAGAGCAGATCACCCTTTCCTATTCTTCCTGAGAGATTCCGAAACGGGCCAAGTGCTTTTCCGTGGAAAATTCACAGGATAGACTTCTGTGATTACGAATAAAATAATTCGTTCATTGAGCTACTAATATGATTTGTTTTCTATTGTTGTTTTTTCTCCTTTATCATCATATCATCATCATCATCATCATCATCATCATCACCCATCATCATCATCATCATCATCATCATCATCATCATCATCAATCATCATCATCATCATCATCATCACATCATCATCATCATCATCATCATCATCATCATCATCATCATCATCATCATCATCATCCATCATCATATCACATCAACATCATCATCATCATCATCATCATCATCATCATCATCATCATCATCATCATCATCCACATCATCATCATCATCATCATCATCATCATCCACATCATCATCATCATCATCATCATCATCATCAGCGTCATTGTAACACGTAGACCAGATTGTCTTTAGCTGTATCTACAAAGACGGACTGATATTTAAATACCGTTTTATTATAACTTAATCGTTTTCAACACCACATACAAACATAATACATGAAAAGAAAGCTTAGAATCTCAGCTACGTATCGTATCATTTATTTTTCTACATAATCGCCATCACAAGCAACACAGAGCTGCTAGCGCCGAACAAGTTGACGCATTCCGTCAGCGAAGAATCCCTGTGATTTAGCTCGGACCGTCGACGAACAGCTGCCACTAGCCTACCCCCCAAATCACTCTTGTAATGGTTTACTTTCAGATACATCTTGAGTTTAGGGAACAAGAAATAGTCAGATGGGGCAAGATCTGGACTACAATAATATGAGAGGTGGCTGTAGGGTCGGACGTTTAAACTGAATAAATGCTTCTTGGGTTTAGTGACTAGTTGAGCAATGTCATGCTGCAATATCGAATCTCTAAACTCCGAACCCCTGCGAGTCTATCTTTCAGGGCTCGTAGAGTTAATAATAAATAAAATAAATATAAATAAATTTCCCTTTATTCATCCCAAAGCGGAAGTTTGTCTCTAGGGTTTATTCCAAGGGAAGACTGGAATAACCCAGGCGTCAGCCGCAGAAAAGCGTCGCTAATTGAGCGAGGGCGAGGTGGCTTGCTCAAGGCCACACAGCGCAGCAATGGTACCTTTCGGATAAGAAGCAAAGACCTTTAGTATATGAAGGTGACGGCTAAGCTTAGGGAAAATTATCCCAGGCTCTATAAAATCAAGAAATGGGTGGACGCCAACAATGATAAAAAAAAATCAACCCAATATTAAGGCTAACTTCACATCAAACCTTTTTAATGAGGTCGTGATAGGCGGAGTCAGTCGCATGTCCCAGAGTTTTGAGGCTCAGAACGCTTATAATCTCTTTGAGGGTTTCACCTTTTGCTCCGACACTGGCCATGGCTAGAGCTGAGTGAATGCTGGAATAGGGAACAATAGGGAAGAAAAACCGTGACGTCAAACTCTCTTCACTTTTGGTTCCTAGATCATTGGGAGTGTGTATGTAACCAGTCCTTCGGAGAACTAAAAATAAATCGGTTACATATAGGTGGCATAACGATTTCAGTGGCAGGATGTATAGGTAGATTTGTAGGATTACGGGAAGTGAGAGAGCGAGGATGGATGATCTTTATTGACGATAAGTTTTTATTCAGACGAGAAAAGAAGACGCCATTACTATGCAAGTAGAAGATGAATTACACAAGGTATGTATTCAGCCCTCCGGGAGAGTGGTTTTACACTTCCAATAAAATAGGAACCAGTCTTTTACATCACACTTTTTTCCAAAAGTGCGATATCAAAATACAAGTTCCAATTTCCATGGAAGTGTGAACCCAGTCATCCGGAAGATTGAATACATACCTTGTGTAAAACATCTGCTTTCAGAGTGATGGTTTCTTATTTTCTAGCCCAAATAATAAGTTGTCATCAATGTAGACTACTACTACTACTACTACTACTACTACTACTACTACTACTACTACTACTACTACTACTACTACTACTACTACTACTACTACTACTACGACTACTATAACTAATAAAATTACTACTAACTACCACCACCACCACCACTACTACTACTACTAATAATAATAATAATAATAATAATACACATTTATAGAGCGCTCATTCTCGTGTAAAACACAAGCTCTGGGCACTTTACAATATAAATTATCAATTTTAAGTGAAAAAAAATAATTAAAAAATAATAATAATAATAATAATAATAATAATAATAATAATAATAATAATAATAATAATAATAATAATAATAATAATAATAATAATTCATAGCCAAATCAAGGCTATGATAGGTAAAGACTTACACTCCCTCAGACCACGTGGTAGTTCATTCCAAATCTTGGGACCGAAACAAGCAAACGATCTATCACCAAATTTTGTTCTTGATCTTTTTTCCGAAATTTTCAAATTTACACATGACCACGTGATCTGTGAGATATGCCGGTGCTATACCAGTCAAACACTTATAAACAAGACACGCTGCTTTGTAATATGTGCGCTTTTCAATGGGCAACCAGTGGAGAGAGGCCAACAAAGAGGTTGCATGATCAAAAAAATTTTTTGCCAAAAACTAATCTTGCTGCACTGTTTTGCAGTAGTTGTAATTGTTCAGTAGAAGCCTGAGGCAAGCTGACAAGCAGGGAGTTATAATAATCTAGTTTCGAAAAAAATGAGGGAATTAACCAATGTTTTACATGTTCCAATTGCAATATACTGACGGATCGAACTGATTTTCTTCAATTGAAAGTATAAAGATTTACAGAGAGCAGAAATGTGAGCTGACATTCTCATTTCTGAATCAAAATAGACACCCACATTTTTCACAGTCTTTGAAACTTTGATCTTTTCACCCCAATCAACACCTCAAGACCATCATTCACCTTCAACTGCCCTCTATTTCCCACAATCATCACTTCTGTTTTTGACCCATTCATTTTCAACTTGTTTGCATCCGTCCACTCTTTTACATCCGTCACACATTCTTCCACACGTTTCACAATATTTTCGAGATTTTTAGTTTTATCAGTAGCATAAAGTTGCTTATCAACTGCATAGAGATGATAGCGCAGCCCATGACCAGTGATGACATTAGATAATGGAGAAGTATACAAAACAAAAAGAATTGGACCCAAAACAGAGCCTTGAGGAACACCAAACGATAATGTATGTTGACGAGAAAGTTTATCTAAAATCATAACCTGTTGCTTTCTGCCATCTAAATAAGATTCAAACCACTGCAAGACAGTCCCAGACAAGCCAAAAGTTATATTAAGTCGTTTAATGAGAATACCGTGATCAATGGTATCAAACGCCACCGAAAGGTCTAACAATGTCAGAAGAGAAACAGAACCTTTTTCTAAAACATCAAGCAAATCACTCGCAACACAGCACAGAGCAGTTTCTGTGCTGTGGTAAGAACGATAAGCTGACTGAAATTTTTCCCATAGATTGTTTTCATGGAGATGTCGTGAAAGACGTCTGAGTACAACTTTTTCAAGGATTTTAGAAAGAAATGGCAGATTTGAGACGGGACGGTAGTTACTAAGGTCATTTACATCGAGGTTTTGCTTTTTTTATGTGAGGCTTTACAATTGCATGTTTATAAATATCTGGGACTTGTCCTGTGATAAGTGACTGATTTATAATATGAGTTATGAAAGGTAACAATTCAGGAAGATATAATTTCAAAATATTAGTTGGTAAAGGATCTAAATCACATGACTTCGAGGAAGATGAACAAATTATTTTGGAAATCTCTTCTTCAGTTGTTTCTTTAAAACAAGAGAGTCCCTGTGAACCCGAAAAAGGGTGGAAATTTATATCTTCATTTTGCACGAGGTCCAAAGTGTTCCGAATTTTCGATATTTTCCCCGAAAAGAAATCTGAAATGCATGCGGCTGTTTTTCTACCGGGATATTAGTGGGTAGACACATGCCCTACTACCGCTACTACTACTACTACTACTACTACTACTACTACTACTACTACTACTACTACTACTACTACTACTACTACTACACTGTACTACTACTACTACTTCAACCACTACAATTACTACTAACTACCACCACCACCAACACCACCACCACCACTACTACTACTACTACTACTACTACTACTACTACTACTACTACTACTACTACTACTACTACTACTACAACACTGTACTACTACTACTACTACAACCACTACAATTACTACTAACTACCACCACCACCAACACCACCACCACCACTACTACTACTACTACTACTACTACTACTACTACTACTACTACTACTACTACGACGACGACGACGACGACGACTACTACTACTACTACTACGACTACTACTACTTAATGGACACTTTGTCTTACATCATTATATGACATATCTTGTCATTACAATAACATGTCCGATGTTATTTTTCTAAAGTGTGAGGAAGGGTGAAATCTATCAAATGATATACATTTTTCCACATTTGTTGAATATCTTTCAATCTGGGGCGACGGGGTGGTCTTGGTCACCTCGACTGGTTTAGTCACCCTATTCCAATGCAGGCAACACACTGGTTTCGAAATACAGGCCAAAACGCACTCGTTCTAGTTATGAAAGGAAATCATACACTTGTTATCTGTAAGGCGAAGAGACAAAACTCTTGCCCTCTTTACGAATTCTTTTGTCCAGGCGGTGGGAGAAATCGTCGATGGCAATAGGATTCAATAGTCTGATATCACGTCCGCCCAGCAACCAGCAGCTTGGTTTTAAATAAAGAAATTCCGTACTTTTTATTCTTCATGACGGCTAGAACATTTTCACATGTCATGTAATCAGAATGTATAAAAATCAAAGCATTATCAGATTTTAAATGTTTTTCTCCTCTGGATAGGCTTTTATGCTCGTCGGAGAAGTATCACATAAGGGCGTCCGCCGTTGTTCCGATAGTTTAGAACCAGTTACTAAGTTACAATGTGTCAATACGAGGGAAGTGGCGTCACGACTGTTGAAGCCTATTGAAAGCTTTCCTCCATCTGAAGCAAAGACAGTTGATGCGTAGAGGAAAAACAGAAGGACTGCTGCAGCTGCCATGTGATTCTTCATCTTCTTCTGAATATTGAAAATATAAAATATGTAAAAATATAGTAGTCCTTCAAAGCAATTTGAGTTATCCTGGATTTTATAGCCTGAAACGAACAATAGCAATTGCTTGCATCATTAGGACAGCACGCTAGTCTATCGTAGAGTAGGTTACTTTCCGCTAGATCTAACAGTCATCGCTACCCAATCTCGGGGGGGGGGGGGGGGGGGGGGGGGGGAGGGGGTCAGAAAAATGTCTCGACTGTGCCCGGAAGTAATCATTATCTATTTCGAAACCGACAGACACCATTCGCTAAGTCCCAGATTTGAGAGGTGTTGCTAGGATGAGGGCCATTCAATAAAATTGATCGATATTTGAAGGACGAGTTTTCTGACCAAATTTTTAAATACGAGTTTTTCCAGAGCATGGTTTAAAGACCAAAACACTGCTCAACCGCCACTCGGGGCTCGACTCAATTCAAGAACATGGCCGTTGACAGCTTGACAGCGGTGTCTCTGTTCGAAAAGAAATGGTAATATCGCCGAACAGGCGTCATGTCATGTCTCGTCCGACATGTTAAGTGTTGCTGTTGGCTAGGGACCCCTGTGAATAGTAATAATAATAATAATAATAATAATAATAATAATAATAATAATAATAATAATAATAATAATAATAATAATGATAATAATAATAATAATAATAATAATAATAATAATAATAATAATAATAATAATAATAAAAAATAATAATAATAATAATCATAATAATAATAATAATAATAATTCCTTTTATTCACC
>NC_088362.1:36485725-36555725 GCF_034508935.2 Berghia stephanieae
GTAGTGATAGTGATGACGATGTGGTTGCGGCTGTGGTGGATGTAATAGCAGCTGTAGTGATGATGATGTTGTGGTGACGGTCGCAGTAGTAGTGGTAGTGATGATGTGGCGGTGGTGGTTGTAGCAATAGTGGTTGTGATGAAGATGTGGTGGTTGTAGGGGGGCTTTTAATCGTGGCTTTTACTCTTGAGCACGTTGCCGGTCACTTGTCTCCACTAATCACGATCCTCTGCGGTGCGCATGAAATCTGCGTTGTTTTTTAAATCACTTTTGGCCATTCTTATGTTATTTAGATATATCATTCTTTGTCTTCCTCTAGCTCTCCTTCCTTCGATCATCCCAGATGTGGTAGTATTGGATGTAGTAGTGGTAGTGATGATTGTGTAGTGGTGGTTGTAGCAGTCGTGGTAGTGATGATGATGATGTGATGGTGGTTGTACTAGTAATGGTAGTGATGATGACATAATGACAATTAAAATTTGATGTAAACTAGCTTCTCCCACCCAACCCCACCCCTACTTGTTTTTAATGGGACAGACTCTAGGACTTCATATATTCTATAGATGTCACTGGACAGACTACATTGCTGATATATGTGGAGAGTAACAATTAAGAATTTTTAAAATCGATTGAAATAGTGACAGATAAAGGAACTAACAGGCAATGGAGAAGCAGTCAACACAGAGAATAAACGTGAAGGAAAGGCAAAGAAAGACCTTCCCTGAAAGGGCTAATCTTCTTACAAATTAAACAAGGCAGCAAAATGACAAATGAAAAGAAAATGTAAATAATGCCTGAAGGTTGAAACTGTTGACAACCAAAGAGATCAGAGTCTAGTAAATTCGTTGATATGTGTTTGTCATCTTTTCACCGTTGACTCAGCCGATGCTGGAGCATGAAATTACGATAATAATAATAATAATAATAATAATAATAATAATAATAATAATAATAATAAATAATAATAATATAATAATAATAATAATAATAATAATAATAATAATAATAATAATATATAATAATAATAATATAATAATAATAATAATAATAATAATAATAATAATAACTCCGAGACACCAGACTCTAATCGTTTAAATTACAAATTACTTTGGTTGAAACATACTCATTCACACACACACACACACACACAAGCACACACACACACAAACAACACACACACACACACACACAACACAACACACAGCACAAACCAGACCTATCTTGCTTCTCATACCATCTACTTAAAACGAAACAGATATGTTTTAAGCGAACGTTTAAAAATATACAAAGATTCTTTTTCACGAATTCTCTGTGGTAAGGCGTTCCAAACAGAGGATCCGAAATGAGAAAAGGATCTCACCCCAGCATTTCTCCGTATTCGAGGGACAACTAGTTTCGTGGAATCACTGGCCGAACGTAAGGGGCGGGGTTTTGATTATCTTTCAATTAGTTCCGAAAGGTAGGAAGGGGCAGTACCTTCAAAACAACGAGACACTAAAAAAAAAAAAAAACACAAACTTTGAATTTAATCCTTTTCTCAACAGGCAGCCAATGAAGGTCAGGAAGCAGATGTCTGGCAGAATCGCACCTACGCTTCATGTCTGGCAGCGCTGTTTTAGTCAATCTGTATACGTCTCAGATTATATTGCGAAACGCCAAACAACAGAGCATTACAATAATCCAATTTCGATAGTACGAGGGACACAACCAGGTGTTTGGTCACATCCTCAGATATGATCCGTCTAATGGAAGCAATCTTTTTTAGTTGGAAAAAGAGAGATCTAACCAAAGTATTAACCTGGTGTTCCATTGACAGTTCAGAGTCTAAGAATGTGCCAAGGTTTTTCACTTTGTCAACAATTTGAATGGAGGCATCCCCCAGCTTTAAATCTGTTGCACTTTTCCACTTCCTGTTCCCAACATACACCACCTCCGTCTTATCATCATTCAGTTTCGTCTGTTCTCATTCATCCATTTCTTAACACTTAGGATACAATTCTTACTACCGGCTGATACTTCTTGTAAATTTATTGTATTGGAAACGCAGTACAATTGCGTACCATCAGCATATTGGTGGTAAGACAGACCGAAACTCCTGATGAGGGCCAACGTACAGAACAAAAAGAACGGGTCCAAGTACTGAACCCTTGGGAACCCCACAATCAAGAATGATTTCCTCAGATCTATATTCATTCACCGTAATAATCTATTTACGATTAAACAAATATGACCTAAACCAATCAAGAGGTGCACCAGACACGCCATACGTAATTTCAAGACGTTTGAGGAGAAGATTGTGATCTATAGTATCAAAAGCAGACGATATGTCAAGCAAATTCAGCAAAGAACATGAACCATTGTCTATATCAGAGAGGAGATCATTAACAACCCTAACAAGTGCGGTTTCCGTCGAATGATGTTGCCTATAAGCCGACTGAAATTTTTATTCAAGACAATTATTTTTAAGATGCGACAGTAATTGTTTCAAAACAAGCTTTTCTAAGATTTTAGAGAGAAAAGGAAGATTAGAGACAGGGCGATAGTTTTTTAAAGATCAGATTTATAACACGAAGTAGAAATATATATATATATATTTTATATTATATATTTATATATATATATATATATATATATATATATATTTAATATATATATAGCATGTCACAGTAAATATTCCAAAGAGAACTCATCGTTGCAACCAAAGTAAAAATTCAAGCTTTGCACTCGAAAGTGGATTGAGAATCGAGAAGGCTGAGAACTCGGCCCACTCGAAATCAGCTGATTGTACCGGACAGCTGACTAGTGGTGAGTACACGGACGTTACAATCAATACGTTTCCTCAAAATTTAATAACATGATATTCTGAATGCTACCTATGCTTTTCTTTTTGTTTTGAAATGTTCATTGTTTGTTTATATATATATATATATTATATATATATATATATATATATATATATATATATATATATATATATATATATATATATATTATATATATTATTATATATAATAATATATTTATCTATTTATTTTTTTTATTTAGGTATCTATTCACTTGTCATTTTATCTGGGAACAAAGTTGAACCAAGCAGCCCTAGTTATCGTTCCTGATCAGACTCAACAAAGACCGACAAAAGCCTATCACATGATTTCAGGCTCAAAATGGTGATCAAAATAATGCTTTAGAAAACAGATAACACTCGACTGGTATGTGGAGATTTTGTCTTTAATTTTGGATACTTTTTTTTCTCTCTGTTTAGGAAATGTTTGACTGCAAAATATCATGCCAAATTATTTATTTTTCTTCTGGAAGTTGTGCTCTACAAACTCGAAGAAAAAGTTTTCTTATTGACTTATTGTCTTTTCCCCCCTTGGCCTTGACGTGAAATTGAAACGTAACTTGTCGTAATATTTACAATTTACTTCTACTCCTACAAACCTTATTTTTGTATGGGTGGCTTGGAAGGCTAGAGTGTGGTAGGCAATTTTCACTTTACGGTGATATGAATTTGGAAGGTGATTGTAACCGTACGGTGATAATATCTTATACTTAACTTATACTTATAATATTAATAACAAGTTAACAAACAAGCTAGAGTGAAGATAATCGATGTGAGTGTCTTTACTTTAACTTTAAATATGGAGTTTATTTCATGAGTTGTATAAATATTAAGTTGGGATGCCTGCCGAAACCTCCACGTGCTAGGGAAACAACCCAAATATTCCCTCAACCTATCCTAAGAAAAAATAAAACCTAGACGTCTACCTTTAACTTTAACTAACCCTAACAGTAATAGGAAAAACAAAAACCCTAGAACCTTTAACGACGTATAACTAACCCTAATAGAAAAAAAACAACCCTAGGACTGCTGTGCACCTAGCTTTCAATAATTCAAAACAAACTGGTGTAAGATAACCAAAACAATGGGCATTTTAGGAAATTTTTAAATTTCACTTCTATCAAGGTTTGTTCTATAGTTTTTAAAATGCTACAACATATTGACAAATTGAATAAACAAATGCCTGACAAAAGTTCCACGGTGAAAATAATAGTTGAAAGTGTACACCGCCGATAGGTCTAAAAATACAACACCAGTTTGCTGTTTCGTTTCGAACCCTGCTTCAATATGCTCTGTAAGGGCAATGACCTGCTCTATTGTGCACCTCCCTTCCCTGAAGCTTGCCTGCTCGGGTGGAAGGGCAGGGTCTAGGACTGGCCCCCATCGATTCAATAGAACACTCTCCAAAAGTTTGTACAAGCAGCTCAGACGTGATATGGGTCTGTAACTGTCGTCCTCCTTCGCCGGTTTTCCTAGTTTCAGGATGGCAACTATTTTAGCATGCTTTCACAATTGTGGAAGCTTTCCTTATACAAGGACGTCAGACATTGCCTCTGCCAGTCCAGCCAGGCCCATGCCCTGGGGCCCGGATGCGTCACCGTATTGGGATATATGCCATCTACCCCTCTGCTGCCTTGCCATTTTTGACATCGCTAATGGCCGCACCCACTTATTGGGGACTGAACGGGGATGTCTAATCTGACTCCTCCACAGGTAGCGAGTCCAAAATGGTATGGTATGCTTCCAGACACCGCACTCAAAAGACTGATTCAGAACTTGTTTGCTACGGTTCTATATGTTCTTGGCAATTGTGTCTTCCTCACACTCTGGTGCAGTCTTCGTGAAATTCTGGTCAGGGTCCAATTTCTATATCAATCACCAAGCGTGGCGGCTGGAGGGTGTAAAGTCAAGGCTTCACATGGTCTCCTGCCACAGTTGCTTCCTTCCTTCTGCCAGAGACTAAAGTAGTCTATTGGCCAAGCAGACCTTCCGTTCATACCAATTTTTACGGGCAAAAGTTCCGATATACAGATTTTACCACTTGCCATACCGATTTTTAATGTAGATGTTTATTTTTATTTTTTTAATATTTGATAATAAAAAACGAAATTAGCAAATGACCCGGATCATGAACATCTTTGTGTTGAACCCTAACCTCACTATTGACTCAACCTTTGACCTCTAACCTGTGTCTCCTTACTCCACCAGATCTCCTATCTCGAGACAAAGATCCCTCTCTCTCTTATCAATGCACATAAATAAAGACACAAATCGTGGTTCTTTCCACAGAGTGTCCAGCAAGGGCGTAAAGTCTTTAAAAAAGGCATAAATTTTACATCTTTGTCGTAAATGGTTGTAAATTTGCATCCATGGTCGTAAATACTAAAAATCTTGAACATTTTTATCTGAGAGGACAAAATTGGGGAAAAAATGAATAAAATGGTGAGGATTTAAAAAGGTCAAGCCGCCATATTGAGAAGCAGGTGAAGGTCTCTCACTGATAAACAATTATTGGTAGTCAGTTATTGCCATTTAGGCACTCCCACCAACATAGGGAGGTTCTTCTGATCCGGTCTCTGAGGTGCACTGACCAATGTGGAACAAACACAAGATCAGAACACATCGCTCATGTCCAAGTTGACTAGCCTCTTCCCCCCCCCCCCCCCCATGCGAACACCTATCTTCATTGATTCTTTCACTTTCAACACCCGACCGCTTCCTCTCACAGATTCGACCATCACAACAACTCCTCCATTCCAATCACTCCCAAGGGACTCCTTCATCTCTATTTATTTTGCTACTGCTGCTACTACTACTACTACTACTACTACTACTACTACTACTACTACTACTACTACTACTACGACTACTACTACTACTACTACTACTAGGTTCTACTACTACTACTACTACTACTAGGTTCTACTACTACTACTACTACTAGGTTCCACTACTACTACTACTGCTGCTGATGATACTACTATCAGCAATGCTGATTCTGAGTGGGTTTTTCCATTGGTGAGGAAGAACAAAACAGAGCAGAGGGCTTGTGTGTCTAAGGATTTGCTCTCTGAGATTCCATTACTCAAAACCAAGATGATCTCTCCAAATGAGTGCTGTTTCTATGTCTGCCCATTTGGTCAAGAGGGCAGTAGTGTATATTGTATGATTTTCAGGGTGGCCATGAGTGAGAGGATCCGTTTACATTTTTAAAAAGTGTCATTAGTTACATGTAAACAGTGGGTTTAATAATATTAGAATTAGTGTGTAATGTATTCATGAAAAGCCAATATGTATTCATTATTGCTCACGTCACCATGTCACTGGTAAGTCAATATCTGTTATACAACATTATACTGATTTTTTTCCCCAGATACTGATTTTTTTTCCCCAGATTCTGATTTTTTTTCCCCCAGGTACTGATTTTTTCCTCCAGATACTGATTTTTTTCCCCCAGATACTGATTTGTTTCCCGGATACTGATTTTTTCCCCCCAGATACTGATTTTTTTCACATTTTCATACTAATTTTATTACTGCCTGAGTGGCAGGTCTGGCTATGTCCTGAGACTGGGTCTGCTGGTACTCCTTGTACAGCTTTTCCGACTCCTCCGTCCGGTAGGGGGGAGTAGAATTTCCATTTGTCCCATGGAATGGAGCAGGGAGCGCTCTTAACCAGCAGCCTGTTAAATCTGGTTATGTTCTTGGACTTGGGAGGGATAGCAGGGCAATCCTGCTTGATATAGGAACTGATTTCCTCCCAGTTAGCCTTCCTGCAGTTCCATCAGAATTGTCACCCCTGCTGTGATAAGTACCAGCCTGTGCCGGCTTTGCGGGAAGTCGCCAGGGATTGTCCGCTTCACCTGCAGCCAGTTCTCCATTCGCTCCCTTCGTGACGAGGGTGTAATCAGGAGTATACTCCTTCTTATGGCGATCCTTTTTAAGAATCGTACACTAGGTGTAGATCATTACAGTCCATCATCCATGAGAGGAGTTATTTATCTGTCTCATTGCAGTCCCGGTAGCCCCACTCGTGGTGGTGGCTATTAAAGTTGTTGGCTTGGTTCCCTTTGTAAAATAGTTTGAGCACACTTAGTGGATGTTGCTCAATGTAAATGATCAATTTTACTTTATTTATTTATTTACTTATTTACTTGTGCAGCTATTTATTTATTTAGTTATTCATTCATTCATTCATTCATTTATTTTTTAAACGTATTTGTGTATTTATGTAGTTTTATATTTATTTATTTATTTATTAAATTAATCAATTTCAGTTGCTGGTTGGTCTGATCATCAACAGACAACATGAATCAAGAACCCTTAGGTCGAAGGGAGGAAATTATCGATCCATCTACTATCACAAGATGGCATTTGACACAACTTTTGGAACAACCTAAAGATGGGATCGATGAAGATGAGGAACGATCCCCATTCCCTTGGAGAAATGATCTCAATTCTAAAATTGCCTTATGGTTGGTATCAGTCAAAATGGTCCCGATAGCTTATTATTATTATTATTATTATTATTATTATTATTATTATTATTATTATTATTATTATTATTATTATTATTATTATTATTATTACTATTATTGTAATTATTATTATATTATTATTATTATTATTATTATTATTATTATTATTATTATTATTATTATTATTATTATTATTATCACTGTTGTTGTTGTTATTATTATTATTATTATTATTATTATTATTATTATTATTACTATTATTACTATTATCTCATCATCGTTATTATTATCATTATTGTTATTGGAAAATTATTATTATTATTATTATTATTATTATTATTATTATTATTATTATTATTATTATTATTATTATTATTGCGGGTGGTTGGATGGGAGCATCACCCTTGAATCATATACCTATGATGTTCGCATGGGTGTACGATCCGATAGTGATGTCGTTTCTTCTTCTCTTTACTAGCCTATCCTGCTTCTTTGGTTTGTGATTGTATTTTTGATAGGGGATATTTTTTTTTCTGTAAATCTCCTGCCTGTTTGTTCTTGGTTATTTATAATTTAGCTTATGATATCTTTAGGTTATGATTTTGATTTACATTTGTACTATTTTTGTTAGATTGCTTGTTTTTTTGTTTCAGCGGTCTCTCATATAACCTCAATTGTGTTGGAAGAGACCTAAAGCAACAAACAAACAAACAATATTATTATTATTATTATTATATTATTATTATTATTATTATTATTATTATTATTATTATTATTATTATTATTATTATTATTATTATTATTATTATTATTATTATTATTATTATTATTATTATTATTATTATTATTATTATCACTGTTGTTGTTATTATTATATTATTATTATTATTATTATTACTATTATTATTATTATTACTATTATTACTATTATCTCATCATCATTATTATTATCATTATTGTTATTGGAAAATTGTTAAATAACTGATCATTGCGAAATGCTAATACTAATATTCAAAATAACGACAATGCTTTTCTTTTGCTATTCAGGAGAGGAAATATTGTAAAGCTCAGTATCCATGCCATCACCCATTCAACCAATGAAAGTATCAAGGACGATAATCCAACAACTCATGAACTCTTCGTAAGTGGAGGCAGAGGACTTGTCAAAGAAGTGCGAGAAGATATACGTGGTAAGGTTTTTGAAATCATAAAGGAAAAAATAAATAACAACCTCCAAAAATTTCTTCTTTTTGTTCTAAGTCTTTATAATTAAAAAAAAAATTAGCCTTGATTAGCTTTTTAAACAAAAATAAAAAAATAGTAGTCCTTCAGAGCAATTAATTCCATGGAGCTGGATTTATCCCGATTTCTGTAGCATGAAGCGGACAATAACAAAAGCTTGCTACCCTATGGATAGAATGCAAGTCTATCGAATAATACTTTCTAACAGATCCAATCACTGCTGGGTGGACAGGGAAGTTGTCAAGAATCTCGACTTTTTCCGAGATTGATCTCAGTCCCTTTGCATGTGAATCAAATGCTTTTCCAACTGAGCAATTGGGACCCTCGACGTTTAAGAAAGTCAAGAAATTTTTGTCTTTGACGCATTGGAAATTCTTCCTTGAATACTTAAATTTCATTTCCAGACTACATTTTTGATGGATTGAAACATCTTGGATAGAATGTCTTAACTTGTACGTCGTGATATCTGTCTAAAATCTCGCTCAGCACAAGTGATGCACAAAAATGAATATAACATCTGAAAAAGAACGAACAATAACAAACGCATAATGTTTCAGGTTCAAAACCCGTCTTCAGCCAATAACTAAAACAGTCGTAATTTTGAAGCATCATTTAAAATCCAGACTTCCGACATGAATGTTTTGTCGACAAGAAAATCCTTTTCTGCGGTCTGTCTGTATTTTAAGTAATCTGTTAACATTGTTACTGCTTTTGTTATTGACCAATGAAGGTTTTTGTTGAGCCCAAAATGTTCTGTGCTTTTTATTTGGTCCTTTTTTGAAGCAGTTATATTCATTTTTGTTAATTACGTTTTACAGTCCACAGCTTGATATCGCTCAGTTCAATGAATCTCAGGTGCAGTCGAGATTTCTTCCTGTCTGAAGGCGAGTGCAGTGATGTCAAAACTGGTTTCAGTTTCACCGGAGAAAAATCCGGTCTGGAGCAAAAAAAATCTGGGTTAGGGGCAACTTCCGTCAAATTCTTGTGAGGTCATGTTGTTCCTAGGATACCTGGCCGTCCCCCTTCCAACCACCACATCACCATCAGTGTCACTACTACGACAACCACCATCACCATATCATCACTACTACTGCTACTTCAACCACCACCACCACCACATCATCACTACCACTAGTACGACAACCACCAACACCACATTATTATCACTACCACTACTACACTACCACTACACCACCACTACCACCACCGCATCATCGTCATTGCCTCTACTACAACTAAAGACCATCATCTCATCATCACTACCACTGCTGCTACAACCACCACCACATCATCGTCATTGCCTCTACTACAACTAAACACCATCATCTCATCATCACTACCACTGCTGCTACAACTACCACCACTACAGGGTTCCTGCGTCCTCCTTCAATTCAAGGACTCCTTGACAACTCCTTGATTTTTATATAACTGAGAAAATCTCCTTGGAAACTCCTTGAAATCCATTTAAGGAGAAAACTTCTTGAAAACTCCTTGAATTTTGTGAGGTCCCCACATAATCATCGTCATCACCATCATCATCATCATCATCATCATTACCACCACCAGTACAACAACCACCACATCACCATCACTACCACCACAACTACAACCTCATCACCATCCCTACTACAACTACTACACCACCATCACATCACCATCTCCACCACCACTACTACAACAACCACTATCACATCACCATCCCTATCACCATAACAACAGCCAGCAGCACATCACTATCCCTGCAACCACTTCTACAACCACCATATCATCATCATCCCTACCACCAAATCATCATCCCTACCACCAATTCAACCACCACCACGTCACAATCCCTACCACTACCACTAAAACCACCACATCGCCATCCCTACCGCCACCACTACTGCTATAACCACCACATCACCGTCCCTACCACAATCACTACTACAACCATCACATCACCATCCCTATCACCACTACTACTACAACAACTACCACATCACCATCCCTACCATCACTATTACAACAACCACTACCACATCACCATCCCTACCACCACATCACCATCCCCACCACCACTATTACAACAACCACTACATCACCATCCATGCCACCACAGCTACAACCACCACCGCATCCTGCAACTACTATTACAACCACCACAACGCAACCCCTACTATCACCAATACTACTGCAATCAGTGTTGCAAGCGCTGTAAAAAATCCTTCAAATCTCTCTCTCTTTCTCTCTGTTTCTCTCTCTCTCTCTCTCTCTCTCTCTCTCTCTCTCTCTCTCTCTCTCTCTCTCTGTGTTGTTTCTCTCTCTCTTTTCTCTCTCTCTCATCTCATCTACTACTACCCACATCACTCTCCTTCTCTCTCCTCTTTCTTTTCTTTCTCCGTCTCTCATTCCTCCTCTTGTCCTACACACCACTCACACAACCACCACCACAAATGTCAATAATTCACTCTCTTTCTCTTTTTAGTCCGATCTAATTTTCATGTTCAGCATCCAGTACTTACCAATAATAGGCCATCACAATACTTTGACCCCAAACTCTCTCTCTCTCTCTCTCTCTCTCTCTCTCTCCTCTCTTCTCTCTCTCTCTCTCTCTCTCTCTCTCTCTCTCTCCTCTCTCTCTCTCTCTCTCTCTCTCTCTCTCTCTCTCTCTCTCTCTCTCTCTCTCTCTCTCTCTCTCTCTCTCTCTCTCTCTCTCTCTCACTCAATCTCTCTCTTCACTTGAACACAACATTAATACAACAATCACTACCACCCACTATCCTTGCCACCCTAGGTGGGGTTCCTGACCTCCCATAGTGGGCAGGGAGGCACTTACTGTGTCTTTTATCCCCTTATATCTATTTTCCAACATGCTTTCTGTCTTTGTCTTGGAATGAGATTACTTGGTATTGTCCAGGCCCTGGCCGGATACCCTAGCTGGGAGGAAAACAGTTAAATGTATAGTTAGAGATTTGGGAGAAGATTTTTTTTTTCTTGTAAATCATCTCCGTGTTATGCACTGTATTGTTTTGTTTACATATTATATTATATGATTTGTAAACATTTGAGTGTATCCCTCTTAGTTAGGACCTGTGCTTGTGTCTGGATGAGACTTTTAGGTGATCTCAAACAAAGTACTTTGTTGGTGTGCTCTTGTAATCTACATGTTTCCTATTTGAACCAATACCCCTATGTCTTAGCTTTACTTGGGTGCCTTAATTGTAATTCTAGAACTTTTTACTATCCCATTATCTTCCTTTTTACTGGCGCTGATATGACCTTAATGTGTTGCGAGCGCCTTAAAAACAAACAAAAAAACATCCTTGCCACCACTACTACAATCTCCTCCAACACATTACCACCTCTGCTTCTGCTACCACTACCATGTCTTGATCATCACCACTACCTTTACTACAAATGTCAATGCATGCCAAATACCATCCAAATTCCCTTTTCTTGTTTGCAGAAATTCCTCTATCGGCATTGAAATTCCACCGAGTGGTGTCTGAAATTCCGGTGAGCCAAATTTAAAGTGGCGTCTCTGCGAGTACCATACCAGAAGACCGTACAACAACAAAAACTGCTGAGCAGTGTCAGAGCTTTCCCATGTGGTCTAGTGGTATGACATAGCAATGACGATCTTACAAAAATCCTTGGGCCTCGATTTGGGTCCCGAAGTGGTTCGAATTCAATGCAAAATATGGGGCATGGTGATTTCGTGTATGCTATTTTAAAAAATTAATTACGACGCTGTTTATCAATGAATATGACTGACAGTTTGCACACAATTAGGAAAGAGGTCATTTTAGATTATGTCAAACGGCAAAATTCATGCGATTACTAGAACGTAAAAATAGATGCATGCCCTTTTGATTTGAATATTTCTAAAATTACCAAGAGGGGAGATTTTGCTGTTGATAAGGTTATATATGCACATTTCTTCTATTTATGTTTCAAATTTCATTGAAATATGATGAGTACTTTTCACGTTTCATCACAAAACATCAACCCAATTTGCGCTTCAATGAGTGAGAAGAGGAGATAGCCATTTTGCCACATTTTGACAAAAATAGAAAAAAAAACCTTTTTTCATAGTCATTGCTATATGACACTCACCTTCGGATTGGAAATTATCTCGACTGCACACCTTGACCTGAGCAATAGAGCTGTTGGTTCTTTTATCCCCAGTGAGATTTTAACCAGAGGTCACCAATTTGATATAATGTTTAAATAATAAAGTCACACCTCACGCCGTTTCTCACTGTCATAGAATTTGTTCCCATCATTCCAGTTTGCAAAACAGGTGAGGCCAAATTGACGAAGGGACACAGCTTACCTGCTCGTTACGTCATCCACACAGTTGGACCCCGGTACAATGTTAAATATGTCACCGCAGCAGAGAGTGCGCTTTACAGTTGCTATAGGGCCACGTTACAATTATGCAAGTAAGTAAATAAATGACTATCTTTTTGTTTCATTCTTTACAGAAATACTAATTTTCATATTAGACCTGCAAAAGAAATAATATGTATTGAATTGTAAACTTCAATTTGTTAGAGGAAGACAGATACTGTGGATGTTTCAGGTTTCCCCTTTATCAACAAAACAGGATAAATGAAACATTACAGATGAATTCGTAGAATTACGAAATTTTGGCTCCAATTTCAGAACCTCACAAGTATCTCTAAATCATTAAAACCTATTTGAAATGAAAGTTGACACCAGACTACATGATTTTAAGGATTTTGAAATGATGCTTAAATCATTGTGAGGGTAAATTGTTGATTTGTAAAGTTTACTATAATGATTAAAGACCACTATTTTTTATCTCCTAAAAATTTACGAATTGTTACATTTTCAAGTAGGCGGGCTTGTGAATGTGAAAAGGTAGGGAGCAGGCACTGCTGGTGTAAGATAAAACTATGAAAAATATGTGTATGAAACTGCCAGACAAAGCGGTAAAAAAAAATAAAAAAATATCATCCTGAAAAATTCAGCCTGTCTTGCCTGGGTATCCCTTGTCGGAGCAAACTGGGTTTTTTGGGGTTTTTTTTGTCTTGTGACTATTTCTTGTATTTTTATTTCTGCTTTGTCCGGCTCTGTTTCATATACACCTTTTTCATAGTTTTGCTTTTGAAATTTTTTTTTTTAATTTCTTGTCAGTTTGTGACCTGCCTCTTATCCATATTTAATGGGTCTATAAAGATCTTTTTTTTCTCTTATGTTGGGGGGGGGGGGGGGATCTCGATAGTTCAGTTGGTAGGACATTCACATCAGACACAAGGGGACTGAGATTGATCCCTGGTGCATTGAGATTTTTTAATGACCTTCCCCCATGTCCAAAGAGCAGTGATTGGGTAGCTGTTAGATTTGGTGGAAAATATTTTACGATAGACAGTGAGTGTCCTCACAGTGTTGAATAGGCGAGCTTTTAGTCCTCTACCTGCACCGCAGTCAAGAGGTCATTCACTCCATCAAATTCCCGACCAGTGCAACGGGTTATCTCCCGTGATACTTAAAAGATTTGTTACTGATATCTGGCTAAATCACAATCGCTTTTGCACAACCACAGTCGATTTTACCAATTTAAACAAATTGGCAACACATTGAGAAAACTTTGATCTGTATTTTGGTACAAAACACTATCATTAGAATTATTGTCTTTGAGAAATTTTTGCATTTAGATATCAGCACAATCTCGATTATAGTTTGTTAAATTTAATTTATTGATTGCATTATTATAAGCAAACAAGCCGAGAGAAACTCTCAAAACTTGCTCTAACCGATGGAGGAATAGAGTAACCTTTCATTCATTCCCTCACAATTTGTGCGTCGCTCTTAGTTCTTTGATGGTATGGATAACATCGTGCAGCCTGTCCGATTTGTTACGCTTTGATCATTGCTGGTTCAGAGGCATATGGATTCCGGTCAAGATGTCTTCATCACACAAGTTATATTCAACAGGTGCTCACATGAGTTTAGCTTAATATTATATGAACACATTTATACCGGCTTTTAGTTCCACTGGTTACAAACGTGGTCAATAAAAAACACAAGAATAAAGTCCGAGTCGTTTCACATTTCAATTGTATATATTTGAAGTTTACTTCCGAGGTTAAAATTTTGTTTCAGTACTTTGTGGGTAAAAACAGAAACCTTGTATAGTTTGTAATTATGATGATGCAATGATCAATATATGATTAATTAAAGGTGATCATTTTAACCGTAACCATGTCAGAATAATAAAATTATATATATATATATATATATATATATATATAATATAATATGTGTGTGTGTGGGGGGAACAGAGACAGACAGAGAGGGGGAGATAGATAGAGAGAGACAGGAAGAGAGGGAGTAGAGATGATGAAGATAGTGATAGTATAGATAGATAGATAGATATGAGAATGACAAATGGAGGATGAGTATAAGACAGATGGGGATGTGAGATGATGTGATGTAGAAGGAAAAGATGAGAGAGAGAGAGAGAGAGAGAGAGTTTTCATTAATGAAGGACAAAAGACATTGGTTTGTAACTGTAAGAGTCACTGTGTTGCCCCCATAGCCTCGTGATTTACAGGTGACATAGTTTGTGCTGTTTCCATAATTTTACATAACGGGGCTGCTATTCTGATGTCGACCTGTTGCTGTTCTTTATTCTTTTTGCATTTTTCAAGTTTTCAAGAAGGTTGAACAAACATTGCAATCACTGATTTATTTTGAATTTATTTCGACCAGATGTGATGACTATGGACTAGTTGCTGTTGTCAATGCTTTCCCTCATATTTGTTTTTAATCGCGTTGTCTGTTGGAAAAAATATGTAATATCGCCTAGCAGGCATCATGTCCAGTTCTACATGTTACGCGTTGCTGTTGGTCAGTGACCCTATTTAAAGCGTTTTGAGCACCTCTAGTGAAAATTGCGCTAAATAAAAAATCTCAACATTACGTAGTCTGTCATGAAACTTGAAGCGCATTGTCATTATCAATGTCCACATTGAAGATGAGATAAATACCTGGTTATAAAGATTAATATCTGGTATTAAATCCTGAAACAATTATATTTTGAGATTCGTTTTCTTTTCTTTTGTGTTTTTTGACTTTTCTACAAAGCCTACACAGTTCATTCAAGTGCTCCATGACTAAATGAAATTTTAAAAATCATAATAAATTCAATTTTGTTGACGCACAGATGGAATTTTAACAACTTATAGTTCAATTATAATAGATTCTATTTGTGGAAGAATAAAAGTTATTCTATCGCTCTGTTTGAAGAATTTAATTTTTTATTGGAAAAATTAATGCATTTTAAATTACAGAAAAACGGTCTATTTAGGATTAAAATATCATGATCATTATATACCGCACTGGCATAAAATACATATGAATGGAAAAAGGAAATCTTGATAAATATTACAGAGTAAAGAAATTTGTGTTTAAGCGCATTGTGAAGCGATAACAAAGAGATGAAAGTGAACATAAATCGACTGGTATCACCCGATATCACCGTAACTGAACTCACGAGGGGATTCCCCGTAATTTGGCAGGCGTGACCCCGGGTCAACCTTGTGTCATCACTTGAACTAAGTTACCACTCAGGCGATATTTTCGTTACTGTGTCCTATCAAAACAGTAGCAAGCAAATGCTATTGTACATTTCAAATGATAGAAACTGAAATAAACTCTGGCTGCATGGGTCTGAAGGATTACTGTTGACAGGCCTTCATACAAACCTTTTAAGATTTTTTCATTTTATATTGTTTGTTAATTTTGGCCTACTTCTTGTGTGTGTATTTAAGGAGTCTGTAAAGATTTTCAAAGGCCAAATTTGGTCCAATTTGGATTTTTCTCCCTCTCGATTTGGATTTTTAAACAAAAATTTTGAAGTAAAGGCGATTAAAGATATTGTATTTTTTTCTCAGAAATATATGTGGTCAAGTGGAAAGTAGGTTCACACTTATTTCTTCCTTTATAACTTTTGACTTAAACCAAGCATAACATTGTGTTATATATCATTTTAAAGGGTAATTTATTACTTATTCAATGAATGTAATTTTATCCCTATCTTTACATTCAGTCAGAAGATACAATGCTTAGAATTCGAAACTCCAAAAATTCAACTTTGCAAAATTATGTGCAGTAAAACAAATTTAGGGAAAGAAAATCCACAGGCAATTGGAGGCACTTAAATGATAGGGTTTTAATGTCATTTTGCAGATTCAATAATTTTATTGAAATTAATGTGACTTCAATTTTTTTGCTAAACAAATTATCAACAATATCAGTTTTTTCTCCCTTTAACCATAAGTATATTGTCGCTAACAAAACTCATACCTAGACTAAATGTACAGAAACGCGCCTGTTTGATTGGGAATGTTCAGACTGGGCTGTCTGTTGCTTAATATTCATAGAAGGTCATTTACAAATTAATATAGACGTACAGGGGGAAAAAAACGGTGAAAGGTTTCAGCAAGAAAATATAATTGAAATGAGAAACCGGGGATGTTGGTTCTGTGGTGGATCACGGGAGACTAAAACACATTGTAATAAGAGTAAATGGCAGGTTGCTTGCTATCTGACAGTAACATAAGAGACAATGAAATCACAACAGTTTTTATTCATGACATTGACATCGAACCATCACACGTGGCTCGAAATACGCAAGGCTTTTTAAGAGAACAATAACGTGGTCTTCAGTCAGTCCTGACATGAATCTGATCCAGAACATGTGGGATACAATGAAGAAAGAAGCTCATCCATTGCCCTGGTCCTCATCAAAACGGACATGATGTAAACCAGTTTCTCCAGGATGTCCGAGATAATCTCACTGCAGAGTTTATTGAACGATTCACTTTGTCTGTGCCATCATCAAGTCAGAGGAGGGAGGACACGGTAAAGTTGTGGAATTTTGCAAAATTAATTTTTTGGCATCACTTCTTAAACTTTTGATATCATCTTATACAGAACATTGAGATTAATATACATTGGATAGAGAAAGTAATGTGCTTTCATTGATATATAATAAATGATAATAATTGTTTTGTACTCAAAATTATAAGGACTCAAACGACTGTCCAAGCTTTGTCGTTTGTTTGGTATTATACAGTATTTGAGGTGAAATCAATTATTTTTTGAGTATACTATAGTTTAATCTGGTCTTATAAATATTTATAAGATCAGATTAAACTATATTATACTCAAAAAATAATTGATTTCACCTCACATACTGTATAACACCAAACAAACAACAAAGCTTGGACAATCAGAGGCTGAATGGCTAGCTGTTCTCAAGGAGTGCCTTCCCATAGTACCCATCTCTGCTTCTACCTATTTTCCATTCTCTGCCTGGTTGATTTAGGGCAGGCGGGTATGCTCTTTCCCTCAAGGGCCCACTCCATGGCAGCAGCACAATTGTTTGTGTGTGTGTGTAAGCGTGTTGTTTGTTTTGTTTTAAAAAAATTTTTAAATGTTATGTTGGGCGGTGAAATTGTCCACTATTTTTAGATAATCTTATATCCTCATTTTGATTGGTTTATATATTTTCCTACAGAGAGGCAAACATTCGAAGCATTGGTTTTGGCCCAATTCACACGTTACGACGCAACTTTCCACCTGAAAATGGTGCACATATAGCAATTAGTAAGTCGAGCTCCTGAAGTGTGTTATAAAGCCATTTACTCATTAGTGTCTTATAAAGCCATTTACTCAATAGTGTGTTATAGAGCCATTTACTCAATAGTGTTATATAGAGCCATTTACTCAATAGACTCTTACAAAGCCATTTAATCAATAGTGTCTTATAAAGCCATTTACTCAATAGACTCTTATAAAGCCATTTACTCAATAGTGTCTTATAAAGCCATTTACTCAACACTATCTTATAAAGCCATTTACTCAATACTGTCTTATTATAAAGATATTTAATCAATAGTGTCTTATTCAGCCATTTACTCATTAGTGTCTTATAAAGCTATTAACTCAATACTGTCTTATAAAGCCATTTACCCAATACTGTCTTACAAAGCCATTTGCTCATAGGTGCTTATAAGCATTACTCATATGTTTTGTCTTGTATAAAAGCCATTTGTTTCTTAAAGCCATTTGTATTTGTTTGTTTACTATTTTTTAAAGAGCGATTTTAATGAAAATGATTTTGAAATGAATATGTGTTTTGTTTTTTTTTTAGTTATGGCTGTTTGACATTTTGCACCATTAACATCATTGTCGTTGTCATAGTCTTTGCCGTCATCATCATCTTCATCAAAATCATCATCGTCGCTGCTGTCATCATCATCATCATTGTTGTTGTCATCATCATCATCATCGTCATTGACATCAATGTTATTTCTATTCCAGGAACTGTCAGGAGATTTTTAGAGAAGCACCTGGATGATCTAGATCTTGTCGTTTTCTGTTGCAATGATGAAACCTACGTAAGTGTTACCATGGCAAAATACAAATAATAACACAAGGCAAACCAAAAAACATAATAATAGTAATAATAATAATAATAAATGACACTTATGTTGCATCTATTGTCCACCTTGGTTCTAATAAATTTTCTTTTGCTTTCGATTATTGACAGCCACCTCAGGCTTGACTAAAACAGTTTTGCCGTGTACTTGTATTGTATTGGGATGATGACATAAGCATAAACAGCGATGTGAACATAAGTTGGTACCAGAATATCAACTGACAAGGAGGATAATAATGATCATGTTGAATAAAATCCAATTTAAAATTTGTTGATTAAAATATTTCGTTGTTTTGAACAGTTGTAATAATTATATCACAAGATTCACTGAAACATGTCCCACAGAGTGGAATAACAATCCAATGTAGAATAAAGTTACATGGTTTAAAACCACAAAACTTCACAAAAACAGCAAGAGCACAGTTACACAGGTCTGCCTGCTAGGTGTACTACACACTACTACACCATCATATCACCATCCACTACACACTACTACACCATCATATCACTATCCACTACACACTACTACACCATCATATCACCATCCACTACTTCAACAACCATCACCTTCCCCACTACCACAACTATAACAACCACATCACCATCCATACTACCATCACTACAACAAACACCACCACATCACCACCCCTACCACCACCATCACTACTACAAACACCACATCACTATCTACCACCGCTACTATAACAACAACCACCACCACATCACCATCTCATCCACCTCTACTATAACAACCACCACTAACTATTACAGCGACTACCACACCACAATCCCTACCACCACTACTACACCACCACATCACCATCCCTACCACCACTACTGCAACCACCACCACATCATTCCCACCACCACAACTACAACCACAACATATCCCTACCACCACTGCTACAACCACTACGTCACCATCCTACCACCCAACTACTACAACCACCACATTATTATCCCTACAACCACTACTACAACAACCACCACCAATACCATTCCTACCACCACAACTACAACCACATCACCATCCCTACCACCACTGTTACAACAACCACAATCACATCATCATCCCTACCACCACGACAACAACCACTACATCACATCTCTACCACCACAACTACTACAACCACCACATCACTATCTCTACAACCACTACTACAACAACCACCACCACAACTACAAAACCACAATCACATCACCATCCCTACCACCACTGTTTCTACAACCAACCTATCACCATGCCTACCACCACCACAACTACTACTACAACAACCACCACCAGATCACCACCTCTACCACCACTATTACTACAACCACTACATCACAATCTCACCACCCCTACAATAACCACCACATCATTATCCCTACCATCACTACAACAAGCACCACCACATCACCATCCCTACCACCACTACCTCCTATAATGGGCAGGGAGGTACTTAATGTGTCTTCTATCCCCCTATAGCCTGTCTGTTTTCCAACTTGCTTTCTGTCTTTGTCTTGGAATGAGATTACTTGGTTTTGTCCTTGCCCTACCCGGATACCCCGGCTGAGAGGGAAACAGTCAAATGTATAGTTAGTTTTGGGAAGATGATATTATATTTCCTTGTAAATCATTTCTCAGTTATACACTGTATTATTTTTTCGTTTACGTACGATTTGTAAACAATTGAGTGTGTTCCCCTTAGCTGGGACCTGTGTTTGTGTCTGGATGAGACACTTAGTGATCCCAAACTTTAACTAACTCCACTGCTCTTGGAATCTACATCTGTTCCCTATTTTAACCAATTCCCCTTTGTCCCCCTTATTCTTGGGTGCTTTAATTGTAATTCTAGAACTTTTTACAATCCCATTTTCTTCCATCACTACTGCCACCACTACTACAACAACCAACACCACATCACCATCCCTACCACCACTACTTCTTCAACCACCAGATCACCATGCCTACCACCACTACTACTACAACAACCAACACCACATCACCATCCCGACCACCACTACTACTTCTACCACATCACAATCCTTAGCACCACTACTTCCACCACATCATCATCGCTACCACCACCACTACTTCTTCCACCACATCATCCTTACCACTACCACCACTACACAGGATGTCCAGCGAAGTCGTAAAGTCGTAAGTTTGACCTCTTGATCGTAAATGGTGTAAATTTGCATCTTTGATCAATTAATTGAAATTTTAAAAAGTTTATTGAGGAATTAAATCTGGCAGCACAAAATCACAAATGCAAAAAATTACTACTACTACTACTACTACTACTACTACTACTACTACTACTACTACTACTACTACTACTACTACTACTACTACTACTACTACTACTACTACTACTACTGCTACTACTACTACTACCACGACTACTACTACTACTACTACTACTACTACTACTACTACTACTACTACTACTACTACTACTACTACTACTACTACTACTCCTACTACTACTACTACTACAACTACCACCACTACCACCATCACAACCACCATCACAACCACCACCGCCACCACCAGGGATACGTTCTTGATAATAGGGGGATGGGTGGTGTTACACAGGAACTATGAAACCTTGACCTCCAAAAAATATGTAATGTATATCGCTGGTTTCATTTTCACACCCATATAAACCTTTTAACCCTTGAATTGCCTGTCATCGGCCAGTATCGACTGGCCCTAGAATCTCCAGTATCGACTGGCCCTAGAATCTCCAGTATCGACTGGCCCTAGAATCTCCAGTATCGACTGCGCCTAGAATCTCCAGTATCGACTGCCCTAGAATCTCCAGTATCGACTGCCCCTAGAATCTCCAGTATCGACTGCCCCTAGAATCTCCAGTATCGACTGCCCCTAGAATCTCCAGTATCGACTACCCCTAGAATCTCCAGTATCGACTGGCCCTAGAATCTCCAGTATCGACTGCCCCTAGAATCTCCAGTATCGACTGCCCCTAGAATCTCCAGTATCGACTGGCCCTAGAATCTCCAGTATCGACTGCCCCTAGAATCTCCAGTATCGACTGGCCCTAGAATCTCCAGTATCGACTGCCCCTAGAATCTCCAGTATCGACTGGCCCTAGAATCTCCAGTATCGACTGGCCCTAGAATCTCCAGTATCGACTGCCCCTAGAATCTCCAGTATTGATAAATTGGCTGGCTCTTGAATCTCCCGTCATCATCCAGTAACGACCAACTCTTGAATCTCCTGTCATCATCCAGTAACGACCAACCCTTGAATCTCCCGTCATCATCCAGTAACGACCAACCCTTGAATCTCCCGTCATCATCCAGTAACGACCAACCCTTGAATCTCCCGTCATCATCCAGTAACGACCAACTCTTGAATCTCCTGTCATCGGCTGTTACTCCTGCCTCTCATTCGATTTCAGGTCATGGCCATTAAATCAACTGGAGAGCAGTGCCATTTTCTGCATTAAATTTTTGGTTAAACTTTCTAGTCCTGTATTGATTAATTTAACAGATTGAATATAAATACCTCAACAATCAAGAAAATGAATCTGGAATTTTAATTTCAAAACCCTAAAATTTACCTGTTGATTTATAGGAAGGGTCAATTTGAACCAAATAGAGATTGGCAGGCCTGTAAATCTTCCGTCTATTGTCGGATTTCCGACAGTACGATTTTGCTCTATAAGTGCTAAAATAAAAAAAATTTTAAAAAAAAGATAATAGTAAAATTAAAATTCGTAACCCCAAAGAACAGAACCAATAAAAAAGAAAATAAAAAACTATTCCGTTTCAAATGCCGACATAAAAAAACAAAACAAAAAAACTTTTTGTTTGTCACATCAAAGACAAAACATGCCAAAACAATCATCATTATAATATGATATAATATTATCATGCCACCTACACGCTCCGCTAGACGTGTATGTATTCACTGCCTGGCTATTGTGCCACAGCCAGCGAGAGAGAGGTCGCGAAGTTCGCACGAGGCGTCTTCACACACACACACCTAGTCAGTAAATAACGTACACATAGAAGTGTGTCGAACCGGACCGGAAGGTTTCTCTCTATTTTGCTACTGACACACATGCATATCTCCGGTTCTTATTTCTCAGTCTCTATATTTCTTTGGTTCCGTCCGATGTGAGACGAAAAAAAATAATGCGAAATAATTATTTTTCTTCGAAATATATATATATTCTTCTTCGAAAGCTCTCACACCACCGCACACCCCTCTTCTTCTTCTTCTTCTTCTTCTTCTTCTTCTTCTTCTTCTTCTTCTTCTTCTTCTTCTTCTTCTTCTTCTTCTTCTTCTTCTTCTTCTTCTTCCTTCTTCTTCTATAAGAATTAATTCAAATAAACGAAAGAATTAGCGTAAACATTTAACAAAAACAGGAGCGAAGATACGCAGCTTCCCGTGTGAAGCACAAGACGTCTAGATACACATCCTTCAAAAGGGTAGGAATTGTTCTCTTCCTTTCATTTTACAACTAACTCAGACCTGGGACATCAAATAATTGGGATTTTTTTTTTTTTGATACCATTAAATAAGGATCTCGTTATAAATAAGTAGGGGAAAGTGACATGATTTGACTGTGTCATATCTGTGTTGTGTCCACATTTTTGTCCTGTTGTGTCTATTTTCACGTTTCAAAAAGTTCCGACAATTTTTTCACCAACCATTTACGGGCCTGGATTGGGTAACCGGTTCTGTTAGATTTGGTGGAAAGTACTTTGCAATACACTGACATCCTATCCAAAGTGTAGCATGCAATTGCTATTGTCCTTTTATTGGAATAGAAACTTAAGACGAAGTCGAGCTTTATGGACCTCTTTTTAAAATGTTCATTGTTTTTTTATATATTTATTATTTTATTTATTTTTTTCTCTTCTCCCCCCCCCCCCCCCCCCCCAGGAGGTTTACAAGAAGGTGTTACCCCTGTACTTCCCTCGGAATTCTCAAGAAGAGGAAGAGGCCATTGATGTGTTGCCCATTGACATTGGCAATGAGGACGGGGAGCCTGTGATAAAAGATCGACAGATTCGGATTTTAGATAAACCCATTTTTGCTGCTTATAGTATGTACATAGAGTAATATATAGCTGCCAACTGTCCGGATAAAATCTGGACCATCACCATTTGGTGATCTGAGAAAAAAATTAAATTTTTAAAAAAATTAAAAAATTGGACTTCATGTGTACTGAAATGACCCTTGCATGTCTCAGGATTATGAATTTTTGAAAAGCAAATGAGAACAAGGAACAGAAAAAGCTCTAAATCTAGATTATATTATACAATAGTCCAAACATACTGCTATTCTGGGCCATGACAGAAATTTGTGTTAGGGTGTCCAGTTTTAGCTCTTCGAAAAGTTGGCCGCTATGGTAATAGCTATTCTTTTTTTTCTTTGCTTTTCAACCAGAAGGTATCAAATTTAACTCGGTGCTGCGTGGCCTTGAGCGAGTCACTTCGCTCTAATTCACTTTGCAACCCTGCACGCAGCTAAGGTCTGGGGTATTGTTATTCTAGTCTTGGAATATACCTTAAAGACAAGTTTCCATAGTGGGCAGGGAAGTACTTACCTTGTCTTCTATCCGCCTATTTCTGTTTTCCAACGTACTTTCTGTCTTTGTCTTGGAATGAGATTACTTGGTTTTATCCTGGCCCTGGCTGGAGTCCTAACTGGGAGGGAAACAGTCAAATGCATAGTTATTGTTTTGGTAGATTATATTTTTTCCTTGTAAACTATCTCTCTGTTATGTCTATTATTATATTTGTTATGTTGAATGTATAATGTAAGCATTTGAGTGTATTCCTCATTGTTGGATTTTGTGCTTGTGTCCGGATGAGACTTACAGGTGATCATCTCAAACTAATTCAGAAAAGTGAGTGGAGCAGGCACTTATGTTGGTAACAACAAGATATGAAGTGAATAGAAAAGTGCCAGAAGACAATAGAGAATAAAAATTTTTTCGCGGCGGTGGTGGGGTTTGAACCTGCGACCTTATTGGTACGACAACTCCGCCTGGCAGGTGAGAGCGTGGCTCTACCGTGTGAGCTATCCACGAACACAAAAATATTCGTTTCAAACTCAAAGTCATTACTAGATCCCTCTCTCACCCACTTCTTGAGACCGCCGATTCGTTCGTACACCACCATCGCGAATAATTTTGACCAGCAGTTAAGCTTAATAGCCAATATTCTCAACACAAACATATAACATAGAAACGATTGAGACATTGAGTATGCTCCGGTGTATGGGGTGAATTTTTAATTCAGAAAAGTGAGTGGAGCAGGCACTTATGTTGGTAACAACAAGATATGAAGTGAATAGAAAAGTGCCAGAAGACAATAGAGAATAAAAATTTTTTCGCGGCGGTGGTGGGGTTTGAACCTGCGACCTTATTGGTACGACAACTCCGCCTGGCAGGTGAGAGCGTGGCTCTACCGTGTGAGCTATCCACGAACACAAAAATATTCGTTTCAAACTCAAAGTCATTACTAGATCCCTCTCTCACCCACTTCTTGAGACCGCCGATTCGTTCGTACACCACCATCGCGAATAATTTTGACCAGCAGTTAAGCTTAATAGCCAATATTCTCAACACAAACATATAACATAGAAACGATTGAGACATTGAGTATGCTCCGGTGTATGGGGTGAATTTTTAATTCAGAAAAGTGAGTGGAGCAGGCACTTATGTTGGTAACAACAAGATATGAAGTGAATAGAAAAGTGCCAGAAGACAATAGAGAATAAAAATTTTTTCGCGGCGGTGGTGGGGTTTGAACCTGCGACCTTATTGGTACGACAACTCCGCCTGGCAGGTGAGAGCGTGGCTCTACCGTGTGAGCTATCCACGAACACAAAAATATTCGTTTCAAACTCAAAGTCATTACTAGATCCCTCTCTCACCCACTTCTTGAGACCGCCGATTCGTTCGTACACCACCATCGCGAATAATTTTGACCAGCAGTTAAGCTTAATAGCCAATATTCTCAACACAAACATATAACATAGAAACGATTGAGACATTGAGTATGCTCCGGTGTATGGGGTGAATTTTTAATTCAGAAAAGTGAGTGGAGCAGGCACTTATGTTGGTAACAACAAGATATGAAGTGAATAGAAAAGTGCCAGAAGACAATAGAGAATAAAAATTTTTTCGCGGCGGTGGTGGGGTTTGAACCTGCGACCTTATTGGTACGACAACTCCGCCTGGCAGGTGAGAGCGTGGCTCTACCGTGTGAGCTATCCACGAACACAAAAATATTCGTTTCAAACTCAAAGTCATTACTAGATCCCTCTCTCACCCACTTCTTGAGACCGCCGATTCGTTCGTACACCACCATCGCGAATAATTTTGACCAGCAGTTAAGCTTAATAGCCAATATTCTCAACACAAACATATAACATAGAAACGATTGAGACATTGAGTATGCTCCGGTGTATGGGGTGAATTTTTAATTCAGAAAAGTGAGTGGAGCAGGCACTTATGTTGGTAACAACAAGATATGAAGTGAATAGAAAAGTGCCAGAAGACAATAGAGAATAAAAATTTTTTCGCGGCGGTGGTGGGGTTTGAACCTGCGACCTTATTGGTACGACAACTCCGCCTGGCAGGTGAGAGCGTGGCTCTACCGTGTGAGCTATCCACGAACACAAAAATATTCGTTTCAAACTCAAAGTCATTACTAGATCCCTCTCTCACACCACTTCTTGAGACTGCCGATTCGTTCGTACACCACCATCGCGAATAATTTTGACCAGCAGTTAAGCTTAATAGCCAATATTCTCAACACAAACATATAACATAGAAACGATTGAGACATTGAGTATGCTCCGGTGTATGGGGTGAATTTTTAATTCAGAAAAGTGAGTGGAGCAGGCACTTATGTTGGTAACAACAAGATATGAAGTGAATAGAAAAGTGCCAGAAGACAATAGAGAATAAAAATTTTTTCGCGGCGGTGGTGGGGTTTGAACCTGCGACCTTATTGGTACGACAACTCCGCCTGGCAGGTGAGAGCGTGGCTCTACCGTGTGAGCTATCCACGAACACAAAAATATTCGTTTCAAACTCAAAGTCATTACTAGATCCCTCTCTCACCCACTTCTTGAGACCGCCGATTCGTTCGTAAAAATTTTTATTCTCTATTGTCTTCTGGCACTTTTCTATTCACTTCATATCTTGTTGTTACCAACATAAGTGCCTGCTCCACTCACTTTTCTGAATTAAAAATTCACCCCATACACCGGAGCATACTCAATGTCTCAATCGTTTCTATGTTATATGTTTGTGTTGAGAATATTGGCTATTAAGCTTAACTGCTGGTCAAAATTATTCGCGATGGTGGTGTACGAACGAATCGGCGGTCTCAAGAAGTGGGTGAGAGAGGGATCTAGTAATGACTTTGAGTTTGAAACGAATATTTTTGTGTTCGTGGATAGCTCACACGGTAGAGCCACGCTCTCACCTGCCAGGCGGAGTTGTCGTACCAATAAGGTCGCAGGTTCAAACCCCACCACCGCCGCGAAAAAATTTTTATTCTCTATTGTCTTCTGGCACTTTTCTATTCACTTCATATCTTGTTGTTACCAACATAAGTGCCTGCTCCACTCACTTTTCTGAATTAAAAATTCACCCCATACACCGGAGCATACTCAATGTCTCAATCGTTTCTATGTTATATGTTTGTGTTGAGAATATTGGCTATTAAGCTTAACTGCTGGTCAAAATTATTCGCGATGGTGGTGTACGAACGAATCGGCGGTCTCAAGAAGTGGGTGAGAGAGGGATCTAGTAATGACTTTGAGTTTGAAACGAATATTTTTGTGTTCGTGGATAGCTCACACGGTAGAGCCACGCTCTCACCTGCCAGGCGGAGTTGTCGTACCAATAAGGTCGCAGGTTCAAACCCCACCACCGCCGCGAAAAAATTTTTATTCTCTATTGTCTTCTGGCACTTTTCTATTCACTTCATATCTTGTTGTCATCTCAAACTAAGTACATTGGTGGTATGCTCTTGGAATCTACATCTGATCCCTTTTTGTTCCCAGTTCCCCTTTGTCTTACTTTCTCTTGGGTGCTTTGATTGCAATTCTAGAACCTTTTACTATCCCATTTTCTTCCTTTTTACTGGCGCTGATATAACCTAAATGTGTTGTAAACGCCGTATAACCCTTAAAAACAAAAAACAAGAGACAAGTTTTCCCTTGGGGATGAATGAATGAATATAATATGGCTGCACTGTCTCTATGGGCACTTGCCGAGTATGTGTATGTTATTTCGAGTATATCAGTATGTTCCTAGTACCCAGTTTGTGATTTGTTTCCATAAGTTTGTCCAATGCAAGTGATCTTAGTTTTTATAGGTCATCATGTGTGTTAAGGTGCTGAGGCAATTGGATCTTTCCTTGTGTTGTTGAAATCAGTTCTTCAGTTGTTGTTTCTAAATATAATATTTGTTTTGTTTTTTTTGAGATCTTGATTCAATGTTGTTGGAAGTGAAGTTTGGGATGAATAAAGGGAATTTTATATTTTTATTTGTTTGCTTATTTATCTATTTATTTATTTATTTATATTTCATTCAATCTCTGTCATTTCATCTACCAGAGGCAGAAAATGATGATTTTGAACAAACAATTGATTTGAATAAAGCATTTGAACAGTCCCAAGTCATCGACGTCGGCCACCATCCCTTTGCCGAAATGGAAGACGATCCCGACATCATCAAAACCAAACATTTGATGTCAAGGAAAAATTCAAAGGAAGTCAAGAATATGGAAATACGAAGGCGGTCAGTGGATCTGTTTAGACTTATTTATTTATTCAGATATCTTTAGAACTGTCAATTGTCATTTTTTGCCAGGATTTTAAAATTTCTTTTTAATGGTCTTACAATATGACAGCAAAGGCAGAGTATTTGAATACCATGAAATTTATTGTTCAATCAAATGCATTTATATGCTCAGATAAGTTGAAGAAAAGTGAACTTGAGGCCCTTACACTGCTGTGGAAACAGCAGTTAAGGAGTTGAGTTGTCCCTACTTGCGGAGAATCTTAAGCGTCTAAGAGATAATTCTTTGTTTGTAATCCTTGAATGAAAAAAAAAATCGCCTCATAAAACTCCTTGAATTTCAAAATGGAATTGCTGTAGGAACCCTGTTGTTACTTTTGAGAGTTCACAGCTTCTGACAGCTTAGGGGACAGCGTGGCTCAGTGGTACAGTCTTTGCTTTGTACCCGAAAGGTACCAAGTTCGATCACCCACTGCTGCGTTGTGCGACCTGAGCAAGTCACCTCGCCCTAGCTCAATTTGCAGCGCTGCACTGGGGCTGATGCCTGGGTTATTCCAGTCTTCCCTTGGAATAGACCCTTGAGATAAATTTCCCCTATAGGATGAATAAATGGAATTTTATTTATTTAAAAAAATTATTATAATTTTTTCTTGATGTAAGTAATGTTTACTCATATATGTGCTGATTTGGCAAAACTGTCGGATGTCGCACGAGCTAGTTTTGAGATACAAGTGAATAACGGTGAAAAATCGTTATCTGCATGAATTAATTTTTTTCACTTCATCGTTTTTATTATCCATCCAACTACATTCTCACGAAAGGAGTTTACATTTTGAAGCTCATAGATAATTCAATTTATATTTTCTTAGTTTTGTCAAAGAGAAATACCTTAAAAATTGGCCCAAAATCTACCTCTAAGGTAGAAGATTACAATTTAGCACTGATAACTGAAATTGTTACCCCAACCCCAACATATTCTTTTTGTCATTATTCACTCTTTGTAAAGCCAGTAAGTGCGCATGAATACAAGCTACCATTGAGTCAGTATAATGACTATGCATGACGATAAACAAAATGAGTAATGTGATAATCCATAGTCCAACATTCCATGTACTGTCCTATGTGAAATATTGTGCCATCAATAAAATCATGCGACTCATAGCATTTTTCTTTCAATTTTATATCATGATTTACAACATAAGATATCTAAAAGTCGATATCAATATCTGAAAAACGAAAATAAAATCATGAATGACTTAGTAATTAAAAGTACTGAGAGAGCAATCGGCCAGCAAGGGTGAGAATGCACACGAAACTCCGTTGTGAAGAGAAGAAGGGCAAAAAGGGGTAAATAGAGTCAAAATCTTTTGTTTATGTTACAGAATGGCTTCATTATTTAATTTTTAAATTTGAATTGGCAAACCAGATATAAAATGTAAATGTTTTAGCTACAGTTTCTCCTAACCCATAGCTTTAAAAAAAAATTGGATTTTCAATTTGCAAATCTAAATTTCCATTCTTTTAAACTAAAAGAATTAATTTCCATGATTCACATCCATATAATGCTGTTGGAAATATGCATGTTATTAATATTTTCATTTTCAGTTGGATGCTTTCACTTCGCCGTAATGCTTTTGGGTAATGTAAAGAAAAATTCAGACAATAAAGAAAATTTGAATTGAATTGAATTTAAATTGTCTCCACAGGTATGAGAGATTACTGAAAAGGGCCAAATCAGAGGATTTGACGGATATCGCAGCTTTGCATTGTCTTTATCGTACTGGCATTGACAGAATGGGTCGACCAGTCGTTGTTTTCATCGGGAGAAACTTTCCAGCTCTTAGTGCCGACCCGGAAAAGGTATTCGTCTCTTCGCCCATACTTGGAAATTTAGTTTTTCGTTTATTTTTTTATTTATTTTTTTTTGGTTTTTGGTTTTTGTCTGTTGGTTTCTGTTTTTGTTTTATTCATTCAACATTTTTAGATTTTTGTTTCTTGTTTTATATGTTTTTTTTTTGGTTTTTTAAAATTCATACTTCATAGGCATAGTTCTTTTTGCTTTTGAAATTTTTGTTTTGTTTTTTAGTTTTTTGTTTGTTTGTTCTTTCTTTCTTTTTTTTTTTTTTGTAGTCCTTCAGAGCTATTAAGCTCATGGAGCTGGAGTTTATCTTGGTTTCTATAGCGTGAAACGGACAGTAGCATTTGCTGCTACCCATTGGGGAGGATGCTAGTTTATTGCAAGTTATTTCTCCCAGATCTAACAGACCCACTACCCAATCTCTGCTGGGTTGACAGGGGAGTATTCTAGATTTCACCAGGGTTTGATCTTGGTCTTTTGTGTGTGAAGTGAGTGCTCTACTAACTGAGCTATAGGTTCTCGTAGAGGTGGAGTAAGGGGAATCTAACATTTTTAAATTTTAATTGTTATTATTATTATTATTATTATTATTATTATTATTATTATTTATTATTATTTATTATTATTATATATCATTCATCATCATTCATCATCATCATCATCATCATCATCATCATCATCATCATCATCATCATCATCATCATCATCATTATTATTATTATTATTATTATTATTATTATTATTATTGTTATTGTTATTATTTATATAATTATTATTGTTATTATTTATTATTATTATTATTATTATTATTATTATTATTATTATTATTATTATTATTATTATTATTATGATTTTTATTATTTAGACCTGTAAATTCCCAGTCAATAACTGAAATCAGTCAATTCGTCAAATTCAAATATTAAAAATGAAGAAAGAAAGAACTCATCGTAGTCGAATGACCGTGAAGTAATTAGGAATGTTCCACAGCGCTACGCATAGCTCAAGGGCCGTTTATATTTACGCTGGATATATTGCCAAGGCTAAGCGACGCTTTTTGGAATTGCTGTGTTTGAACACACCCCAATGTATTTTCACACAGTCTTCGTGAAATTATCTTTTCACTTTCCAAACCTGTTGTGATCCTAATGGTAGCCAATTTTAACTGAGCCGCCGAGCGATACATTTCACTGTTTCGTCTAAGTCAAAATTGACCACATTTACTTGGTGGAGCCTAAAGGTATGGAAAAGTTTAATGCGAAAGCCGGAAGTGCGTTATGAAGACACCTTCAAATTAAAAGTTATATGATTGCTACAAGCACACCTCGATTGCCTTACGTTGTAAATAAACTGGTTGACCGTTTCTTCACTGATTGGGTACCTAATTATAAGAAACAATTGTAAGTAGCCTAATTAAACGTAAATTAGTTTTCTGCCATTGTTTTGCTCAAGTGAGCGGGTGGTTGGATGGGAGCATCACCCTTGAATCATATACCTATGATGTTCGCATGGGTGTACGATCCGATAGTGATGTCGTTTCTTCTTCTCTTTACTAGCCTATCCTGCTTCTTTGGTTTGTGATTGTATTTTTGACAGGGGATATTTTTTTTCTGTAAATCTTCTGCTGTTTGTTCTTGGTTATTTATAATTTAGCTTATGATATCTTTAGGTTATGATTTTGATTTACATTTGTACTATTTTTGTTAGATTGCTTGTTTTTTTGTTTCAGCGGTCTCTCATATAACCTCAATTGTGTTGGAAGAGACCTAAAGCAACAAACAAACAAACAAAAGCTCAAGTGAGCTTGCTGTTTACTATTCACGCACGGCGTCTAAACTGCACTATAAATCTGACCGTTTAGTTTCCCGCTGTTCCGAGCGCAGACGTAACCTCACCCGACAGGTAACTGGGGTCAACAGCGGTCAGCCGATCAATTCCCAGAAAGTAGATTTGACGTGCATTGGGTGATACCAATGGATGATTTCCGTACCAATTAACCTCACGATCTTCGTGACGATGCAATTCCACCCAAAATGCAAAGAATTCTCGCAGACCTCCTCTTTCCATCGGTCCTATTTTTTTTTCAACATCTCCAGTACTTATTCCACAAGCCGTGATTCAACTTCACATATTTTTCTATAACATTTAAATAAAATTACTTGTAATTACCTCAGGATTATAAAAAAACGTTCCTATAAATTTCAATTTTTTTTGGTGTGATTCACAAGGCACAAGTTTTACTACGAAATGAGGTAAGTTTCATTTACTCTTCAGTTTTCATTATTTTGTAATTATTATTTTTCCGCGGTAGGTCAGGTAATAATGATATTACTTCTTTAGCCTTGTTCTTGAAACGTAATATTTCGCTGCGGTTTTATTGTTAATTAGATTTTTTTTCTTTTTTTTTTTCAATGATGAGTTAATTTGATTTTTAAATTGCATAATTTGAATTATCTTGCTAATGTTTAATTTTAAATGACATTGTTTGTTGGGCCTCAACTTAGCTCAACTGCTTGTTAGAATTTTCCTGCTCCCCCTTTCTTTCACCAAATTGGGTGAAGTATTTGGTTTTTCTTGTTCCAAATTTTATGTACGCTGTTATGTATGCATGGATATGAAAAGTAATACAGAGTGTTTTAAAACTCATTTTATTCATTAATTCACTATATCATTGCTTACATCGCTCAGTCAACTTTGAATTTTCTCTTACAGCATGGACCACACAATTGCAAGTCATAACCAAGCAGTGAATTCATTATGTAGGACATGTGGTGTGATTTGTTTAACACAGAAATAGAAACGTGCCCGCAAGAAACCGTTTAAATGTTCAAATTATTCTAATGACATTCTTTTAGTCTATGGGACTGACACGGCATTGGACAAGCAAGGAACACACTCATAATTTATGTGTAAAAAGTACACATTATAAAGCACATTGAACACACGACTCATTAGCTTCTTTGTATTTGCTCATTGCCAAGACGCTAATAATAAATAAATCAACCTTGAAACGGGTTGCACTTGCATGTTTGATATCGACAGAGTAAAATATAACAACAAACTCCGAAACGCAGGAGAGGCTTTCAAATCTCATGCACGAGCAACTCACCCTCAGGGATGGTCCTATTGCCTCTGAATTGGACAGAATACCACATTACACCACAGGCTTACCACAGCAGGTCATTCATTGGCAACCACTGCCACAAATATTTACAAGAAAAAGTCTACACGCAACTCACACTTACAATTATCCAACAAAGAACTGCACCCATGACCCACTCATCATTGATGACGCTTGCAGTATTGGATTAATTTTCGACAATATAAACAAGGCCTATAGTCATGTGCACAACTTTATTTCACACACAAAATCGATCAAAGCAGACACAATCCAATATATTCAAAGTGCAATAAGACATTACACGGATACATACAGAAAATATTTTCCAAACAAAATAATCCCAAAACACACCTCCTTGAGTACCACTGCATACCACACATCACTCAATATAAGTTTGGACTTAGACTTCTTGGAGAACAAGGCACAGAGAGCTGTCACCAAACAACAGCACAATTGGAAAAAAGAGCATCCGGCATTATCAATGATATGAATAAAATAAGATTTGTCATCAACGCAATGCAGTTAAAGACCAGCCCCAAACTACACTGACGAGTTTGAATGCTCGTAGTGGATATATTTTGGTTAAGGGCAAGTGAGGAAAAGTATTTACATCTTGTCTTTATAATACATAAAATTCAGACAAATCCATAGCAACGGTTTTTTTTCTCTAATTTTTGAAATGTTGCACCCACTATTTTTTTTGTGTAATTTGTTACCGTTCTTTGATAACTTATATTGAGAAATCTAGTAATACTATGAAAAAATAAAAAACACACAGTAAAAGTAGAAAATATAAACTTTTATACCAAGTAGTGATATTTCAACTCATTCAATATGGGTGTCTTACAGACAATAAAACAAAACATTGTTAAATTGAGTGAAACGGCAATCCCCGTTAGGTAAATTCCTCTTGGTGATTGACTGCTCACCGTGACCGGGTCAGGAGGTGTCAGGAACTGGATACCGTCTCAACTAAACTGTTATCGTTATGTACGCTGTGCTCGATTCTTTGGATTTTTCTGATATTAAGAGTTTCAGTGAGGTTCCTGTTTCAGTCTCAGTCAACTTTTATAGAGTTCATTTACAAGTCTAATTTATTATTATTATTATTATTATTATTATTATTATTATTATTATTATTATTATTATTATTATTATTATTATTATTATTATGAGTATTATTATTATTATTATATTATTATTATTATTATTATTATTATTATTATTATTATTATTATTATTATTATTATTATTATTATTATTATTATTATTATTAATTCAGCTCAGCCAGCCACTCACCATTACTTGTGATATTCGGTGTTGGGAAATCCGTGATTTTGGAGTCAGAGGAGAAATTTTCTCCTTTTGAGAAAAAAAATTACATTTGTCTCAATGTAATGTACTGGCAGTGAGAAACTTGATGTGTGGTGGAACAAATTTTAGGTGCACTTTCCCACTCTCTAGAAGGTAGTTCGAGTATCAATGATAGTTTATCATTTCAATTGCTCTAAAAGTGGGGTGTCCATGCAGTAAAGACATAAGATATTCCAAGCATTCCATAAAGGAATATAGATAACTCATCAAACAAGATGTCTGATGTCAACAGGAATCAGCCATGTTGTCCAAGTGAGCAAATTGGGGGTTAATAATCTTGCTCAAGGAAAAAAACGAAAGTGTCTGACGCGGGGCTCGAACCCGGGTCCTTCCGGGTCACAGTGCAATGCCTTAACTCACTGACTGCCACAGGTTTCGAAAATGGAATTCCCTTGACTGCCAGAGGTTCCGGCATGTTACTCCAAAAATCATAATGACCACACTTTTTAAGATAATAAAACACTTTAAAAAGCAAACAAACCTGTTTTAGTTGTTCTTTCAAATGATGCCATTGAATTTCATGTAGCTTTATTCTGGATTTTACAATGTTTTTTTGAAAATAGGGTGTTTATTGCCAAAAACGAGAATTATAACTCTTCCTCGGACTGTCTTACTGTCTAAATATCTATAATATAATTGTTTTCTTTACAGAAACCAAGCAACAACATAATAATAATACTAGAATGCTCAGGAACAAAGTCACTGTCATTATCATTACTTAAACACATGTCTGGCTCATCAAAATCATCTTCGCTACTAGAAATATAAGGATTTGGGGCTTGAAAAGCATCAAATACGTTTCTTCTTGTTCTTTCTGCCATGGTTGAAAATCACGGAAAAGAAGTCAGTTTATCGAGTACTATTCGTGCTAGTAAAAAATGTCAACAATACAAAGTACCCAATCATGTTTGGTATGAAAACAAAGCGAAAGTCGCGAACTACGACGTCGGCAAACTGCCACGGTCGATACTGTTCGGTGAATACAGATAATAAATAGCAAAGTATGAAACCGAGGGGGTTCGGTCTTGGCAGTCAGGCTTAGAATGAAAAAAACCGAGACGTGTCGGTCATGGCAGTCAGTGAGTTAACCACTCGGCTACTTCGCCTCCATGCAGTAAAAATTGGCCTTTAATTCAATCATTCAAAATTTTTGCCCTTTTTCATTTTTTTTGTCACTATCAGCACTAAGTAATAATTATTTCCATTTTATTTTCAGACCCTGTTATATTTGATCAGAGTCCTGGATCCAGTTGTTGACAACGATTACGTCGTGGTTTACTTTCACACCAACACGACAGGGAACAACCAGCCTGCCATGGCTTATCTGAAAACTGTCTACAGTTTACTGGACAATCGGTAAGGGTGATTTGATGTATAAGTATGGGATTGTATTTGATGATAATGATTAGCATAATAATTATTTTAATAATGATAATAATAATAATAAAAATGATTATGATAATATTAATAATAATAATAGATCTAATAATAAATAATGCTAATAATAATAATAATAATAATGCTAATAATAATAATAATATTAATGATGATGATGATGATGATGATGATGATGATGATGATGATAAAAATAATACTAGTAATGATGTTGATGACAATGAGACATAGAGAAGAACAAATACCAGTTTAACACTACTCTTTGCGTTCATCTACTTTCTATCATGTATATTACGTTACAATTTCAGACACAAAATTCATATCTAAATATAAAATATAAAAATAATGAAGTGGTGAAAAAAAGTTTTAAAATAATAAAGAAAAGTACTCGAGGTTGTTTTTTTAAATATAACTATATGATAAGAGATAACACTTATCTAGACCTGGTGTTGTGCTAATGCTATCTATATACAGATATAGAAATACTCTCATTTTTCCACTTAAAGATTGACCTTTACAAGTGATAAAATAACAAGCTGTACTTGTAGAAACGACAGACTGGCCGATTATCAATGTAAAAAATAAAAAGGAAAGAAAAGCAAAGAAACTAGTCCTTGAGCCAAATTACAAAATGCTGCTGACATGTGAATAAAAAAAAGACGGATGTTTTTCAATTCACTCTTATCGTAATGCAGCTATGTGGTCTTGGGGTATGATATTCGCCTTCGGATCAGAAAATCCTAGGTTTAGGTCCCCCTCTTAGTTGAGTCTCTCACTATACTCGGGTGTAAAAGTTAACAGCATTGTCTCTTTTGTAAAAAAAGAATTCTAATGTCGACTAACTTTTGAGGCATCATGATCTCATCCTACGTATTGATTGTTGCTGTTGGCTTAGGACCCCTTGTATAACGCTTGAGTATTTTTAGTGATATTGCTTTCCCAGGGCTGAGAATCTTCCGCCTAAATGGTGGTTTATTTATCTCCGCCCATCACTATCACAGTACTATCTTTTTCAAAAAATTTGTATGAATAAAAAAGACTCACCACAACCAATACATCATCATCCCTACCACCACCACAACAACAACCACAATCATAATTCATTTCACCACTAACACTACTGCTAAATTACCATCGCACCATCATCCCTTCCACCACTACTACTACTACAACCACCATATCTCCCCTACCACTACTACTCTAACCACCATCACATCATTATCCCTATACAACTACTGCAACCACTACCAGATTATCATCCCTGCCTCCCCCTACCATCACATCATTATCCCGACCACCTCTACTACTACCAACCGCCGCCACATCATCATCCCTACCACAACTACTACAACCACCACCACATCGTCATCCGTGCCATCACTACTACAACCACCTACACATCATCATCCCCACCACCACCAACTACGACAACCACCATATGTTGTAATTACACTTTCAACTTTTGAAATTTCTCAGAATGGTGTCAAAAATTGCTGCGAGACACATTCTGGATAGCATCTCAGTAAACTTTAATGAAATCCAAATTTATAGCTTATAGTCACATGGATGGGTAATGATTTTTAATGAAATCCAAATTTATGATTATAGTCGCATGGATGGGTAATGTTATTGAATGAAATCCAAATAGCTTGGATTAATGATCTACGCACTGAAAACTTTCCTCCTTTTTTGTAACCAGTCATTCTCACCCCTGATTTCCTGGGTGGGGTTCCTGACCTCCCTTAGTGGGTAGGGAGGCACTTACTCTGTCTTTTATCCCCCTGTATCTGTTTTCCAACATGCTTTCTTGTCTTTGGCTTCAAATGAGATTTCTTGGTTTTGTCCTGGCCCTGACTGAAAGGGAAACAGTCAAATGTATAGTTAGTTTAGGGAGATGATTTTTTTTCCTTGTATATCATCTCTCTTTAATGCTCTGTATTATGTTTTGTTTACGTTTTTATAGATGATTTGTAACCATTTGAGTGTATTCCTCTTAGTGGGGACCTGTGCTTGGTTATGGATGAGACTTTTAGGTGATCTCAAACTAAGCATTTTGATAGTGTGCTCTTGGAATCTACATCTGTTTCCTATTTGAAGAAATTCCCCTTTGTCTTGTCTTTTCTTGGGCGCTTTAATTGTAATTCTATAATTTTTTACTATCCCAATTTCTTCCTTTTTACTGGCGCTTAATGTTTTGCAAGCACCGTAAAACCCTTAAAAACGAACAAGCAAATCACCTTTGCTTGCTTTCCATAAAAGCTCAATTTCTATTACTGTTTCTTTTCTTTTAATGTAAATTTTTGATTATCCTCTTTTTTTTCTATCTCTTTTCTTTGCAGGTACAAGAAAAATTTGAAACATTTTTACATTATTCATCCTACTTGGTGGTCAAAGGTAAAGAACAATAAACACCATACAACATAATGTCACTCACTATAAACAAAGAAGTCTGTGTATTTAAAATAATCGTCACAGATATATTTTGAGACGTATCATAAAGCTGTTTGAAAGAGTTGTTTTTGATATTATGTATGGTATTATCATCTTCAAGATGTTTGTTTTAAATGCAAGTTTTGTTTATTAAGATATACCATTGCTGTTATAGCCTTTTTGCGACCCACTTCTTACACAAAGTTTGTGGGGCAAAAAAAAATGATCAGCATGTGTTGTCTTTTTTGACTCTTTTTAATAAAAGTCGCCTCAAAACCCAAACATCTTAATTGATTCAACCTTTCTGACGAGAAGACTCCTGAACCTAAGCAATTCCTATCCAAAATGAGTTCTTGTCATAAATTATTAAATCAACCCTTTTTGTACATCTTCGGGAAATATCAAAGCTTAATTTCACTTCTAAATATTTTTTACAGCTAGTCAAGTTGATAAAGTATGAAATTTGAGAAAAGTTGCTGGATACCTTGCTTATACATCTGACCATTACTTCATGAAAAATCTCCCGATTTACTTCAAATAAAGATTAAAATGCTCTGGTGAACATATTCTTTCAGAATTTAAAAAAAATGCAAATTCAAACTTTTCACCTTCCGACTGATTATGTCATGCCCTGACACAAGTATACTAGTGTGCAAAACGGACTGGATGGCTGTAGAATAAGATTCTCGATGTTAATCTGTTAATATGCTTTAATTTGCTTTGTTTATTTGGAATGCATTCTGGGAAAGTTTATAACTTCCTTTCATTGTGTCCACTCCGAAGAAAGCAAACAAAAATTGATTCAGAATACTTATTGTAACTTTTTTAAAAATCTTTTCAGGTGAAAAATAAGGCAGAGGAGGAGGGTGTCATAAACATGCTTATAATTGGTGTTTTAAACTTTATCAATATGTTGCTAATATTTAATGATAACATAATATGTTACGGTGCATGAGAAAATCAGTCGCTTGGTGAAGAGATTCGAGCTGAGATATTGCCTATTTTAGTTCGAAGGTCAATTTTTATCAAAAATGAGTTCTTGTCATAAATGGTTAAATCAATCATTTTTATACATATTCGTGAAATATTTAAGTTTAATTTCACTTCTAAATATTTTATTTTAATTATTTCTTACAGCTAGTCTAGTTGAAAAAATATGAAAGCGGACGGACATTAGTTTTCTAAGAATCCAGTATGTAATGCATATCAAATTAAAGGGGATTCCCCTGGCTTTCCATTGAAACCTAGTGTGCATGAATACATAAAGAATGCTGAACGTGAGAAACTCTGCGCATCCATGACCCGTCAATGGCCAGTCGAGTGAAGTGGAGTGACTTCGACGAATCTGGGTCACGGCAGTTTGATGCACAAAACAATGCACTCACATATCGAAAAAAGAACATTTTCCCCTCCAAATGCCTTCTTTATCTTTCCCTTGATCGACTCAACATATGCTTTTAATTAATGCACTTGTATTTTCTGCAAAATTCATTAAAATTATACAATGCCATCCGTCGTCTAGTCTTTGTTTACATTCACAACCTTCACATCCGCAAACAAAAATGGCACAGAAAACAACATCAGCCGAAGCCGCTCAAGTAGCAAATATTATCAACCAGGCCACTAAAATCTGTTTTGGGGATGTTGTTCGAAGCGAGAGTACCTCCCAAATAATACGAGAGTATTTCAGCACCAGAGATACCCTTTCTGATTCTTTGGAAGACGATGATGAGTCGATATCTCTCGAACAAGAATGGGAGACACACACCCCTTTCTACTTCTGTCTTCGATTTAATCTAAGTTTTCACGTGTTTAATGTTTTAATTTAAGTTCAATCTATTAGAAATGGATTATCTGTGTAACACCATCTGTCTTGGTTTTGAACATTAATCAAGAAATTATATTTGAAGAGCTTCGATTGTCATGACAGAGACTGAGACTGAGAATGAAACAAAGTGTAAACATGGCATGAATGACTTATGAGACGTGGAATAAATGATTTGGTTGGAATAAATTTATCGTTATGCTTTAATTTGACACTGGAAGGAATTCCATATGGTCCTGTCAATTCTATATTTTACGTATACAACATAAAATACACATACATTTCCTCTGACAGAGGTGAATATGCTTGATTAAAGCTATCTCAACTTTGAGAGCCATTTTCTCAAAATAAGGTTTCCAGGCCCTGACCCATACATCTGACCATAACTTCATGAAAAATCACCCGATTTACTTCAAATAAAGATTAAAATGCCCAGGGGAGTATATGCTTTCAGAAAATGCAAAAAAATGCAAATCCAAAATTTTCACCAAGCGACTGATTTTCTCATGCACTGACACAAATTTGCTAAATAACCATTATTTTTTTTATATCTATCATTGCCAAGGAACAAATGTGTGGTCTTATGATTTTGTTTTCAGTACTTTTTAACCCACTCAACTCTAACACCAACTATATGCGTAGTTTACCCGGGGTTACTTTTACGCCATGCCAATTTATTACATTTTTCTGAGACAAATTATAGGCGTAATATCAAAGCGAATGTTTTTAGTTTTTACATGTTAATGGTAATTGAATAAAACTGTCTATGCACATGCTCATTTTTAATACATTTTTTTCCAATTTGAAAAGTAGCAAAAATCTCTAGGATTGAGTGAGTTAAATATTTCTTCAAATCACACAAGTGGTATAAAAAAATCAATTGTTGTTGCCACTTTCAATCTAATATTAAAACATTGTTATGAACAATTTATCAAATTGAGCTGGAGTACAGCACTCAGAAAGGGGTTGGTCTATGTATTTGTGTAAAAGTTCAGAAAATTTTTGCCTCCTGAAATGTCAACCTTGTGTATGTGTTCTGTTTTGTTTTGTTTTTTTCCTGTTAATTGACAACTATGACATATCTCCCCCCGCCTCCCCCTGGCCAGTTGGCGACGTGGTTCTTTACAACATTTGCTGCATCTGATATTAAAGACAAAGTGGAGAGCATGAAGGGCGTCCAGTTCCTTTTCACCAAAATCAGCCCCGACCAGATCGACATCCCCCAGTTTGTTCAGGATCACGATATACGGGTAAGATCACTGACGTGTAGTGTTACATGACATAACGACCAGAAATATAGGGTATGGAGAAGTGCTGGGTAAAAACAAACAAAAAAACTAGAGCATTTATATAGCGCAATATCCACTAGACGTACTCAAAGCGCTTTACAAAGGGTCCCTGTCTAACAGCAACACGTGACATGTAGAATGAGACATGACGCCTGTTAGGCGATATTACAATTTTTTCCGACAAAGACATCGCTGTTAACGGACAGGTAATCATTTTACACCTGAGTACGGTGAGAGAAAAATGAGTAAAGAGTCTTTTCCAAGGACTCAATGATGCGCAGAGCAAGGCTTGAACCCAGGACCTTCTGATCCGAAAGCGAGTGTCATACCACTAGACCACATAGCCACACAGATGAAACGAGAATAAAAATATTGTGCCATGTCAGTTGGATCCCGAGTTTGACTCTGACACATCGATATTTTTATTCTCTGTTTTCATCTGGCACTTCTCCATATCCTATGTTTATCATCATTATTGATACAAGTGCCCACCCCACATTTTTTTCTGAATTTTACATAACATAATAATAATCATTTATTTAACGCCCACTTCTAGATCGATAAATTTCTTGTCTGCGCTTAGAAATACAGATGGCTCACATATATACAAATCTGCACACACATGCAAATCCACTGTACACTTAACAATCAATTCATTGTTTCACTATTAATTCTAGATATCATACAACTGTTTAAAAGCTTACATAAAATAACTTTTCTTGAAAGAGGAAAAGGAGCCAGGTCTTTTTGTATGAAGGGATAGAGAGTTCCACATACTTTGGGCAGCATAAGTAAAAAAGCGATCAGCCATTAAAATGATACAAGTTGTGAGAAAATTTCTGCTGAGTAATCACAGCCTGACTATTTTAAATGAATTAAATGTTATAAATATTTTCTTTCAATTTTTGTGTTCCTTCAATCGTTTTCTCACTCACAGAGATACGCTACTTTGGCTTTTCTGAAGTCAAATTAATGTGTTTAAAATTATGAAAATAGTTTTGTGGCAGGTCAACACTTCATGCCCACAAAGCACCCATTACCTTTCAAGATTTCGCTCATTCCATTCTAAAATTCTTAAAATGTAACTTCTCCTCTTTCCAGACATTTGTAGGTTTAAGTCATTCTGATTGATAGTTTTGGAGATATTAAATGTAATTCTATTATACTAAAAATAATAAGAGAAGCTTAAGACAAAATACAATGAGCCGAAGCTCAATGCCAACAGGTGTCTGCCATCACTTCATAAGTGGGGACCTATCCAACATGTACCTGATGTGGACAAGAACCCGAAACCGCAGAGTTGAATGGTGTGTTGTGACGAAGCTTCCGGGTGGGTTTGCAACGGTGCACAAGTAAGCCAAGTTTAATTCTTGTTTTTTTTTTGTTTTTTAAAAAAATATTAACTCAATTAATCTTGAAAATTCTTTTTGTTCCTCCAGGTAAACGGTGCTCGCTATGTAGTGCCTGATCCTGACAACCCAGAGGGTCTCTGATACTTCAACAAAATCCAAGCCATAAGAGAGAATGAGAGGGTGATGTGAATTCACATTGGACTTCCATTATCATCATCAAAATCCATTTTTTTTAAAAACAAAAAAAAAACTAGATATCACTTTGTATTTGTTTATGTACTTAATTTTATATTCATCGTTTCTCGATAAGTTGTGGTTCAATGTAAGTATTCATTAATTATATAGACCAATGTATATCGAGGGTAAGCAACTCTCACTGTACAAGTGTTGGAGAGATGATTTTGAGAAATAAAATTGTTAAAAATCCTTTCCCGCCCAAGAAGTGCCTAGACCCCTCCTCATGCATCATGTCCCGGTGCCTAAGCAAAGGGAAATAACTCTTTTTTCAAAGATACAGAAGAAAACACTCCAAAATCCTTATAATTAAACACTCTGGCATTCACCTTTCATTTTCAGTATGTTTTAATGGCTCAGAAATGTTCATAAAGTTCTGAAATTAGAGCTAAAATTTCATAATTCTACGAATTTTTTGTAGTATTACGCAGGTCTGCATTAAGCTGCTAGAAGCTGTGAACTGTAAAAAGTAATAGGGAATGAGATTAGCGGAAGAGTAGCGTCCCTTGATTGGACGTCACCTTACAGAGAGAACGTCAATTTGGTTTTGCGCATGCGTCTCTCTCGTCCTCACTTTCGGTGAATTGTCTCATGCCGCTTTCACCAGAAGCGAGGACGAAAGACGCATGCGCACAACCAACATGACGTTCTCTCTCTAATAACTTTTCCGCCGGTGACGTCCAATCAAGGGAGGCTACTCTTCCGCTAATCTCATTCCCTATAAACAAATTGGGCTTTGATATAGGTTTTAAATAATAACAATTTCCTGCTCATGGCGCTTGTACAGTTTGAGTTGCTTACCCTTGATATTTGATTTACAGTATCAAAAAAAAAATAATAAAAATGAATATGTTAACATGTAATAGAATTGGAAAAATTAAATGATAAAGCAAGCTTGATTAATGATTGCATTTTTGTATTTAACTGTAGATAGCCTTGCAAGGATTTTGTCAAATGTAGCATTGTCAAATTTTTGTCAAACTTTTCAGTACTTTATTTTGAATTATGAAATGTCAATTTCTATTCAATTTTCCTAAAAATGTATTCGATTGGCCTTAGTTCTGATTGAAGGGATTTAAAGGGATTCAGTTATAACTGAAAAAAACCCAAAAGATACAAACCCATTCAGCGAGTTGAATATGCAAATGAAGGAGAATGAGAGCTTGTCAGAAAAGGTTGTATTTGTGACATTCTGCCTCCCCCTCCTTCCCCAAAATAAAGATTTTTTAAATATAAAATATATTCAGTTAATATCAAGTCATTATAAATTTTAAAGAAATCGAATGGATGATTTAGTTTTCATCATTTTCATTGGTTCAATGAGCAATGAATTAAAAATTAAAACATTGACCGTCTGCCAGCAAACAAATATCTGGAGTAAATTCTCAAATGTCGGGAAAAAAAACTTGTAAGGGTAGAAGGGATGATTTGTCTATATACCAAGCTTGCCAATTTTCCGTATATTCACGGAATTGAGTATGTTATAAACCGTCAGTATATTTTCCAATCACCTGCTGAACGGAATAAAAATTAAGTACATCATGTCTTTTTAATGGAGTTCAGCGCTCTGAAATGGATCGGTCTATGTGTTTGTGTAAAAGTTCCGTAAATTTTTCCTCCTGAATTGGCATCCCTGATATACACTCTGATGACTTTGAGAGGCTCTGTTTTTTTTTTTTTTAGATGGTTTCCCTCCTCCACCATTTGCAATTTTTTTACCCAGAGAAAATGTTAAAATCGGAGTGGGCCCTTCTTGACTGACCTCTGACCTCACCAACTCTGGCCCGAGCCAGGACAAATCAACATAATCTCATTTCAAGATAACAATATAAGCATAGAAATGGAAATATATAGAGGGGATAGAAGACAGAGCAATGGTGTTCGGGCAGGTCTGCGTCTCCTACAAAGTTGAGCTTAAAATTGAGCTTTTACACAGTGCAATATCCACTAAATGTGCTCAAAGCACTTTACAAAAGGTCCCTGACCAACAGCAACATGTAACATAAAGAACGAGACATGACGCCTGTTAGGCTATAATAAATTATTATTTTTTCCAACCGAGACAACGCTGTTAACAGCCAGGTACTCATTCTACACCTGAGTACGGTGAGAGAATGTGAGTAAAGAGTCTTTTCCAACTATGCGCCGAGCGAGGCTAGAACCCAGGACCTTTCTATCCGAAAGCGAGTTTCATACCGCAAGACCACATAGTCGTCTTCTATCCCCCTATATTTCCTCTTCCATGTTCTGGATGGGGCTTTTGATCTCTGACAGTGGGCAGAAAGGTTGCTTACTGTATCTTTTATACCTCTATATCTGCTTTCTGAGTTGCTTTCTGTCTTTGTCTTGGAATGAGATTACGTGGTTTTGTCCAACCCCCTTTTGGAATCCTTGGCTGGCAGGAAAACGGTCAAATGAATAGAGTTAAAGTTTTGGGAGGTGCTTTTTTTTTTCCTTGTAAAGCATCTCTCTGTTATGTATTGTTATATTTGTTATTTTGAATATATAATGTAAGCATTTGAGTGTGTTCCTCTAAGTGGAATGGACAATAGCAATTGCTTGCTATCCTGTTGATAGGATGCTAGTCTATTGCAAAGTACTTTCTGCCTGATCTAACAGAGTGATCTACCCAATCACTATTCGGGGAACAGGAAGGGCGGTGGGGGTGTCAGAAAAAAATCTCGACTGCACATGGGATCGATCCTGGTCCCTTTGCATGTGAAGCGAATGCTCTAATCAAGCTTCAAGCTCAATATTTTGGATATTTGTTATTTCCTAACCCAGTTGTTAATTTTGATGGTTTTTACGAGTAAAAGGCTGTGTGTATCTACATATTACAATTAAAAATTGTCATTTTTTTTCCTCTCATTGGCTGATGTCCGACATCCATATCAGTATGAAAATGATATAACCAATTTTTAAAAAATTTCTTTGCAATGTATTTATTTGAAATGCCTACTTGCCATCCGGTTTGATGCTTATATTTTATGTACAGGTTTTTGGTTGCAATCCCCCTCTAAAGCATTCCGAAGATTTTATGCTCCAGTCTATATATATATATATATATATATATATATATATATATATATATATATATATATATATATATATATATATATATATATATATATATATATATATATATATATATATATATATATATATATATAATATATATTCTATAATACTCCATGGCTAGGTAATATCTCACTGTCATTTCATTATGACCTATCACCCATCTCACTGACATGTCATCATGACCTATTATTACCTATCTCACTGACATGTCATCTTGACTTATCACTTCTTCTCACTGTCATGTCGTCATGACTTATCACTTCATCTCACCGTCATGTCATCATGACTTATCACTTCATCTCACAGTCATGTCATCATGACTTATCACTTCATCTCACTGTCGTGTCATCACGACTTATCACTCATCTCACTGTCGTGTCATGACTTTTCACTCATCTCACAGTCACTGTCATGTCATCATGACTTATCACTCATTTCCTCCCATAGTGGGCAGGGAGGTACTTACTGTGTCTTCTATCCTCCTATATCTGTTTTCCATCATGTTGTCTGGCTTTGTCTTGTAATGAGTTTACTTGGTTTTGTCCTGGCCCTGACCGGAAACCCTAGCTGGAAGGGAAACATTCAAATGTATAGTTAGAGAGTTTTGGGGGATGATATTTGTTATCTTGTAAATCATCTCTCTGTTATGCACTGTATTTTTTTTTTGGACATATTATATATGATATGTAAACATTTGATTGTGTTCCTCTTAGCGGGGACCTGTGTTTGTGTCTTAATGAGACTTTTAGGTGGTCTCAAACTAAATACTTTGATAGTGTGCTCTTGGAATCTACAACTGTTTCCCATTGAACCAATTCCCCTTTGTCTTCCTTTTTTTCTTGGGTGCTTTAATTGTAATTCTAGAACTTTTTTTTTTCTATCCCATTTTCTTCCTTTTTATTGGCGCTGATATGACCTTAATGTGTTGTAATCGCCGAAAAACCCTTAAAAACAAACCAACAACATATCACCCATTTCACCGTCATGTCATCATGACCTACCACCCATCACCATTGGAGGAGCTGCAAAAAATATTTATTATTTTTAATACAGATTTAACCAGTTAACTGCCATACTCTTTTTTTTTTTTTTAAACTTGTATTTAGAAATTTGGCAAGAAAACTTGTCCTTCAAATATTGATGATTTAAATGACCTTCATCTTGGCAAAAAAACTGTCAAACCTGGGACCTCTCAAAGTGTTCCTTGAATTCCCGGGTTTGAGAGTTTTTGCCATTTAAATCATTTTGTGCGGCTATTTGGTCTTGTGGCATGACACTCACTTTCGGATCGGAAGGTCCTGGGTTCGAGCCTTGCTCGGCGCATAGTTGAGTCTTTGGAAAAGGCTCTTTACTCACATTCTCTCACATGAATCAGGTGTAAAATGAGTACCTGGTCGTTAACAGTCAGAAAAAAATTGTAATGTCTTGTTCTACATGTTAAGTGTTGCTGTTGGTCAGGGACCCTTTGTAAAGCGCTTTGAGCATATTTAGTGGATATTATAAAAGCTCAAGCTCAAGTTTTAAATCGATTGATATTTGAAGGACGAATTTTCTGGCCAAATTTTTTAATGTAAGTTTTTCCAGAGGACGGCAGTTAACATTCTTTTGCGACTGTGTGGTCTAGTGATATGACACTCACCTTTGGACTGGAAAGTCCTGGGTTTGAGTCCAGTTTTGCATGTCGCATAGTTGAGTCCTTGAAAAAAAAGACTCTTTACTAACATTCTCTCTCCGTACCCAAGTATAAAATGAGTCCCTGGTTACTGTAACAGCATTGCCTCTGTCCAAAAAAAAAATTTGTAATTACGGCTAACAGGCGTCATATCTTGTCCTACATGTTAGATGTTGTTGTTGGCTTAAGTCCCCTTGTAAAGTGCTTTGAGTACATTGAGTGGATATTGCTTTAAGTATATGCTCAAGTTTTTTTGTTTTGTTTTTTTTCCCTTGCACCCATCCATACCTCCCCCCGATTCCACTGATCACAGAAACATTTTTCCTTGCTTACACCCATCCATACCTCCCCCCGATTCCACTGATCACAGAAACATTTTTCCTTGCTTACACCCATTCAAACCGCCCCCCTATACCACTGAGCACAGAAACATTTTTCCTTGCTTACACCCATCCATACCTCCCCTCTATTCCACTGAGCACAGAAACATTTTTCCTTGCTTACACCCATTCATACCTCCCCCCTATTCCACTGAGCACAGAAACATTTTTCCTTGCTTACACCCATTCATACCTCCCCCCTATACCACTGAGCACAGAAACATTTTTCCTTGCTTACACCCATCCATACCTCCCCTCTATTCTAAGGAGCACAAAACAAATCGTATAAGTTATTTATAATTATTATTAATTCAACATTTCAAATGCTGGGTAGGGTCTTTGACCTCCCATGGTGACAGGAGGTCACCCTGTGTCTTCTACCCCCTTATACTTATATCTATTTTCCAAATTGCTTTCTGTCTTTGTCTTGGCATTTGATCACTTGGTTTTGTCTGAGCCCTGGCTGGAGTCATTGACTCTGAGGGAAGCAGTCAAATAGCTAGTTATAGTTTTGGTAGGTGATATATTTTTCCTTGTAAATCATCTCTCTGTTATATATTGTTATTTGAGTGTGTTCCTCGTAGTGGGGACCTCTGCTTGTATCTGGACAAAACTTTTAGGTGATCTCGAACTCAGTACAATGATAGTGCTCTTGGAATCTTCCTCTGTTCCCTATTTGTACCATTCCCCTTTTGCCATATTTTTTCTTGACTGCTTCAATTGTAAATCTTTTGACTATCCCGCTTTCTTCCTTTCTTCCTTATACTCGCGCTGTAATGGCCTAAATGTATCTCAAGCAAGCACCGTAAAACCCTTTAACTCACTCAATCCTAGAGATTTTTGCTACTTTTCAAAATGGGAAAAAATGTATTAAAAATGAGCATGTGCGTAACTAGTTTTATTCAAATACCCTTAACATGTAAAAACTGAAAACATTAGCTTTGATACCACGCCTATAATTAGTTTCATAAAAATGTAATAAATAGGGATGGGGTAAAAGTAACCCGGGTAAACTACGGATAAAGTCAGTGTCAGGGTTGAGTGAGTTAAAACAAGCAAACATTTCAAATGATTCCATCCATAATATCCACTCATCCGACTTTATTTCTCAAACTGTCATATGTTATTGTTATTATTATTATTATTATTATTATCATCATCATCATCATCATCATCATCATCATCATCATCATCATCATCATCATTATTATTATTATTATTATTATTATTATTATTATTATTATTATTATTATTATTATATATTATTATTATATACACCGCAAACAAAAGTGTTTTTTCTGAAATACGAGTTCAGCCAGTCTGTACTGTAACCTCCCCCCTCCCCCTCCCTGAATTGTCTTTTCAAACTATTTATATATAAATATCACTAGTACTCGTAATTTCGTGGTCCATTCCGTTCGGTTTCAATATCTGTAAATGATATCATATTTATATTATGTAACGTTTGTATTTTAATTTGTATTATTTTATATATACAGTGATTTATAGACTATAAGAAATTATACTCATCTAGTTATTTCAGTCAAAATGAGGTGGTCCTGGGTGGGGTTCCTGACCTCCCATAGTGGGCAGGGAGGTACTTGTAGTGTTTTCTATCCCCCATGTCTGGGTGGGGATCCTGACCTCCCATAGTGGGCAGGGAGGTATTGTATGTTTTCTATCCCCATGTCTGGTGGGATCCTGACCTCCCATAGTGGGCAGGGAGGTACTTGTAGTGTTTTCTATCCCCCATGTCTGGGTGGGGATCCTGACCTCCCATAGTGGGCAGGGAGGTACTTGTAGTGTTTTCTATCCCCCATGTCTGGGTGGGGATCCTGACCTCCCATAGTGGGCAGGGAGGTACTTGTAGTGTTTTCTATCCCCCATGTATCTGTTTTCCAATTGCTTTCTGTATTTGTCTAGGAATGAGATTACTTGGCTTTGTCCTGACCCAGGCCGGAGTTCTTGGCTTGGAGGGAAAAAGTTATAGTTTTGGGAGATGATTTATTTTGCTTGTAAATAATCTCTCTGTTATGCATTCTATTAATTTTGTTTTACATATGATTTGTAAACATTTGAGTGTGTTCCTCTTAGCGGGAACCTGTGCTTGTGTCTGGATGATCTCAATCTAAGTACATTGATAGTGTGCTCTTGGAATCTACATCTGTTCTCTATTTGAGCGAATTCCCCTTTGTCTTCCTTTTTCTTGAGTACTTTAATTGTAATTCTAGAACTTTTTACTATCCCATTTTCTTCCTTTTTACTGGCGCTGATATGACTTTAATGTGTTGCAAGCGCCGTAAAACCCTTAAAAACAAAAACAAACAGGTGCTTACATCAGGACTCCGTGTAACAGTACAATGTATAATTTGCCTAGATGCACTCATTATTGATTTTATGCTTAGCCAAAAAACTCACACCTGCCAGCGGGATATCACGCACGGACACACAAAACCATGTGTAACCTTAAATGTTTATAGTCTGATTGACAGATTTTAGTGAGAACTACTCATAATATTTATGTCTGGCTAAAAACGATAACAAAGAGCTGAGTGACGTCAATTCTGTTCCTTCTATAAGAGGAATATATTTGTCTTCACTCAGCTCTTTGTTACGGTTTTTAGACTGCCAGTTAGGTGATTAGTTCTCACTAAACGTTGAAGGTTACACATAATTTTGTACGTGTCGGCTCAATTGATCTGGTGGACAGAGCTTGTGAGTATTTTACTGAAATCCATAGCATCATTAGAGTTTAAAGGTCAACAATATCCTGGGCACATCAGTAATTCGTGACGTGTCGAATTGATTTGAGTTTTGATTCTTTGAGTTACAAAATGTTAGATTTTTCATTCAGTCACATACTAAGCTTCCAACCTAAGGTCATCACCTGGGTGGGGTTTCTCTCCCCCCCCCCCCCCCCCCCCCATCCCCGTAGTGGCGCAGGGAGGTCACTTTATATGTCTTCTATACCCCTATATCTGTTTTCCAACTTGCTTTCTGTCTTTGTCTTGGAGTGTTATTACTTGGTTTCGTCCTTTCCCTTGCCACAGTCCTTGACTCAGAGAGAAGCAGTCAAATGTGAAGTAATAATTTTGGGAGGTGATATTCCCCCCCCCCCCCCCCCCCCCCCCCCCCTTTACATCTCCAAACTAGCACACTGATAGTTTTCTTTAGACTCTACATCTATCTATTCCCTACTTGAACCATTCTCCTTCTGGGAGTGGTTCCTAACCTCCCATAGCCCCCCCCCCCCCTTCCCTTCCAGGGCCAATTGAATATTCTGATATCATGATGAAAGAAATGGTACCATTGTTTCAATTTATAGTACCTTTGTAGACTGTAGGATTGGATTACATTACTATTTTTGCCTTTCAAGACCGGCCACTCTGTTCGGCCATTGGCCCGTAGAACAGATTCTGCTCTGGCTCCACAGTGCGGCCAATGGCGCTGAAAGAGTTAAATTGTAAATCTCTTTTTTTCTTTCTTTACTTTTCCATTTTCTTCCTTTTTATTGACATTGAAATGACCTAAAAATGTGTCCCAATTGTCGTGAATGCCACAACAAACAAACAAACGTCAGTCAGACCTTAAAACTGTATTGATGGTTACACATAGTTGTGTGTGTTGGTACGACATAAATGAATGGTGAGGATTTTACTAAATTAAACGCATAGCATTATATAATAGGTAGACAGTTTGGTGAAAGAGAAGGAAGATTGTGTGTCAAGTCAGTTTGGTTGTCTCCAATTTGAAGTGACTGAATTAGGATATTATGATTATCAATTAATTAATTACTAGTGAATTATTGTTTGTATTACTTTAATACATTTTGCATTTTATAACCGTACAAACCACATTTAACCTCGTTTGAGGTAACAAAGTATTTATTATACAGCCTTTCTCTGGAAAAAAAAACAAACAAACATATATTAAAAATTTTGGCCATAAAACTTGGCCTTCGATTATCGATCGATTAAAATGACCCTCATCTTGGCAAAAACTCTCAAAATTGGGATTTCGACGAAGTCCCAGGCTTGAAAGTTCTTGCCAAGATGACGGTCATTTTAATCGATCGATAATTAATGGCAAGGTTTATGGCCAAAATTTAAAATACGTGATTGTTATTTTTCCATATTTGTGTTGTATTAAATCATATTATATCCAATGACTCGACAGGGCTTACACCTTTCTTGCTTTTTTTTTTTTTTTCTGATATGCATTCCTCCTCATCTTTGTTCCCGCCTCTTCCTCCGATGAAAATAGAATTGAAGAGATAAAGGAAAAAAAATTAAAAAGATGATTATTTTATTTTTATTTATTTTTTAAGGGTATAAACGCGTACTTGTTTACAGGTCTGATAACCCAACTTGTTCTGGATGGGGATCCTGACCTCCCATCGCGGACAGGGAGGTACATACTGTGTCTTCTATCACCTTATATCTGTTATCCAACATGCTTTCTGTCTTTGTCTTGGAGTGAGATTACTAGGTTTTGTCCTGGCCCTCGTCGGAGTCCAGGCTGGGAGGGAAACAGTCAAATGCATAGTTATTGTTTTGGGAGATTATATATTTTTCCTTGTAAATCATCTCTCTGTTATGTGTTATTATATTTGTTATTTTCAATGTATAATGTAAGCATTTGATTGAGTGTATTCCTCTTTGTTGGATTTTGTGCTTGTGCCCAGATGAGACTTATAGGTGATCTCAAACTAAGTACCTACATTGGTGGGATGCTCTTCTTGGAATCTACATCTGATCCCTACTTGTTCCCAGTTCCCCCTTTGTCTTACTTTTTCTTGGGTGCTTTGATTGTAATTCTGACCTCCCATGATGAGTATAGAGGTCACTTGCTGTCTCTAGGTGGGAACTTCTGACCTCCCCTGATAGGTATAGAGTCACTTGTGTCTCTAGGTGGGGTCTTCTGACCTCCCATGATGGGTATAGAGGTCACTTGCTGTCTCTAGGTGGGGTCTTCTGACCTCCCATGATGGGTATAGAGGTCACTTGCTGTCTCTAGGTGGGGTCTTCTGACCACCCATGATGAGCAGAGAAAGGTCACTTGTGTCTCTAGGTGGGGTCTTCCGACCTCCCACGATGGGCAAAGAGATCACTTGCTGTCTCTAGGTGGGGTCTTCTGACCTCCCATGATGGGTATAGAGGTCACTTGCTGTCTCTAGGTGGGATCTTCTGACCTCCCATGATGGGTATAGAGGTCACTTGCTGTCTCTAGGTGGGGTCTTCTGACCACCCATGATGGGCAGAGAAAGGTCACTTACTGGGTGGGGTTCCTACTTCCCATAGTGGGCAGGGAGGTACTTGCTGTGTCTTCTATCACCTCTTATCTGTTTTCCAATAGCCTTCTGTCTTTGTCTTGGAGTGAGATTGCTTGGTTTTGTCCTGACCTTGGTCGGAGTCCTTGGCTGAGAGGGAAACAGTCGAATGTTTAGTTATTGCCTTGGGAGATGATATTTTTTTCCTTGTAAATCATCTCTCTGTTATGTACTGTATTATGTTTTATTTACACGTTATATTTGATTTGTTAACATTTGAGTGTATTCCTCTTAGTGGGGACCCGTGCTTGTGTCTGGATGAGACTTTTAGGTGATCTCAAACTAAGACTCCTTCCGCACTAGGACAAAACTGTCCCGGGACAAATTTGTCCTGTCCCACTGGAGAAAACTTCTATTCAAAAGGGGTTCCGCACTAGGACAGGACTGTCCCGGGACACACCTGCGCGAATGCATTATTTATTTATTTTTACAAGATTCAAAAGTGTATTTGTAGGCAATTGCAACTCTAATAATTCACATTTTATGAATCAACATAAGATACGACATGACGATAATGATTTTTTACACTGAACAATGAGATTTGTTTACATAAGATTTATATAATCATGAAATATTCTTATAGCAAGAGTAATATTATTGTTGCTGCTGCTGCTGCTACTGCTACTACTACTACTACTACTACTACTACTACTACTACTACTACTACTACTACTACTACTACTACTACTACTACTACTACTACTACTACTACTACTACTACTACTACACACTAACTACTACTACTACTACTACTACTACTACTACTACACACTAACTACTACTACTACTACTACTACTACTACTACTACTACTACTACTACTAACTACTATACTACTACTACTACTACTAATACTACTACTTCTACTACTACTACCACTACTACTACTACTACCACTACTACTACTACTACTATTACTACTACTACTACTACTACTACTACTACTACTACTACTACTACTACTACTACTACTACTACTAGTAATGGATGAAATAGAGATTGCATATTTCTGTGCTTTACTACGTGGAAAAAAAGACAAATTGAAAGAGAAAACAATATTGGGTGCATCCTTTAATGACCCAAAGATTGCTCAAGGGTCAATTCCGTAGACTCTATGGTGATCTCCGATCTTATCCTAAAATGACTTTATTGGAATCACCTCATTTTACCCAGGTGCAAATGAGTACCAGTTCGCTGATGAAAGTAATCTTTGACGGACTAGCATCATTCAAGAGGATAATAGAAAGTCAGCATGCTTCGTACCCGAAAGGCATCAGTTGACTAAGTCACCTCGCTTAGCTCAATTTGCGGCGCTGCACTGCGGCTGACGCCTGGGTTATACCTCGTTCTAGCTAAATTTGCGGCGCTGCATTGCGGCTGACGCCTGAGTTATTCCAGTCTTCCCTTGGAATAGACCCTCGAGAAAAATTTCCCCTATGGGATGAAAAAGGGAATTTTATTTTTTTTTAAATCTAAATTGTTATCTGTCTGCTCAACGCCACAGAAACATGGATAAGTTCCGGATTTATAAGCTTAGGAGGCAAGATGGCCCATGGTTAGCGCGTTGTACTCTGGACTCAGAGGTTCTGTGTTCGATTCCGACCGAAGCCAATTTGTACTTTCTAGAGCAAGAAAATTTACTCCAATCACTCAGTCCATTCAGGTGTAAAAGGGTACCTGTCAAGCTGGGATAGTAATCTGCGACAGACTAGCGTCCTGTTCAAAGGTTTCAAACAAATACGTTAATTGTCCGCTTCGCGCTATTGAAACCGGGATAACTCCTGCACCATTGGCTACAAGGCTCTAAATGACTTAATTTGTCTTACAATGAGTCCAAGTGGCTCAGAAGGACTTACTTTAAAATATTTTCATTGAGAATTCCCGAAATAAATAAAGATAAAGATACTTGATCCCACAAGTTACCGAATTGATGTGCGACCGGTTTTAGACACGTTACTGCTGTGTCACAGTTTGGCACTTCTTAAATTATATTTATAAACATACTTTTTTAAATTGCCGAAAATGTTTATGTTGCTATGCCTTCTGTACGTGGTTTCATCACATAGAATTATTTTTTGAATTGTTCTTGCTTTTTTATATTCAGAATTGAAATACATAAATAAATTATAACTGTGAAATTGAATGTAAGCTTCAGTTTAATATACCAAAACAGATAAAATGGACGTTTCGGGTTCCCCCTTCATCAACAACACATGATGCATTAAAAACTACAGACGAATGAGATAATGTGGTAGTGGCGTTGTTAAGATGCACAAACAAAAACATTGGTGGGCAGGAATTTGTGTGTTACTTTGTGAGGAAGCGCGAATTAAAACAGAGCAATAGAAATTTATAAAAGGTGCGTACTTAATTATGTCAAAAGAGGGGAGGCGGGGAGGAACTGTGTAATGCAGTATAGAAGACAGTGAACTAAAATAAAGTGTGGACTATTGTTGGAAAATAAATACAATGGAATTGGAAATAAATACAAAATATAAGGGATGTAGGTATTAATATATTAGTGGCATTAGCAGCAGCAGAAGCAACAGTAGTAGTAGTAGTAGTAGTAGTAGTAGTAGTAGTAGTAGTAGTAGTAGTAGTAGTAGTAGTAGTAGTAGTAGAAAATAAAGTAGAAAATAAAGACAGGCATTTCAATTTTGACACGGCGCCGCCAAGTCTGGGACTTTTTTGTCCTAGTGCGGAAGACTGCTATATTTTTTACTATCACAAACGATATGAACACGGGACTGGGACAGTCCTGTCCCGTTGATTTTGTAGCATTTCACAACTGCTTGGGACACAACGGGACTGTTTTGTCCCGTCCCAATAGGTGCGGAAGATTTCTCTAAACTCTATATGTTACAGATTTGGGACAGGACTGTCCCGGGACAGTCCTGTCCTAGTGCGGAAGAGGGTCAAGTACTTTGATAGTGTGCTCTTGGAATCTACATCTGTTTCCTATTTGAACAAATTCCCCTTTGTCTTACCTTTTCTTGGGTGCTTGAATTGAATTCTATAACTTTTTACTATCCCATTTCTTCCTTTTTACTGGCGCTGATATGACCTTAATGTGTTGCAAGCGCCGTAAAACCCTTAAAACAAAGGTCACTTGTGTCTCTAGGTGGGGTCTTCTGACCTCCCACGATGGGCAAAGAGGTCACTTGCTGTCTCTAGGTGGGGTCTTCTGACCTCCCATGATGGGTATAGAGGTCACTAGGTGGGTTCTTCTGACCTTCCATGATGGGTATAGAGGTCACTTGCTGTCTCTAGGTGGGGTCTTCTGACCACCCATGATGGGCAGAGAAAGGTCACTTGTGTCTCTAGGTGGGGTCTTCTGACCTCCCATGATGGGTATAGAGGTCACTTGCTGTCTCTAGGTGGAGTCTTCTGACCACCCATGATGGGCAGAGAAAGGTCACTTGTGTCTCTAGGTGGGGTCTTCTGACCTCCCACGATTGGCAAAGAGGTCACTTGCTGTCTCTAGGTGGGGTCTTCTACCCTCCTATGATGGGTTATAGAGGTCACTTGCTGTCTCTGGGTGGGGTCTTCTGACCTCCCATGATGGGTATAGAGGTCACTTGCTGTCTCTAGGTGGGGTCTTCTGACCTTCCATGATGGCTATAGAGGTCATTTGGGTCTCTGGGTGGGGTCTTCTGACCTCCCATGATGGGTATAAAGGTCACTTGCTGTCTCTATGTGGGGTCTTCTGACCTCCCACGATGGGCAAAGAGGTCACTTGCTGTCTCTAGGTGAGGTCTTCTGACCTCTCATGATGGGTATAGAGGTCACTTGCTATCTCTAGGTGGGGTCTTCTGACCTCCCATGATGGGTATAGAGGTCACTTGCTGTCTCTATGTGGGGTCTTCTGACCACCCATGATGGGCAGAGAACGGTCACTTGCTGTCTCTGGGTGGGGTCTTCTGACCTCCCATAATAGGACAGAAAGGTCACTTGCTGTCTCTAGGTGGAGTTTTGTGATATTATTTTCGTTGTTAGTTATCTCTCTGTTATGTATTAATGGTCATGTTTTCTGTTTTGGATATATTCTTTTAACATTTGAGTGTATTCCTCTCATAGTGGGACGCTGAACTGGTGTATGGATGAGACTTTTAGGTGATCTCAGATTAAGTACACTGATAGTGTGCGTTTGGAATCTACACATGTTCCTTTCTTGACCCCTTCCCCTTTGTCTTACTATTTCTTGGGTGCTTTCAATTGTAAATTTGGAACCTATATCTATTCCCTATTTGATACAATTCCCTTTTGTCTTACCTTTAAGTAGTAATAAATAATAAAATTAAAGTATAATCTATAGTGCTAAATGCCGAAGCCTCAAAGCGCTTTACAAGTACTTTTCCTTGTAATTTTCGAATGCTTTCACTATCCCATTTTCTTCCTTTTTACTGACGCTGAAATGACTTAGACACACGTATATTATTTGATAGACGATGCATTTGTGATAGATACAACATAATATTTTGGTGTAAGGCCATTTGTAAAGCTCTTTGAGCACGTTTAGTTTAGTGGAAATTGCACTATATAAAAAGCTCGTCTTATTTTGTTGGCTTTATTTTATCTTTTTTAAATGGCGATTTGACGTCCAAGTTCTCACAGAATGCCGTTTTGTGACGACAGGTCACATGGTATTGACACGTGACATAATGTGACGTAGTCAGTGTTTACCTCGCCGAATACCTTGGATGTAACTCATATTCTAGCTGATCATCTCATTAGCAGACATTTTATAATCTGTCCGTGAGATCAATTAGTATAAGATTTAATCTGATCTCCCATTGACCAATAAATAACAAACTAAACACACTATCTTTTGGCGCGGCCATTAAAAGTAAAAGAAAGGAAAGAGACAATTTATCACAATGGCACAAGACTTTAGCCGGACAATTATCTTGACTTCATTCTCAGGTTGTCGCTTTGTGTAGTCTGTGTGGTATGACACTCGCCTTCGGATCGGAAACGCCCGGGTTAGAGCCTCGCTCGGTGCATGGTTAAGTCCTTGGAAAAAGCTCTTTACTCACATTGTCTTACCGTACTCAGGTGTAAAATGAGTACCTGACCGTTAACAGTAAAAAGTAGATAAATAAAATTCCTTTTATTCATCTCACAGGGGAAAGTTGTCTCTATGGTCTATTCCAAGGGAAGACTGGAATAACCCAAGCGTCGGCCGCAGTGCAGCGCCGTAAATTGAGATAGGGCGTGATGACTTGCTCAAGGCCACACAGCGCAGCGGCGGGTGATCGAACTCGGTACCTTTCGGGTACGAAGCAAAGACCGTACCGCTGAGCCACGTTGCCTCCGTCGGAAAAAAAAATGTAATATTGCCTAATAACAGGCATCATGTCTCGTTCTGCACGTTTCGTGTTGCTGTTGATCAGGTACCCTTTGTAAAGCGTTTTGAGCATGTTCAGCGGATATTGCGCTACATAAAAGCTCAAGCTCACTCACCTCTTGCTGGTCATTTTCAGGTAATTCCCCAAAACTTCACGCCCAACCAACACAACATAGATTTTTTAACGAAAACAAAAATACATACACAAACAAAACAAACCCACAACAGCACTAAGTTCATTCGCTGTATTGTTTTTTAATTTTTTTTTTTTCTCAGCAAAACGGGCTCTACACCCAGAGTGTTAATCTTTACAAGACAGTCTATAACTCAAACAAACATTTTTCTTTAAATTATGTGTTGCACAAAAAAAAAAAAATAAATAAAGGAGAGAGAGAGCACACAAAAAGACGCACGTTGAATATCTTGTAGTAAAAGTCTACGATATATATAATTGAGGAAATTATTCTATGTGCCTCAGGGGAGATAATAAGACTCGAGATTCGTTTGTCTTGTACAAATATCATAAAGCTAGTCCTAATTAAATCAACACAATTATGCCAAATTACAACAGCTGAACTAGAATACAATTAACTATTCTGTTGTACACTGACAAACAAATAAAAAATACGTTTTTCAAAATTTTGGCCAGGAATCTTGTCACTCAAATATCGATCGATAAAAAAAACCTCATCTTGTACCAAAAAAAACCCGCTCAAACTTGGAACTTCAAAGAAGGCTTGAAAGAAGTCTCAGGTTGGATTAGGGTCATTTTAATCGATCAATATTTGACGGATGAGTTTTCTGACCGGGTTGTTGTATATTTTACGACATTTATTAATGGAGTGTCTGTAGGTAAAATACTCCAGAGGGTATTTAATATTTAATCTATAAAGCTATGTGGATAAATAGTACATTCTATTAAAATATAAACTTTCGTGTTAGACAGGATGTCTTGTGTCAAAACAAATCACACATGTTGTCCAAGTGAGCACATTTGGGGTTAATAATCTTGCCCATGAAAAAAAAACGAAAGTGTCTGAAGTGGGGCTCGAACCTGGGACCTTCCAGAGAACAGTGCAAAGCCCTAACCACTCGGCCACTTCACCCCTTCCGAAAGCGAGTGTCACACCACAAGACCACATAGCCGCACGTATGTTACTCATGTTAAACTGGTGTACAATGAGATTATATGAGAAAAGAGCTTTTACACAGGATTCGCCTTTCTGTCGATATGAGTAGTCGTCGAGCCAGCGACCTAACGGTTGTATTTAAAGGCCAATAATATGTGTAGACTGTTTTCAGATGTTCTGACACGTATGGAGATTTTTAAAAAAATGATGCCCTTCCGCCACGACATCATAAGATATCGTCGCCTAGGCATTCCACGAAGGAATATAGATAATTCATCAAAACAATATGTCTGATGTCAACAGGAATCACCCATGTTGTCCAAGTGAGCAAATCGGGGGTTTCCCGAGGAAAGAAAACGAAAGTGCCTAAAGCGGGCTCGAACCTGGGACCTTCCTGGTCACAGTGCAATGCCTTAACCACTCGGCCACTTCGCCCCCACCTGGAGATTAATTCTAGAAAAACCCAGAGTTAGACAAAATCCATATAATATTACGAAGTGGTTATTTGTACTACCACTACAAATAGCGAAACCTACCGCTTTTCACTATTTGTACTCCCAGAACTCTTATGTGTTTAAAGTTGCAAACCACCGCTCCTTTACCTATTTGTAGCTACTCCCAGCACTCTTATGCGTTTAAAGTTGCATTAGTGAGCTTCCAAGGACCAGCCTCCACTTTTCGCGGTCTTTCTTGTGAAGTGTGAAGCAAAAAAAAAAATGGCTCTCTCCGTGAATGACACATTCTCATCTTTAATCGAATTTGAAGAGAATTTGAAAAAATTCGAAAATGAGAATAATGTACTTTTTATTAAAAAGTCAACTAAAAAGGTAAGTAAACTAGGTACGACATTTTTTCCCCTTAATTAAGTGGCAATTCATTTTTCATCATTCTCACTCGATCAAAATTCTTAGAAAGTCTTAGGAGGTTAGATTGATTGATGACTTGTTGAACTTCTTCTTCTTCTTCTTCTTCTTCTTCTTCTTCTTCTTCTTCTTCTTCTTCTTCTTCTTCTTCTTCTTCTTCTTCTTCTTCTTCTTCTTCTTCTTCCTCTACTACTACTACTACTACTACTACTATTGAAATTCAAGTTGACTATCTATCTATCTAGACTTCCAGTCCCAGTGCCCAGTATGGGCGGGAGACCCTACCCCCGATGTTCCTCGAGCCTCGAGGTAGCTTCACTTTATAATTGTGTTAGCATTTGAACTGTGGATCTTTTGTCAAACGTTTTATTTTAATTGTTCAATTTCAGTAGCATTTTAGAGGCAGGCGTTAGGTATCGCTCTGCTGTAAGAGCGTAAGAACATGGTAAAAGTATGCTGATTAAAATGATATTGACAATCAATGAAATAATAATAAGAAGAACAATAGAACTTATAAACAAATCAATAAAGAAGCTTTTAAAAAAATGAAATTTAAAAGAAGTAAGAAAAGGCTGCCTCAAGAAGTGAAAAAAATTGTTCCTGTTGTTGAGATGTGAAGTGGACATGTTTGATAATCGTATCTGTTTAGAATTAGAAGAAATGTAAGATGCCACTTTTTATTTTAAATGTGTATTGCACATTAGCAGAACAGGGAGACCTTCCATAAGCTACTACATCCCAAGTATTCTTGTTCTAAAAGGGGGTTTAGGAGGGGGGAAGCTTTTTTTTTCTAAGTCTCCCCCCTCCCAAACCCCCTACTAGAAGTTCTAGTGTAGGGGGTTTGGGAGGGGGGAGACTTTAAAAAAAAAAAAAGTTTTGAAAAAGTATGGACGATGCATGCTGTGTCAGCCACAATAAAGATATTAACAATAACTGAATGAAAAGTATTTTTTAAAGGACCCTGAGCCTGGAATGTCGTGAGTCACTCGAAACCTCTTGATCGTGATGATAAAATTAGCAACTTTTTGACTTTGACTGGGGATCGAACATTGAAACACCTGGTTTTAATCACCTGACATGGAAGGCTGATTTAATTTTTTTTGGGGGGGGGATTAGTATTTTGATTTTTTTATAGCCCTGTTATTGTTATTTTTCACAAAATAAAGTAAAAATAATAAACTTAAGTAATTCACGGTAGCGACAAATGTGTCAGCTGATGCACAATCAACAAACTCAAACACACAACCCCAAAGCATGTTTAGTTATAAAAATAAGAAATGAATTAAAATGTGCATTTCGTATGCTTACCTTGTAAACTGAGTATTCTGTGACTTGAATGGAGTGAAGAATTACCAAAGTCTGTCAAAATCAACTTGTAATAATAGTACTAATGTGATGAGATGAAGTGTTCACTTTTTGACTTCCAGATATTTATAGTCAGGATGTCGATGTTGCCAGATTGAAAAAGAGAAATAGCTAAGCTTTACATCGATATTCGCCATGATAGTGATAGGAATAGCTGTTGTCAAGACCCAAACATTTGACAATATAGACCTTTAGAAAATAAAACGTGGATACTTCCCTTATAAAACTGCATCAAAAACACGTTTTCATTGAAAACTTGCAATATTCATATTTTTGGATTCTAGAATAATGAAACAACCTAAAAAGTGGACTAGTCCAATTTGGCCGAAACATTTTTTTTTAAAAACTATTTGGTCTTGTGGTATGACACTCGCTTTCGAATCGTAAGGTCCTGGGTTTGAGCCTCACTCGGTGCATAGTTGAGTCCTTTGGGAGCGTTCACATATTACGTCATCAAAAATTTGCCCTTTTTAGACCCCCCCCCCTCCCCCAAGTCATCACTTGTCATCATTGACCTGACCCCCCCCCCCCCAACAGATGATGAGGTCATCTAATTTAATAAAAACTAAAAGATAACTTTAATTTCACAATATTTATTATTCGTTTTTCAAACCATAAACATTGATTATCAACGTTTGATAAAACACATTCAGACATTTTATTAATTTCAGAAACTGTTGATAATTTATGTTTTACGATACAATGGGGACATAAAATTTAAATTTGCAAAGATAAAATCTAACAAACATTATTTAAATTAGGCTACTTGGTGCAGGTGCTATTAAAAAAATTCAGAAAGTGTAATTTAAAATAGTATAGGAGGCAAATTATTTTATAGCATATTAGTCTTTTAGTGGAATGAATTTCTGTTTCAATTTCCAAACATAAAATTAATTGATTCAAAAATGTTTCTGCCTTGGACCTCTGGCAATGTACTATAAATAGTATCATCAATTTCATCTTCATCGTCATCATTTTCTCCCATTTGCTGTTCTTCATGTATGCCGCATTTTCGTGAATGGTCTTTCATTGCTGTGATCGAGGAGTGATACAATGAACATTTAGGGCAAGTTCGCCTTTTGAGAAGTGATACCCCTTTCCCATTTTGTTTTCTTGAGAGATGGGCAATACTCATCATAGCAATTATATCTTTAGCTGTTTTGAAAGGAACAAACTTTGAAATAGGCTTAATTTGCCTATGTTTTGATGACATCATCTTGGGTCTGCCCCCCCCCCCCCCCCCATGTCAACACATGTCAACATTTGGTAGACCCCCCCTCCCCCCCTAGCTGATGACGTAATATGTGAACGCTCCCTTTGATAAGGCTCTTTACTCGCATTCTCTCATCGTACTCAGGTGTAAAATGAGCGTTGTCTCTGTCCAAAAAAAAACAAAAAGATAATATCGCCTTACAGTTACAGGCGGCATTAGATCAGTTGTGAACAAGACATTCAGTGACTGGAAAGACTCGGCGACAGGCCAGTGGCCTAATCAAGCGACGTCGATACCTTCTATTCTATTCTATTCTATGTCTTGTCCTAAATGTTAATGTTGCTTTTGGACAGGGACCCGTTGTAAAGCGCTTTGAGCACGTATAGTGGATATTAAGCTGTATTTTTAATTTTTTTTTACCGAACCATTTTTTATAACTAAAATTGACTACAGATCACCCCCCCCCCCCTTCTTAATTTTTTTTTTTTTGTTTACTATAATAATTGGTAAAACAAAACCAAAACAAAATTTGAGTGATATTCAATAAAATGTCAAATCCAATTTTTAGGTCCAATGAACTTAAAATGGATTAGAAACGCCAAGCTGGTAACTGTAATACATTTCCCCCCCCCCCCCCCCCCCCCCCCCCAAACTATTTTCTGTATATTGCAGTTCTATCCGTATAAAATGTTATCTTTTTAGTAATTACGCAAATTCTATTTTTAGTAAGAGTACAAATAAGCTCTGGCGTTATTCGTAGTGGTAGTACAAATAAGCGTAGCCATAATATTAATCTCGTATTTATTTCAGGTCAATCTGTGGGTTTTTATAGGATCAAAATGTCAATTAAAAATTAGCACACATCGAGACGTGTCACCATTGACGTCAATGGGTTAACAGCTTTTAATGAAAACAACAGTCTTGACCCTGGGTCTAATCATACATAACATAACATGTGTAACCTGACATCTCAAATCGGTAGCATATCGGGAGCGAAGTAGATAGTAAAAACAGACTTTTATGTGTAAACAAGTATAGTTGTTCGTTCAATGAACGTGATGATAAGTTTATCAACTCAAAATGTTTGTTTCATGTGTTGAAAAGCATTTGAATTCAATGTCTCTTGTCTTGATAAACGATATCTACATTTTTCGACTTCGTAAGAGAGCTCCACGGAGATTTTATATATCTGGGAACTGAGAGATATTTCCTGCTTTTTAATACCTGATATAATTCGCTCACTTATCGTAGCTAAGAACCTCGGCAAGAGCCAGGACAAAACCAAGGAATCCTATTCCAAAACAAAGACAGAAAATAACTTGGAAAACAGATACAAGGGGATAAAAGACACAGCAGGTGACCTCCTGACCACCACGGTAGGTCAAAAGACCCCACCCAACCCAACCCTTAAAAGGATCGATAGTTTTGTATTATGATCGTTCATATGATCGACCTCGTCTAGAAAGTGTTCTAGGGATCCCAATAGTTCAGTAGGTAGAGCACTCGCTTCATAGGAAAGGGGCCAATATTGATCCCCCCCCCCCCCCCCCCCCCAGGTTCACCCAGCATTGATTGGGTAGCTGGGTCTGTTAGACTTGGCAGTAAGTACTTTGGCATAGAATAGCATCCTGTCCAAGGGGTAACGAGCAATCGCTATTGCTAGTTTCACGCTATAGAAGGAACCAAGATGACGTCACTCAGCTCTTTGTATGATTTTTAGACAACCTGTTAGTGATAAGTTCTCTCTAAATTATATGAAGTGTGTATGTCGTTATGTTTAATATGCCCGGCGGATGTTGTGAGTATTTCACCTAAACGCACGCCATCGATGGAAACCGAGATCGACTCCGACCGTCGCCTTTGTAAACCAAAAGGCCTGATACTGGCCAAAAAATTAATCCGCAGAAGAAGACGACGATCACCAAACGAAAGTAAAAAGTGAGTTGTTGTTAGAAGTGCTCAAGGAAATAAATGATTCTATTGGTTGAGCTATTGATTACAACTCACAATACCCCCGTGATCTTCATTGTCTTTTAACTAGAATAATTTTGAGTGAGTATCAGGCCAGGAGTTTAAGAAGGACACGGCTCAACACCAAAAGAACCAGTTGGGTTGACGACCACAGGGGAAATAAGGCGTATGTCATAAAATCCAATTTTTTTAGTTATGCCCCTTCGCTTATCGTTTACTGAAGAAGGGCACCAATCATAACTTATTTGAAGAATACAAACAACAACAAACCAATATAGAAAGTAAAAAAAAAAAAACAACAACAAAGAAACAAAACAAAAACAAATAAAAAAAACAAAAACACAAACAAGAGAATTTATATATAGAGCAAAATCTATTAAATGTCCTCAAAGCGTTTTAGAAGGGGTCATTTGATAACAGCAACCCTTAAAATATAGGATGAGGCATGGCCCCTGTAAGGCGATTTTAAAAAAAGATTTCGGGCAGAGACAATATAGATAGTTCGAAGTTGACGTCACTCAGGTCTTTGTTATCGTTTTTTGCCATCCGAGTAATTCTCACTAAACTGTATGAACCAGACTATCAAAGTTCATGGTTACACGGAGTTTTGTGTGTTGGTCCGTTATACTTCCGGATGGCAATGTTGTTAACTCCTTAGCCAAGCGCATACTATCTATACATTGTAACTCGCTCGGGGAATGACTTAAATAGAGCTGTCAGCTTGAAATTTCAAAAATTCGTAGTTTCCAAATAGCTGTAGAAATAAATAATGTGCCCTCAGCATGATTCAAAAATGCTTCAAAGTCCTGAATATAGGTTCTGAGGAACTAAACTTTCCTTTTCAACAAGTTTTATTGAGTCAAAGAGGCGAATGCAGTTCTTTAGCTGGAGCCAAAAATTCGTATTTCTACGAGTTTGTCATAGTACCAGGCAGGTCTGACCTTAAATGAAACAATGTGAAGCGCATTTTAGCTTGGTAAATCCGTGGAAATGCGCTTTATAAAGTTTAATGTTTTTAAAAAGTTCTTTCTAATGAAACGCCAGTCTGACACGGGAAGCAATAGGGAAGAAAAGTCGTGACGTCACACCCTCCACTCTTTTGGTTTCTAAATCCTTGGAAGTGTGTATGTAACCAGTCCTTAGGGATAATGATAATGATTAGGTTACATAAAGGTGGCATAACTATTTTAGTAGCAGGATGTATAGGGAGATTCTTTGGATTACGGGACGTAAAAGAGCGAGGATGGATGATCTTTATTGACGACCTGCAAATATTTAGACAGAAAATAAGATACCATCACTATGAAACTAGAAGATGAATTATACAATGTATGCTTCCAGTCCCCCGGAGGAGTGGTTTTACACTTCCAATGAATTAGGAACAAACTTTTTGACATCACCTAATTCTTCCCTATTGTAAAAAAAAAAAAAACAAAAAAAAAAAAAAACCGCCGAGAACACCCGTGGGAAAGTGTCATCTAAATAGAATGAAGATTTTCTTCCCTTTGACATGGAGTGAAAAGACGGGGGCTGGGGTGGTCGGGGGAGGGGGGGGGGGGGTGGGGGTAAGGGCTTTGATGTTCCAATGCGGAACTCACAGACCGTGAATGTCGATACCGAGGCATCGATGCGATCAAATGAATACACTGGAGTATTTATCTACGAGGAAATTTGATTAAAAATTGAAACCGGTATAAATAGCCAATGTCACCGATGTATTCACCAAATAAAACATAATATCCTTTTCTTTCTTAAACAAAGTATTCACCCGACCAAAACATCATTTGAATTTCTTTTTATGATGAAGAACAAAACATCACTTACACGTTCACGTGCCCTGAAGAAATCACGTATTTCACATTTTGGCCAGAAAACTTGTCCTTCAATAAATATCGATGGATTAAAGCAACCCTCATATTTTTGTCAAAAGCTTTCAAACCTGAGACTTCGTGTAAAATTTCACGGAGGATCCAGAGTTTTTGACAAGATGAGGGTCGTTGTCAACGATCGATTCTTGAAGGACGGGTTTTCTGGCCAAAATTTAGAATAAGTGTTTTGTTTTGTTTGTTTTTTTTTTTCTTCAAAGTACGACCGCTTTCAAGGATAAACGTTTGGGATAAACCGTAGAAGAGGGGTTGGGGGGGGGGGGGGGAGGAAGAGGACGAGGAGAAATAAAATCTCAATGTAAAATTGAAACGTTCCAATGGCCGCCCATATTGTAATGATAATAATGTGACATTCTGTTGAGCGCCAATTAAAATTTCAAAAAGTTCTTTTGTTTTGTTTTGCTTTGTTTGTGTTCTCTCCCTTCTTCTTATGATTTTTTTTAAAAAAGAATTTTTTCGATTTTTAAATAAAGCATTATTTCGTTCAGTATTCAGGTCTTGTGAAAGTTGTTGGGCAGGTTGACAGGAATCGGTATGGTGGTTGCTTCCTAGGTCAACAGGCACTTGGTTCGCCACCCAACCACCCTTTGTAAAGCGCTTTGAGTAAGTGTATTGGAAATTGAGTATTATAAAATTCTCGTTATTTTGTTGGGGTTTTTTTTTTTTTTTTGTTTTGTTTTTTGTTGTTTTTGTTTTTTTGTTTGCTTCTTTTGTGTTTTTTTTTCTTGTTTTTGTTGGTTTTTTTTTTTTTTTTTTGGGGGGGGGGGGGTGTTTGTTTGATGGTTTTTCTTTATGACTATAGAAGGGATGGTGTTAACGTCACTCGACTCTTTGTTGTCATTGTTCATTTTTTTGACCGCCAGTTGGAATGCGTTTAGTTTGTTGGTGATGGTGCCTGTCAGTTTCCATGATTCGGACCCATAAAGGAGAACAGATAGAAAAAATGTTTTGAAGAGACATAGCCTTGTTTCCTATTTTTTTTTTAAATTGAGCTTTTATACAGCGCAATATCCACTGAACGTACTCAAAGCGCAAGGGGTCCCTCGCCGACAGCAGCATTTAACATTTATGACGGGACTTGAAGCCTGTTAGACGATAAATCATTTTTTCCGGACAGAGACAACGCTGTTAACGGGTACCCATTTTACACTTGAGTACGGTGAGAGAATGTGAGTAAAGAAGCCTTCTCCAAGGACCCAACTATGCGCCGAGCGAGGCTCGAACCCAGGACCTGAAAGCGAGTGTCATACCACAAGACCACATAATAGCAGCACGAATTTAAGTAATGAATTTAGGTGATTAGAATTATCTGATTTTGTTTTGTTTTCACACTTTTAGTGCGGCTATGTGGTCTAGTAGCATGACACTCGCTTTCGGATCGGAAGGTCCTGTGTTCGAGCCTCGCGCTCGGCGCATAGTTAAGTCCTAGGAAAAGGCTCTTTACTCACATTCTCTCACCGTACTCAGGTGTAAAATGAGTACCTGGCCGTTAACAGCGTTGTCTTTGTCCGAAAAATTGTAATATCGCCTGACAGGCGATCGTCCTACATGTTAAATGTTGCTGTTGACCAGAGACCCCTTGTAAAGCGCTTTGAGCACATTTAGTGGATATTGCGTTATATAAAGCTCTATTTTTTATTTTTTTTAAAACCATAACTCGAGCTTTTATACAGCGCAATGTCCACTTAAGATGCTCGAAGCGCCTTACAAGGGCCTCTAGCCAACAGCAACACTTAACATGTAGCACGAGTGATGATATGACCCCTTTTAGGCAATATTCCAGTTTGTTTTTGTTTTTTGTTTTTTTGTTTTTTGTTTTTTAGAGAGAGAGAGAGAGAGAGAGAGAGAGAGAGAGAGAGAGAGAGAGAGAGAGAGAGAGAGAGAGAGAGAGAACGCTCTGTAAACAACGCTCGATATTATAAATTGGACTCCGGCCACTGGCAAAGCCAATGCAGACGACAGGTCACCAGGTGGTATTGCCAGGTGCCTTTGCAAAAATTTCGCCAGCTTTATACCAGAAATCCGCCAAATTCTGCCAACTTTATCCTACTTTACCTGCGACATTTGCCCAAATTCCGCCAAAAAAT
>NC_088362.1:36560725-36565725 GCF_034508935.2 Berghia stephanieae
TTATCCCATTATGCGAGGTTTTATTTTTTTTGTGAATTCTATTATGGAAGTCCTTTTACAACCACTAGTTTCAAGTCGAATTTTCCACCACGAGCTGTCGCCCATTCTGCTCCGTCTGTGTGGAATGCTCTTTCAGCGGACACCAGACACCGTAATTCTCTGTCCTTACCAACTACAGGGAAATCGTCACTTTTGTTACAGTAAAATTAACATTTTTCTTATTCAGATCTTTTTTTTTTTAGTACATAATAAAATTTCAAGACGAAAAAAAACTTTGATTAGTTAACTCTCTCCTTACCAGCCATTTTCGGGATTTTCCCAAAACTTTACACCCAACTAAAACAAAAATATATTTTTTATCACTCAAACACAATAGCAGTATTTAAGTTCTTGCGATAGATAATTTCTTGCGATAGATAATTCCTTTAGCAAAACATGCGCTACAACACACTGTTCTTTAAATTTTATGATGTACAAGATAAATTTGAATATAAGAAAAATGTTCGTTGTATCGTAACGAATGTGACGATTTCCCTATAGTTGGTAAGGAGGGGGTTAATAAGATCTTGGATGTTATTTTGATGAATAGATTATTGAATAAGAATATCGTCCATTACAACAATGTTAATCGAGGCCCATAATTGCGTTCGGATGTCAGACCTGCAAATGTAAGCACGTCTGTCTTATATCATACGAGCGTTTCATACTTTTGATGATTATACTATAATCTGCTATCGTACATTTTCGTGTGGCTATAGATAGAACGTAGACGACGTAATTCAGGCCTTTGTTATTGTTTTTTTTTTTGCCATCCGCGTTTGTGAGTAAGTCTCACTAAACTGTATTAACCAGACTATAAACGTTTAAGGTTACACATAGTTTTGTGTGTTGGTCCTTTATACTCCCGGATGGCAATGTTGTGAACTCCTTGGCCAAGCGCATTCTATCTATAGAGTATTGTCGTATTAAACCGTCGTCATCGTTATAGATAGCTCGAAGATTACGTTACTCGGGTCTTTGTTATTGTTTTTTGCCATCCGCGTTTATGAGTAATGCTCACTGAACTGTATTAACCCGACTATGACCGTTCATGGACACATACAGTTTTGTATGTTGGTCCGTTATACTTCCGGATGGCAATGTTAAAAAAAGAAACACCGGTCACTCTCTGATCGACACCTGGTCGAGTCCTTGGAAAAAGGCTCTTTACTGGCATTTTCTCACCGTACTCAGGTGTAAACCTGGCCGTTAACAGCGTTGTCTTTGTCCGAAAAAAACAAACATTTGTAATATATCACTTGACTGGCCGTTAACAGCGTTGTCTTTGTCCGAAAAAAAAAACATTTGTAATATTACTTGACAGGCGTCATGTCTCGTCCTTTATGTTTAATGTTGCTGTTGGTTCGGCCCCCTTGTAAATCGCTTTGAGATCGTTTGGTGAATATTGCACTAAAATATAAATGCTTAAGATTATTTAAAGCGCTCCGAGCACGTTAAATGGATATTGCACTTTAACAACATCACACATCAGTCGGGCAGATAAATCGTGACTTCACACCTTTTACTCTTCCGGTTCCAAACTCATTGAAAGTGTGTATGTAACCAGTCCTTCGAAGGACTATTAATGAATAGATCATATTATATTGAATCATGTGGTGACAAAACTATTTTAGTAGCAGGGTGTATAGGTGTGAATGAACGAAAGTGGGGATGGATGATTTATATTTACGACCAGCATATATTTAGACTCTAGAAAATAAGATGCCACCACTCCGAAACCAAAAGATCATTTATTTACACAAGATTGTTTATCACGTCCTCCAGAGGAGTGGTTTTACACTTACTATGACATTGGAACACTTTTTTTGTCATCACACTTTTGTTCCCTAGTGCATGGTCTAGTCTGTTGTGGATTGGACGCTAACCTGTTATCGCAAAGTGCTTTCCGCCAGATCTAGCGTATCCAGCTATCCATTCACAGCTAGTAAGACTAGTAGTTTGGGGGGTTAGGGGGGGGGGGGGCAAAGATCTCAGTTCCACTTGAAATGGATACCGATTCGTCCACTTAAGGGGCGACTACTCTAACAGCTGAGCTATCGGGACCCTCATATAGATAGAACGAAGTTGACGTCACTCGGGTCTTTGTTATTGTTTTTTGCCATCCGCGTTTATGAGTAATTCTCACTAAACTGTATTTACCAGATCTAACTTCTACGTCATGGCACAAGACCGAAGGGCGAGAGCTCAGGTGGTCGCTGGTTTGGATAAGTAAGTAATTATTTACCAGATTATAAATGTTCGTGGCTACATACAATTTTGTATGTTGATCCCTTATACTTCCGAATGGCAATGTTGTGAGTTTCTTAGCCAAGGGCATACTATCTATAAAGACGAGCTGTGGTTGGATTCTAATAAATCCATTATTTACCAGTTAACTCCCATACTCTGGAGGAAAAAAAAACATGAATTAAAAAATTTAGCCAGAAAACTCGTCCTTCAAATATCGATCGATTTAAATGACCCTCATCTCGGCAAAACCCTCAGACCTGGGATCTGGTGAGTTCTTCCTGCAGTCTCGAGTTTGAGAGTGATTTTCCAAGATGGGGATCGTTTAAATTGAAAGATATTTGAAGGACGAGTTTTCTGGCCAAATTTTTTTAATCCGTGTTTTTTCAGAGTACGGCAGTTAACTGGCTAAAAGACCAAAAAAAAAATAAATTTTTTTTAATTTAAAAAATCCAATTAGACGCTAAATCTCATGAGATTATTTCAATAACGCAGATGTGATATAAATGCCTGTTGGGTAATGTTTTAAATGTGACACATCGACCAAAAAACGGCGATAATATTATATCGGTCTGGTTCAGATGATTAACAATATAAAATGTTCAGTAACATAATTGATGTTATGCGTAAGTCAAATACTCACCAGTTCTATACGTTAGATAAATCGTAACCACACCACACAAAACGATATTATATTACCTATACGAAGCCGAGTCCCAAAAGTAATGGGAGAAAATGCCCTACTCTGCAAAAACCCACAATATTTTAAAATTTGGCCAGAAAGGTCGTCCTTCAAATATCGATCGATTTAAATGACCCTCATCTTGGAAAAAAAAACTCTCTGGGACCTCGCGAAAGTGTAATCCTCGTTGATTTCCTACCACAGGGAGCCCCTGTCAATACTCTTCCACAGTCGTAACGTCACTTCCTTCCTAATGACGCATCGTAACTTAGTAACACTGGCTCTAAACTATAGGAACAATGGCGGACGCCGTATGAAATATTTCTCCCCCGAGCATAAAAGCGTATCCAGAGGAAAAAAAAACCCCATAAATTTGATCATGTTTTGACTTATACACATTCTGATCACAATACATATGAAAAGTTCTAGCCAGCATGAAGAATAAAAAGTAATGATTTTCTTTGTTTAGAACCAAGATGGCCGCCGTTGCCGGGCGGCGTGACATCAGACTACTGAATCCAATTAGTCATTGAAGCAACTGGAAGCAAGAATTCGTCGAATTAGACCTTTAAAATTGACATTCACTGCGGGGGTGGGGGGGGGGGGGGGAATCAGAAAGAAAAAAAATCTCGACTATAGATAAGATAGAATGCGCTTGGCCAAGGAGTTCACAACATTGCCATCCGGAAGTATAACGGACCAACACACAAACTCTGTGTAACCATGAACTTTTATAGTCTGGTTAATACAGTTTAGTGAGAACAACTCACAAACGCGGATGGCAAAAACAATAACAAAGGCCTGAGTGACGTCATCTTCGAACTATCTATAGATAGAATGCGCTTGGCCAAGGAGTTCACAACATTGCCATCCGGAAGTATAACGGACCAACACACAAACTCTGTGTAACCATGAACTTTTATAGTCTGGTTAATACAGTTTAGTGAGAACAACTCACAAACGCGGATGGCAAAAACAATAACAAAGGCCTGAGTGACGTCATCATCGAACTATCTATAGATAGAATGCGCTTGGCCAAGGAATTCACAACATTGCCATCCGGAAGTATAACGGACCAACACACAAACTCTGTGTAACCATGAACTTTTATAGTCTGGTTAATACAGTTTAGTGAGAACAACTCACAAACGCGGATGGCAAAAACAATAACAAAGGCCTGAGTGACGTCATCTTCGAACTATCTATAACTTTACGATGGCTACGGTCAGGCTATAGATAGTATGCGCTTGGCTAAGAAGCTCACAACATTGACATCCGGAAGTATAACGGAAAAAAACACACAAAACCGTGTGTAACCGTGAACGTTTATAGTCAGGTTGATACTGTTTAGTGAGAAGTGCTCATAAACGCGGATGGCAAAAAACAATAACAAAGACGTGAGTGACGTCATCTTCGAACAATCTATATTATGTTAACGATGGCTACGGTCCAACGGAGAATTTGAAGTGCTGGCACAGGGCAGAAACTCGGGGAGGACCTTCGTATAAGTGTAACTGTGTCGTCTATCTGGTTCTATAGGAATGTATTATTGTTTTCATGGTTTTTAGAAAAGGCTCTTTACTCACTTTCTCTCATCGTACTCAGGTGTAAAATGAGTACCTGGCCGTAAACAGCGTTGACTCTGTCCGAAAAAGATTGTAATATCGCCTAACAGGCGTCGTCATGATTCATCCTACATATTAGGTGTTACTGTTGACCAGGGACCTCTTGTAAAGCGCGTTGAGCACTTTTAGTGGATATTACTCTATATGAAAATCTCAATTTTTGTTGTTGTTGTTGTTGTTGGTTGAAGACGGGTTTTGAGCCCGAAACGTTCGGTGTGTGATATTTTGTTGTTTTTCTTTTTTTAAACCTTCTTCTAAATGATGAGATATGCCTTCAACCGGCCTGAAAACTCTGACTCTCCAAATGCCTGAGTATTATCAACTCTCCCGCGGCGTTTTAAAAATGTTACTCAAGGTTTCTTATTCGAAAATAAGAACTTCAATGACAGCTTTTGTGAAGCGTTTTG
>NC_088362.1:36570725-36578225 GCF_034508935.2 Berghia stephanieae
TCAGGTCTTTGTTATTGTTTTTTGCCATCCGCGTTTATGAGTACTTCTCACTAAACTGTATTAACCAGACTATAAGCCTTCAGGTTACACACAGTTTTGTGTGTTGGTCAGTTTTACTTCCGGATGGCAATGTTATGAGCTTCTTAGCCAAGCGCATACTATCTATAAAGTGAATGAATTCGAACTTTCTCTGATCGTTGTTATCGTTTTCATACCCCCCCAAATGGGTGACTAGTTATCACACGATTTTCTCGATCACAGTATAACCGTTCAAGCTTACACTTAGATTTCTGTATTGGTTTTATTCATCAAGCGGCAGAACAGTGGGTATCTTACTTAGACACATACCATCGATAGTAAAACCTGTGTAGTTTGCTATGTTTACTGCTGTTGTTTATTTATGTTTATGTTGTTTACGACTGTCCGCGATGCGTGATTCTCTAAGTGTCTATAGATAGAACGAAATTGACGTCACTCGGGTCTTTGTTATTGTTTATTGCCATCCACTTTCAAATGTATTAACCGGACTATAAACGTTTAAGATAACACAGAGTTTTTGTGTGTTGATCCGTTATACTTCCGGATGGCAATGTTGTGAGCTTCTTAGCCAAGCGCATACTATCTATTGACACGAGGATGGTTTGCGTGAATTATGACATTGATTAGAAATCGTCGTGATTTTACCAAAATCTCAAATTTATTTCGTCGTGAGGTTTGAGTACTTTCATTGAATCGATACCAGTTTGTGATTCCTTTCATTATTTTGAATACAATCAAGATCTTAAAATTATCTAAGAGTGTACCGGGGTTATTAAGTCATATAAAATCAAGTTGTTTTTTGTTGGGTTCTTTTGTTTGTTTGTTGTTTTTTTTTTTTTTTTTTTTGTTTTTTTTTTTGTTTTGTTTTTTTAAATTTATATATATTTTTTTAAATCTAACTTATAGATAGTATGCGCTTGGCCAAGGAGTTCACAACATTGCCATCCGGAAGTATAACGGACCAACACACAAACTCTGTGTAACCATGAACTTTTATAGTCTGGTTAATACAGTTTAGTGAGAACAACTCACAAACGCGGATGGCAAAAACAATAACAAAGGCCTGAGTGACGTCATCTGCATACTATCTATAGATTTATTTATTATCTTAAGTATTTATTTATTTATTAATTATTTATTTATTTGTTTATTTATTTAATTTATTGACTATTTATTTATTTATTTATTGTTATTTTAAAATTTACTTTATTTTTATAAAGGTCAATATCCCTATGTCTATATTTATTGTCGTATTTAGAAGACGGAGATAAACTTAAACTGACAAAGTGACGACAAATATTGTGTTGGGTGTCTCTTATTCCTGAGGTTTAAAAAAAAATGTTCTTCAAATTTAGATCAACAATTCCCCGCTCTTGTCATTGGGAAAAAAATTGAGCTTTATATAGCGCAATATCCACTAAATGTGCTCAAAGCGCTTTACAAGGGGTCCCTGGTCAACAGCAACATTTAACATGTAGGACCGGACATGCCGCCTGTTAGGCGATATTACAATTTTTCGGACAAAGACAACGCTGTTAATGGCCAGGTACTCACTGAGTACGGTGAGAGAATGTGAGTAAATAGCCTTTTCCAAGGACTCAACTATGCGCCGAGCGCGAGGCTCGAACCCAGGACCTCGATCCGAAAACGAGTGTCATACCACAAGACCACATAGCCGCACTAATAATTCTATGATACATGAGCAAAATATCTAAAATGTGTAAATGCAGAAAAAATCGTGCCCAAATAGATACAAAGCACTGTGGAGTTCTCTTAGAAAGTCAAAAAATCTACTATGTATTATCAAGACAATAAAAATTGAGTTCAAATTTTATTCAACACTGGAAACAGACATTTTGAGTTAATCGACTTTTCATCATGCTTATATATAATATTATATTATATATATATCTTTTTTTTGCCGATGCAATATATATATATATATATATATATATATATATATATATATATATATATATATATAATATATTATATATATATATATATATATATATATATATATATATATATACATATATATATATACATACATACATACATACATACTATAAAACATCAAGAATATTTTACATAGAAAGTTGAAGTGGAAAATTTCTGGCCAAATAGTAAAAAAAAATTGTGTGAGATTTTAGCAAATTAAATTATGTGGGTGAATGCAAGGAGTATCGAATCGTTTCATGTGGCAACTCGAGTGGGAGACTACAAGAGCGTTAAAAGAGAAAACTCGCCCAAAGTTGCCAATTATTTATTTATTATATTCATTGACTGTCAAATGGAAGTAAGAAGATAAGGCGATTATTTATTATGAGTCATGCTCGATGTATCAAAAGCTTTATTTTCCAGACAACGCGTTAAAAGCTACTTTATTTATGGCTTTTGGCTGGTCCAACGACTCAGTTATCGACACAACTTACACGGGGGGAGATATTACAACGCGATGGCAAAAAAATACAAGACCCGATGCGTAAGCATATCTGAGTACTGAGAGAATGTGAGTAAGACTTCATGGAATCAACTTGCGACGCGGCCAACCGACCGTCCGATCGAGCGAGTGTTATACACAGACATACGCGCAAATAACTGCAGGAGAAATTTTAAGTGTGTATTGCTACTATTGTTGCCATAGAACAAACGCACTTGATTTGAGAGACATTTACGAATTCTCTAGTTCTATCATAGACATATTGGTTCAAATTTTTGTGGACGAATTTGGTTAACATTTATATTTTATATATATAATATATATATTATATAATATATACTAATATATAAAACTCAAGATATTACATGAAAGTTGAAGTGGAATTTCTGGCCAATAGTAAAAAAATTGTGTGAGATTTTAGCAAATTAAATTAGTGGGTGATGCAAGGAGTATCGAATCGTTTCATGTGGCAACTCGAGTGGGAGACTTAAGACGTAAGAGAAAAATCGCCCAGTAATTGCCAATATTATTTATATCATTATGTCAAAGGAAGTAAAGATAGCGATTATTATTATGAGTCATGGTCGATGTTATCCAAATAAAAGCAATTTATTTTTTCCGACAGAGACAACGCTGTTAACGACCAGCTACTCCTTTTATATAGTTTGCGCTTTTGGCTGAGAAGTTCACAACAGTGACATCTGGAAGTATTATAACGGACCAACACACAAAACTATGTGTAACCTTAAACGTTTATAGTCGGGTTGATGCAGTTAGTGAGAATTAATTACTCATAAACGCGGATGGCAAAAAACAATAACAAAGACCCGATGGACGTCAACGTCATACTATCTATACTCGAGTACGATGAGAGAATGTGAGTAAAGAACTTTTCCCATGGAATCAACTATGCGACGCTCGGGACTCAAACCCAGGACCGTCCGATCCGAAGGCGAGTGTTATAGATAGTATGCAGATGGCGTCACTCAGGCGATTTGTTATGTTTGTTTTGCCTTGCGTTTGTGAGTTGTTCTCACTAAACTGTTATTAACCAAGACTTAAAATTTGTTTGTCACGTTTGTGTGTGTAGCAGCCTTAATATTGATGAATGTATGTAACTCACTTCAAGCATTCTATCTATACACAAACCACATTACCATAGACACATAAAATTTGGCTGGCGTAAGAAAAGTGAATGGGATTTGAATTAGTGGTTAGATTGTGGGTCCATCGTTCTTGTGAGTTGCAACGCTACAAGGAACAAATTGAGTAACATGAAACTCTTGTCTGTTGTAGCCAGCACTTTTATGAGATATTCTCACTAAGTCTATCGGATCGACATTAAGTCAGGTACAATAGTTTTGTGTAGTATTGTCGTACATATATAGCTGGCGTATATATTATATAATATATATATAATAAAATATATATATATATATATATATATTATATATATATAAATGTTATATTATAGTATATATATATATATATATATATATATATATATATATATATATATATATATATATACACTCACATATTTTTTGCCGATACAATTGTTTCTATGCCCTTCATGTCGTCAGTCGGCATATGTCCATAGTGTGCTTCTTTTCTTTCGAGGAGTCGATGTTTATTTATTTGCGTCCTTACTTCCGTTGTGTTGTTGATTTGGCGGTGATTAGTGTTGTTATGTAGTGACATGTTGTAGTATGTTCTCATTGCGTGCATGTTTGTGTGTATGTTTGTGTGTGTATGTATGTGTGTGTGTATGTGTATGTGTGGTGTATATGTTTATGTTTGATGTGTTGTGGAATGTTGTTACATGGAATAACATTTTTTTTAAAGACAGGGGGGATGGGAGGGGTGGGGGCAAGGGAGTAGGGGTAGATACCAGTTCGAATGTTATGTGGTAAGAAGGATGATGGTTATAATAATAATAACAATAATAATAATAATAATAATATATAATAATAATAATAATAATAATAATAATAATAATAATAATAATAATAATAATAACCACAACAGACAAATCATATGGGAACACTAAATTCAAACTGCCCCCAAAACATCACAACAGAAGTGTTTACCCTTTCGTGTTTTGAGCTTGAATTTATTAGAGTGTCTGCACATTGTCATTAGTTCTGATCTTTTGTTTAAGGTGTTGTTGTTTCTGTGGTTGTGTAAGAGTATTTCCAGTTTCTCTGTCAGGCACAGGTAACATTTTCTAGCACCGCATCTGTAGGGGCTGCTTTGCTTGCCTATCTCACAGGTTATGGTTCGTCTTTTGTTAGTGTTTATCTGTTCCCAATAGTGCATTGCTAATTTGGTGCTTTTTGCTTTGCTTTCGTGTGTTATGGAGGCCTTGTGATTGTTGTATCTTGTTTTGAATGGGGGTTCTGTGCTGCCGATATATTGTGCTATCAACAGAAGCAACGTCAAGATAAGCTACAGCTGTCCACAAAACATGAAACAGATAATTACCAACCACAACAGACAAATCATATCGGAACCCAACAATATCAAAAATAAAGACAACTCCAATTGCAGAAAGAAAGACGACTGCCCTCTAAATGCAAACTGCCCCCAAAACACCATAGTCTACAAAGCCACCAGAGCCACTGACAACCGCCCCCCTCCCCCCCCCCCCTATTCTTTTTTTTAATTTTAAATTCCACGTAACCACATTCCACAACATATCAAACACATACGCACACACATGTACATGTATACACACAAACACACACATATACATACACACACAAACATACACACAAACATGCACGCAATGAGAACATACTACAACATGTCACTACATAACAACACTAATCTATGAACATATGCCGACTGACGACATGGAGGGCATAGAAACAATTGTCTCGGCAAAAAAAATGTGAGTGACTTTATTTATTTTTACATTAACCAACATTATCGAGCACTCTCGTACCTACAAGTACCCACCAACACTCAATATATATATATATATATATATATATATATTTATATATATATATATATATATATATATATATTATATATAAATATATATATATATATATATATATATATATATATATATATATATATATATATATACATATATATATATTATATATATTTTTTTTTTCAGAGAGAGAGAGAAAAAAAAGAAAGGAAAACAATAGATAAAATCAGAAAGAGGGAGAGAGAGAGAGAAAGATAGAAAGAACGAAAGAGAGAGAGAGAGAGAGAGAGAGAGAGAGAGAGAGAGAGAGAGAGAGAGAGAGAGAGAGAGAGAGGGAGAGCGAAAGAAAAGAAAAAAAAAAAGAAAAAAGAAAAGGGATGTGACCGATATATAAAGTCCATTTGACGTACATCATAGACTATTTACCCCGTTTTAAATTGGCCCACTGCTTTCTACATATTATGAAAAGCTTCAAAAATATGACCTGAAATAAACTATCAATAAAACAAATAATAGAAAAAATAATAAAAAAAGACAAAACCACAAAAAAAAAAATAATAAATAAACATCGACAAATTAACCTTGATTTTTTCTGTTGTACAAATACACGGTTATTTTTTATATTTGCTTTATTGATTTTTAATATTTCTGTTTTAAACGAAATGTTTGTCTTCGTTAAATAACCCATTATCACAGGGGCAAATGTAGAAATATTGTTATTGATCGAGAGAGGGGTGGAACAAATCAAAATTATATTTCACAATGGCGGTCCTGATAGCACAGTAGGTAGAGCGGTAGCTTCACTCTCGCAAAGGGGCCGAGATCGATCCCCAGAAAAATTGAGATTTTTTATCCCCCCTTCAACACAGCAGTGTGATTATTAGATATGGCAGCAGCTTCTTATGGTTCACACTATTATGTTATGACGATTGACCCAATCAGCAAAGTCCGGTCCGCATTCGTGCACCGTCGCGAACCCGCCTGGTAGCATCGTCACAACACACCTTTCGACTAGATGCTCTGCCGTTTCGGGTTCTTGCCCACAGCGTGGACATATTGGACAGGAAGTTAGACCCCACTGATGTAACGCACCGGCCGTTAGGCAGCTCCTCGACCGAAGATATGGCGAAAAGTACTTTGCGATTACTAACATTCTATCCAAAGAATAACAAGCAATTGCTTTTCTCCGTTTCGCGCTATAGAAACCGGGATAAACTCCGGCCCCATGAGCTAGATAGATAGATAGATAGATAGATAGATACAGAGAGAGAGAGAAGGTATATTATATATATATATATATATATATATATATATATATATATATATATATATATATATATATATATATTTAACTGTCACGTTGACAACTTGGAAGGTTCTAGAAGAAAACAACCGAACAGACAACGCCTTCATTAGATGCCTGAGTCATACCTAAGAGCCTATAATACAACCGTACTATTGGATTTTTTAAAGAAAGCCAAAAAACAAAACACGTTGCTAAAATGATGATGATTGGCAGAAAAATTCGTCATTCAAACATCGATGGAATATATTGGGTCCTCATCCTGTCAACGTCTCACAAACCTGGGACTTCTAAGAAATCTCAAGTTTGAGAGTTTTCGCCAGGATGAGGGTCACTTTAATCGATCGATATTTGAAAGACGAATTTTCTGACATTTTTTTTTTTTTCAAAATGTCTTTTTTCATTAAACGCCAATCTATTATCATTAATATCTCTCTCTCTCTCTCTCTCTCTCTCTCTCTCTCTCTCTCTCTCTCTCTCTCTCTCTCTCTCTCTCTCTCTCTCTCTCTCTCTCTCTTTCTCTCTCTCTCTCACTCTCTCTCTCCCCTCCGACACACAACCTCTCTTTTGTCCCCCCCCCCCCCCCCCCCCCCCCCCACACCCACCCAACACACACATTCCCAGTTCCCATCCAAGCAGAATACTCAATTCTATAATATAAACATGAAGGCCGTCGCGTGTGGGGTAACGCCTAGTTGTGAGGGCGTCGTCACGCCTGATTGATTCATCCCAAGACTTCTAATGAAGCGTGACGGGTTTGGCTTGCTTATC
>NC_088362.1:36583225-36595725 GCF_034508935.2 Berghia stephanieae
TTTACATTGATAAGGTGATAAGGTGACACAAAAATGTGTCAGATAAAACAAAACATAACAAAGAAAAAAAATGAGTAGGATTGAATAGGATTTTAACTCATCTGATTGAGAAGGGTGAAAAGGATTTTGAAGTGGTCTTTAACCTTTGTGAGGGTAAACTGTTGAGTTTTAGTGGACAGCGGTACGGTCTTTGCTTCATACCCGAAAGGTAGCGAGTTCGATCACCCGCCGCTGCGCTGTGTAGCCTTGAGCAAGTCACCTCGCCCAAGCTCAATTTGCGGGGCTGTACTGCGGCTGACGCCTGGATTATTCCAGTCTTCTCTTGGAATAGACCCTAGAGACAAATTTGGGATGAAAAAAGGGAATTTTGGTTTTATTTTATTTTTTAAAGTTAACTATACTAACGACTACAATGTTTATCTCCTAAAAGTCACGAGTTTTTAGATTCCCTAGTGGTAGTCCTCCTTAGTCATTAGGTCCATGGAGCCAGAGTTTATATCGTGAGACGGACAATACCAATTGCTTGCTACCCTGTGGATAGGAGGCTAGTCTATCGCAAAGTACCTTCCGCCAGATCTAACAGACCCAGCTACCCAATCACTGTTGGGTGGATAGACAGAGGAGTCAGAATTCTTCAAGTTGGCATGTCTGCTATTGTTTCCCATCACCACAAAACGATGTTATGTCGGGAATGAATGAGATAGATACGAAAAATAGACTTTCATATGTGTAAGTTATGAAATCAATTTGATTGTAATGTTGATGTCCCATGGATAAGAATGGATGGAGTTTCTCAAACTACTCTAGTCTCTGATTCTGTCATTCTATCTGACTGTTTTCACTCTCAGTTCTATAACTCAGCTCGTTGTTGTTGTTTTCAGATTTTAATGTGTTGGTGAATTAAATAATCCGGCGGGCGGATATTCTGAGTTTTTAAACTAAACGCAAAGCATCTTTTAAAAAAGGTATTATAAGAATTTGGTTCTTCGCCGAAATACGGAGAAGAGATTTTGGGCAACATTTTTTCATTGAGCTCGGTCTAGGGGGCGTTGACTGTATGTGAACGATCGCCATTTTAAAATCAAAGGGTTTTCAATTGATGAAACAACGCGATGACAGAATCATGTTATCACTATCGTTATCGTCTTTGCTATCATCGTGAATTATCATCACGCCGTGTCGCGTGTCAGTGTCAATAAGATACAGTGTCTGATATAATTAATGATTTTATGCGTGATAAAGTTTTTTTTTACAGTCCATGCCAGCAAGGGCGAGAAAGAGAGAGAGAGAGAGAGAGAGAGAGAGAGAGAGAGAGAGAGGGGGGGGAGAGAGAGGAGAGAAAAAGAGAGAGAGACAGAGATATAGTGAGAGGGTGAGAGAGAGCAAAAGAAAGAGAGAGAAAGAGAGATAGAGAGAGAGATAGAGAGAGAGAGAAAGACAGAGAGAGAGAGAGAGAAAGAGAGAGAGAGACAGAAAGAGATAGAGAGAGATAGAGAGAGAGAAAGAGAGAGAAAGAGAGAGAAAGAGAAAGAGAGAGAGAGAAAGAGAAAGAGAGAGAGTGAGAAAGAGAGAGAGAAAGAGATAGAGATAGAGAGAGGAAGAGAAAGAGAGAGAGAGAAGGAGATAGAGAGAGATAGAGATAGAGAGAGAAAGAGAGAGAGAGAGAAAGAGATAGAGATGAGAGATAGATAGAGAGATAGAGAGAGAGATAGAGAGATAGAGAGAGAGATAGAGAGAGGGATAGAGAGAGATAGATATAGAGAGATAGAGAAAGATGGAGAGAGATAGAGTGAGATAGAGAGAGATAAAGAGAGAGAGATAGAGAGAGAGAAAGAGAGAGATAGAGAGAGAGATAGAGAGAGATAAAGAGAGAGATAGAGAGAGATAGAAAGAGAGATAGAGAGAGATAGAGAGAGATAGAGAGATAGAGAGAGATAGAGAGAGAGATCGAGAGAGAGATAGAGAGATAGAGAGAGATAGAGAGAGAGATAGATAGAGAGAGATAGATAGAGAGAGAGATAGAGAGAGATAGAGAGAGGTAGAGAGATAGAGAGAGAGATAGAGAGAGATAGAGAGAGATATAGAGAGAGAGATAGAGAGAGATAGAGAGAGAGATAGAGAGAGATAGAGAGAGAGGTCTATTAATCAGACTATTGCGCCTATGTGGTCTAGTGATATGACACTCGCTTTCGGATCGGAAGGTCCTGGGTTCAAGCCTCACGCTCGGCGCATAGTTGAGTCCTTGGAAAAGGCTCTTTACTCACATGATTTCACCGTACTCATGTGTAAAATGAGTACCTGGCCGTTAACAGCGTTGTCTTTGTCCGAAAAATTGTAATATCGCCTAACAGGCGTCATGTCCCGTCCTACATGTTTAATGTTGCTGTTGACCAGGGACCCCTTTTAAAGCGCTTTGAGCACATTTAGTAGATATGCGCTATAAAAAGCTCAATTATTTTTTTTTATTAATAGTATGTGCTTGGCTAAGAAATTCACAACACTGCCATCCGGAAGTATAACGGACCAACACACAAAACTATGTGTAACCTTAAACGTTTATAGTCAGGTTAATACAGTTAAGTGAGAATTACTCACAAACACGGATGGCAATAAACAGTAACAAAGGCCTGAGTGACGTCATCTTCGTTCTATCTATAAACCTTACACTTAGTTTTGTGTGTTGGGTACGTTATTTACGGCTGGCAAATGTTGTGAACTTTTTGGCGAAGAGCAAGGCATCAATAGACGTTCGATGTTACACATAAATCAATAATAATGTGAAATTGGATGGAAGCTTCAATTCAATTACAAAAACAGATCAAATGAACGTTTCGGATTTCCCCTTTATCAACCAAACAGGATGAATGAAACACTACAGATGAATGAGATAATGTGGTAGTGGCGTATCTCATTCATCTGTAGTGTTTCATTCATCCTGTTTTGTTGATAAAGGGGAAACCCGAAACGTTCATTTGATCTGTTTTTGTAATTGAATTGAAGCTTGCATCCAATTTCACATTTATTTTATTTCTTCGAGCTTCGAGCACAGCATTTACATTACTCCGTATTCTTCATGATGTTACACATAGTTTTTTGTGTGTTGGTACGTTATATTCGGCTGGCGGATGTTAGGAGCTTATTTGAATAAACGCCCAGCCTCAATAGATAGAACGATGATGACGTCATTCTGGTCTTTGTTATTGTTTGTTTGTTTTTTTTTTTTTTTTGTTTTTTTTTTTTAGCCATCCAGGTTTATGAATGATTCTCAATAAACTGCATTAACTAGACTGGTTACACATACTTTTATGTATTGGTCCCTTATACTTCCGGATGGTAATATTGTGAGCTTCTTAGTCAGGCGCATACTATCTATATATTGGTTAAACTTCAATCTAATCACGACTATGAGTTTACACTGGTTAATAATAAATAATGATAACAGCCTATCGTCGTGGATAAGTAATTAGACGAGAGAACGAACGCATTAAAAACTGGCCTTGACGTCTGTGACGATATAATATATATATTTCGGTCGATATTACGACCTATTATTGTCAGTAAAATATTATAACAGTACTCGCCGGAGTCTAGCACGCTCTCGGGAGACGCTAAAAAGCGTGCTAGAATCTGAGCATGCGAAAATGGGAGGCAAAGACTTATCATTACAACAGTACTCGCCGGATTCTATTACGCTCTTGGAAGAAGCCAAAAAGCGTGTTAGAATCAGAGCGTGTCGAAACCCAATACTCATGAGAGGTCATGACTTATTATATAGATAGCATGAAGTTGACGCCACGCAGGTCTTTGTTATTGCTTTTTTTTTGCCATCCGCGTTTATGAGTAATTATCACTAAACTGTATTAACCAAACCATAAACGTTCAAGAGTACACATAGTTTTGTGTGTTGGGCGGTTATACTTCCGGATGGCAATGTTGTGAGCTTCTTAGCCAAGTGCATAATATAGATAAATTCGGTCACTCAGTTCCAGAGTGTAGAATTACTAATCGTGCTGGAATTCAGCGTGCTATAATCCAACGAGTAATGTATTATTATCATCTGTTTACCATGCCTTCCAATCTCTAATTAGTTCCTCGTTATCTCTGACCTACTTTTCCTATGATATGTAAATTATAAATCTAAAAATGTGCCCCGACTCTGCAATACGGTAATGTGTTAGCGGCTATGTGGTCTAGTGGTATGACACTCGCTTTCGGATTGGAAGGTCCTGGGTTCGAGCCTCGCTCGGCTCATAGTTGAATCCTTGAAAAAGGTTCTTTAGTCACATTCTCTCTCCGTAGTCTGGTGTAAAATGAGTACCAGGCCGTGAACAGCGTTGTCTCTGTCGGAATTTTTTTTTCTCTCCTATTGGGCGTCATGTCTAGTTTAAAATTGTTGTAATGGACAGTATTTTGCGGCATTTTTTTATTTTTAGATAGCCATTACAGCAATGAAGCCATACAAAATTGGGTTATCAGACCCGCAAATAAGTGCACGTCGCTGGGGATTCATTGTAATGCGATTTGAGCGTGTTTAGTGGATATTGCTCAGTTTGTTGTTTTAAATTCCAGTTATATTTGTCTAGTGGATGTTATGAGTATTTTAACTAATAGCACAGCATCTATATGATATAACACTGTAAATTATTCGATACAGTGGAAACTGCATCAAGTCAACACCCTTAAAGTCAACACCTCGTGTTGGTCCTTAATTTCCTGTTCTTCATCTAAGAGGGTTCCATTGATAATTATTAATAAAGTCGACCGATTTTTTGGTCCGGTGGTGTTGGTTTATCAGGACTCCACTGTATTGTTAGACGTTTATAACGTGTCGCTACATCCTGACACGTAGTCAGCCACGCAGATGTTACATAGGCCGCTATGTGGTCTAGTGGTATGACACTCGCTTTCGGATCGGAAGGTCCTGACTTCGAGCGTCGCTTGGCGCATAGTCCTTGGAGAAGGCTCATGAGAGGTCATGACTTATTATATAGATAGCATGAAGTTGACACCACGCAGGTCTTTGTTATTGCTTTTTTTTTTTTTGCCATCCATTCTTCAGCGTTCAATACAATGCAACCTCAGTTGGTTGTTCAAAAATTGACTAGTCTGAATTTAAACAAGTATATAATTGCGTGGGTGCTCGAATTCCTTACGGATAGAGCACAATACAAAACATATCTTCCTGTATAACTACAAATACTGGTGCTCCTCAAGGTTGTGTATTGTCCCCTGTATTATTCACAATATACACGAATGACTGTAGAAGTCAAAACATGAGTGTCCCTTTAATAAAGTTTGCAGATGATACCGCTCTTCAAGGCCTCATAACAAATGGCAACGAAGTGGATTATAGGCAAGAAATTGATAGATTTGTGTCTTGGTGTGATGCCCACCACCTAGAGCTTAACATAAGCAAGACAAAGGAGCTATTGACTGACTTTAGGAGAGTGAAGGAACCGATAGAACCGAAAAAATTAAAGGACCAATTCGTCCACGTGTTCCTCACTACAAATACCTTGGTGTAACAATTGATGACAGGCTCAAGTGGGATGAACACTCGAAAATAATTAGGCATAAGATGTGCAGACGTACATATTTTTTATCAAAACTCTCTCAGTTTAGAATAGATAAAACGCTCTGCACATTATTTTATAGAGCAGTAGTGTAAAAAAAAAGTGTTTTGTCATTTTGTATAACAGCTTGGGGAGGCAATTGCTTAGCAGTGGAAAGGAACAGAATAAATTCAAATATTTAAAAAATCCATTAAACGCTATATAAATGATGTTGACGATGTAGATCTTTTATACGAGAAATTTTGTATAAATAAAATAACTAAAATATTAAATGACCAGTATCATCCACTAAGACCATCAGTTATTATGTCAGAAAGAAGTGGGCGCCCTTTCTCTATTTCAACGAAAACAGAGAGACACCGAAAATATTTTCTGCCGTCCAGTATTAGGCTTTATAACAACAAGCAGTAATCATTTTATATAATTATTTCGCATTTTTACTTTCAAAAAATGTAAATATTAATTTATTAATTTATTTGTTTTGCAATCTTTTCAATTTTCAATTTATAGTGACAGTTTTAACTATTTTACAGTGTTGAAATTATTCATATTATAAAGCGCAGATCTGGTTATGGAGCTGTTCCTTTTTTATATATACATCCTATTTCCGTTGTATTTTTATCTTATTGTGTAAATTATAACACGTCTGTACAAACAATTTCCTTTTTGGGATGCAATAAAGTATTATTATTATTATTATTATTATTATTATTATTATTAATTATTATTATTATTATTATTATTATTATTATTATTATTATTTACTCACATTCTCTCACCGTACTAAGGTGTAAAATGAGTACCTGGCCGTTAACAGCGTTGTCTCTGTCCGAAAAAAAATTGTAATATCGCCTAACAGGTATCATGTCCCGTCCTACATGTTAAATGTTGATGTTGGCCAGGGACCCCTTGTAAAGCGCCTTGAGCACGTTGAGCATGTTGCGCTTTATAAAAGTTAAATTAATTTTTTTTTTTTTTTTTTACATAGAAGAAAACGCGGTATCTAGATATGAGAACACCCTCGTGTTATTCCTTAATTTACACTTCTTCAACTAAGAGGGTTCCATTGCATTGATAATAATTAATAAAGTCGTCCGATCATTTGGTTCGGTGGTGTTGGTTTATCAGGATTCCACTGTATTGTGATACGTGACCCGTTTATAACGTGTCGCTACATCCTGAAACGTAATCAGCCACGCAGACAGCAAATGTAACATTGTTAGAAGATAACACGATATCTATATAGATATGAGTGAACATCCGGATTAAAGAGTGACATTGACCCTCTGAAATCATTCTGTTCCACGAATACCAGAGTCTAGTCTAACACAGCTATTTTTAGCTATTTTAGATGCAGCACTTGCAGGATTCTAGCACGCTATCGGGAGAAGCGAAAAAGCGTGCTTGAACCCGATGCTCATGGAAGGTAACGACTTATCATTATAATAAATGGAATGAAATTTACGCCACTCAGCTCTATTTTCGTCGTTCTTAGCCAGCCATGTTTATGAGTCGGTATCACTGATTTCTATCAATCAGACTATATAACATTCAAGATTACACATAGTTTTGTGTGTGTGGGGGGGGGGGGTACGTTCTATCAGGTTGACGGGTATATTGTGAGTAATAAAATTAAACGCACAGCATCAAATTGGTTTAAGACAGCCAATTTGATGATGATGATGATGATGATGATGATGATGATGATGATGATGATGATGATAATGTTTTAGTAGATGACAAATAATATCCTTCCTTCCTCTTGACATTAGGCGTTTCTGTCTTAAGTGTTTGAATAGCTTTATGTATTGTTGACGCAATTGGACGCCGGTCAAAGCGCTTGAGTTTTAAGTGGGCTGTCACAAAGTATACAGAACAGTAATGTCGAGTAGGGGAGAGGAGTTTCCATGAATTGGTGCTATGGGTTTAAGTAAAAAAAAAACTAACCAACATCCAGTAGCCGGATATAACGTAGATACCAACACACAAAACTTACATGTCACCTTCAACGTTAATAGTTTATAGTCTGGTTGATAGAATTTACTGAGATTTAATATAATTTAATTAAAAGTATCGTATCACTAACAGGCTGTCTAAAGAGAATAACTAAGAACTGAGTGACCGAAACTTCGCTCCCTCTATTGGTGATATGCGCTGAGATAAAATACTCACAAAGTCCGCCAGCCAAAACTTAATTTAAGGTATCACTAGCAGGCTGTCTAAAAAGAATAACTAAGAACTGAGTGACCTACACTTCGATCCTTCTATTGATGCTATGCGCTTAGATAAAATACAAAATTCGCCAGCCAAAAACAACATAACAACACACTAAATTATGTGTCACCTTGAACGTTTTTGGTCTGAATGAAATAATTTTAGTGAGAACTAATCACCAAAATTGCTGTCTTCAAACAATAACAAAGAGCTGAGTGGTGTCAATTTCGTTCCTTCTATTAATCGTCAAATGTGACCCATAGCCTCAAACCGGTATCATTCATTAGAACGAACCAAGTGTAATAAAAATGGAATTTTTAAAAAGCTTAAGCATTTATATAGAACAGTACCCGCTAAACGTGCACAAAGCGCTTTGCAAAATGCCCCAATCCAGCAGCAACAATAAACATATAGGACGAGACATGATGACGCCTTTTAGGCGATATGACATAATATACAGCAGAAATTATCAGAAATTAGACATACCACTACAAACCAGTGTCATTTTGGAGTGGCCTAGATGCCAAAAATGGAATTGGATTCAATAGTCTGATGTCACGTCGCCCAGCAACGGCGACCATTGTGGGTCTAAACAAAGAAAATTGGTACTTTTTATTCTTCATGCTGGCTAGAACTTTTCATGTCTTGTGATCAGAATGTGTAAAAGTCAAAACATGATCAGATTTATAATGGGGGTTTTTTCCTCTGGATACGCTTTTATGCTCGTCGGAGAAATATTTCATAAGGGTGTCCGCCATTGTTCCGATAGTTTAGAGCCAGTTACTAAGTTACTATGCGTCATTACGAGGGAAGTGACGTTACGACTGTTGAAGCGTATTGTTAGTCAACAATTCTGGATTAAGTCTACTATGTGGTTTACTGAAGAAAAGAAAAAAAAAGGAACTCCTACTCCTAGCCCCCCCCCCCCCCCCTCCCTCCTCCGCCCCGCCCCTTACGAAAAAAAAAGAGCAAAAACAAAACAAAGAAATAATAAGTTTTAAAAGAGAAAAAGAAAACAAAACAAAACAACAAAACGGACTTTTCTTCTAATGAATTCATATCATTTCTGAGAAGCATTCGATGATTGAGGGAGAGAGTGAACGATTCAACGATACGTACGAACATGAAATTAACACGGACAAACACGAAATGAGAATTCTTATCGAATAAACACCTGATAAATATTTTTCATCAACATTTTATTCATAATTCATTTTTATCACAAACACAAAAGCAGATCGGTGTAATTTGCTTAACAATTACAAACACTCCATTTTTATAACCCGTCATATTAACTTGGTGTTATGTCGGAATGAACTAGATAAGGCAATAGGGAAGAAAATTCGTGACGTCACACCCTCTACTCTTCCGGTTCCTAAATCCTTGGGAGTGTGTATGTAACCAGTCCTTGGGAGTACTAATAATGAATAGGTTACGACATAAAGGCGACATAACGATTTCAGTAGCAGGATGCATAGGCAGATTCTTAGGATTACGGGACGAGGATGGATGATCTTTATTGATGACCTGCATTTATTTAGACTAGAAAACAAGACACCATCACTCTGACACCAGAAGATGAACTACACAAGGTATGTATCCAGTCCCCCGGAAATTGGTTTTACACTTCCAGTGAAATAAGAACCAGTTTAGTTGACATCACAATTTTCTTCCCTATTGAGTTTTAAACTTTATAATTGGTAAAATACACGATTTTAAGTCTTCTAAGTTGAAGTTAACGAAACTTCACCCTGCCCTTACCAAATTAGAAGAACATCGTTAGATTCTTTGATTTTATTGAGATATCATTTACGTCATCCAAATATTTGAATGCGTTGGAATCATTGCTTTTTCTTTTTTAAATTCCGTAACGTATGCCTACTTATCAATATTGGGAGTGAGCAAAAATATATATAAATAAATAAATAAACAAATAAATAAAAATAATAAGAAGCTATCTTTTGTATTATTAAGTTAATGAACAAAAATGAATATATAACCGTTCCGAAAAAGAATAAATTACCAGGCACGGAATGGTTTGGGCTGAAAGCCCTTCTTCAGCCAAAGTGCTTCTTTTTTTTTTTTAATCGAATTTTATCAATTGAGCTTAAGATTACTATTGAATTTTAAACACCAGGTCTATCCCGATATAACACCGTTTTGTGAAGATTGGTCACATGACCTCAGCTGTATTCTATCACCAGCACCAGACAGCATTTTCGTCTGCAAACAAATCCAACAGCTCCAGATTCTTAGACTGTTCATGGTGTACGCACTCCTTTAAATATGGCGATGATTTTTGAGAATAATCCGATGATGAGTGAGGTGGCGACGATGACGGTGATGATAATGATGATGGCGATGAGAAGGCTGAGTTACACCAATCTTCGGATATAAAATTAGTCCGTTTAGATAAAAAGTTATGATGATTGGAGGGAAATGACACAAAATTTGACTGGCACGATTTGAGGATATCCCGCTTGATGGCTTCTTTCTTCTCCTTGTACTCGGAATTCAGAAAATCCGTTGAAATATCCGCGAGTATCGATAAACGGATCTGAGATTTTGAACACACATTCAAATCGTTGTTATTGTTGTTGCTTATTTTTTGCTGAACCTCTTTTGTTGGAGAAGACTGGTCCAAGACGTAGGCTTCTAGATCCTGAAAAGTGTCCAACTCCAACGATGATGACTGTTGAGTCTGAGGAGACAGAATATCCTCCAGATCATCGGCTACTGTTATCACGCCATTCGATGCGGGATTTGAGGCGTTGGAATCTGTTTCTGTCGCCAGCGATCGACTATGGACAGCTGAAGAAGTGTGGTTGTAAGACGAGGCAATTCCGGCCATTGTGGTTTGAATGTCTTGACTGTCCAACCACTGTAGAAGATCTTTGGTGTCTTCGTCCATCTCGTTTTTGTCCAGAAGATCGAACTCGAAACAATCCTTTGCTCTGTCGGATAAGAGTAAGGACGGGGAAAGACGGCTGGCGTCATCGTCGTTGTCGAGGATATAAGACGACGACGATGACGAATCCGAGTGACAACGGGGAGATAATCCACCACTTCCTCCATGGGAAGGAATCCCGGAAACGGAAGCTGTGCTGGGACTAGTCTGAACAGATGTGACGCTACAGGATTTAGCTGTGGAGTAAAGAATCGTCCTTTTCCAGTCGCTCGAAGAGCATGAACACAATTTTGAAGGCACGCTGAGAGGGATGAAGAATGTATCGCTGCTGTGTAAAGGAGATGGAGAACTATTCGTATGTGTGTGGTGTGTACTCGTTTTCAAAGAACTGTGTGATGGAATCGAATATGAATTATTTCCAAACTCGGGTACGGGTACTCGGAGAGACGAATTAGGCGGATACAAAGAGTCAGGATTTTTTGATTCACTTTCCTCGTGTTTGCGTTTCCTGCTTTGAGAGGATACAGTGGATTTAGAGGGAACCCGTTGAAGTCTGATATGCTTCAGAAAGAATTCTTTTTTGTACACATCTTCTTCTTCCTCAGCAATTTCCTGACTGTTGCGAGAGGTAAAATTACAGTCGTTTACGGATAAGTCCATCGTGTCTTCTAGAGTGGCATCGATGAAATTTTCCAAAGAAACACCTCGGCTGGGCTCACAGTCATCAAAGTCAAACTCCAGTTCGTCTAAAAAGAAAAAAAAAGAAACGGAAATGATAAGATTAAAAATTTCATTTGTATAAAAATACAATAACATACAGTGAAAAAAAAATGAATGTATTAAAAAATACAAAATCATAAACATTTTAAAAAAGTAGTCCCTCTGAGCCATTAGGCCCACGGTGCCGGAGTTAATCCCGGTTTCTATAGCGTGAAACAGACAGTTGCAATTTCTTGCTACCCTTTAGATAAGACGTTAGTCTATCGCAAAGTACATGTTAAAAAAAAACAAATAAACAAAAAAGAAATCCAATCAAATTAAAAAAACAAAAACACGAACATATATTTTTAAAAATTTTTAACAAACAAAAAAACAAAACAACTGACGCTGAGTTTCTTATAGCAGTTCAAGAGCACAATCAATTGTGTGGACTGCAGAGTTCAGTTGTTTTGTTTTATTAACATTTTTAAACTCCATTATCAACCATAGACGAGGGAGTGAGTTGGAAAAGTCACTATTATCGTTGCTTTTATCATCATCATCATCATAATCATCATGTTCCACCTTCTCTCGACCACCATCACCATTAATGTGTTGCTACTACCAAGGCATCTATAACTACGACAACAACTACTACCACCACTACCGCTACATTCGCGTGTGGATTATGTACGGTATTTGATTGATAGGAAGTGGGGGACATGGTTGTTGACAGGAAACAAACACTAAACGTTTGATAAATCCATATATTATTCAATATGCAAAAATCGTAATGAAAACTCAGATCGCACCGCCTCTACTTTAGTGATAATCGAAAATCGTTTATTCCGATATTGATATTGCGATCTCACCGAAAAGTTATTACTACTCAAAATTCAATAAACCGAATCGATCAAAATAATCCATATCTCACATTTTAATGATTGTTATACTAAATTGCACACAAACACACACACACACACACACACACATTAAAATTACATTAGAAAACCGGGCAACATCACTAAATGTTTTAGTTTTTTTATGGAACCACCATTCACACACAGTTACAGTCAACGCCCCCTTAGACCGATTTCAAAGAAAAT
>NC_088362.1:36613225-36618225 GCF_034508935.2 Berghia stephanieae
AGTTTCTGACCAACGTGTACTTATATGCAAATCTGATAACCCAGTTTGTTGGGGGCTCTTTGTTGTAATGAAATACTCTCAAACCAACGCAAAAATATTCTCCATTACAACAATGTTAAATCAAGCCCATAATTGCGTTGGGTTATCAGACCTTGCAAATGTGTGGTATTGATGATATGTATTTAGGTAAAATACTCACCTAATATGCCCACCATATCAATGATGCCAAATACACACAACTATTTGTAACCTTTAAGGGATTTTAGTGTGAACTAATCGCTCAATTGGCTGTATATAAAAAAGACAAAAAACAAACAAACAAACAACAACAACAAAACCAATAAAGAAAGAGCTGAATTACGTCATCTTCATTTAATATATTCTATATTACAAAAAGGCAATTTTATATTCTGGAACTCTCTCTCTCTCTCTCTCTCTCTCTCTCTCTCTCTCTCTCTCTCTCTCTCTCTCTCTCTCTCTCTCTCTCTATCTATCTATCTATCTATCTACCTATCTCTCCCTATCTCCTCTCTCGCTCTCTCTCTCTCTCTCTCTCTCTCTCTATCTATCTATCTATCTATCTATCTCTCCCTATCTCTCTAAAGAAAAAAATCACTTTAAATAGCTTTACAAATAAACAATTTGTCCTCAGAATGGTCCAAAAATGTTCCAAAAGTCCTGAAAATAGGTTCGATTTGAAAATCCTCATCTTGGAGAAAAAGAAAGAAAAAAAACCCTCTCAAACTTGGAAATTCAAAGAAGATTTCGCGAAGTCCCAATTTGATTTTTTTTTTTTTTTTGACCGGCATGCTCATTTGAATCGATCTATATTTGTAGGAGTTTTCTAGTCAAATATTTCAATAGAAGGAACGAAATTGACGTCGCTCAGTCCATTGTTATTGTTTTAGTCAACCAGTTTTTATGAGTAGTTCTCACTAAATTCTATCAATCAGACATGAGTTGATTTTGTTTTTCTGACTAAGCACATAGTTTAGTATCAATACGCTTCAACAGTGGTAACGTCACTTCCCTCGTAATGACGCATGGTAACTTAGTAACTGGCTCTAAACTATCGGAACAATGGCGGACGCCCTGTGAAATATTTCTTCGGCGAGCATAAAAGCGTATCCCGAGGAAGAAAAATCCCATTATAAATCTAATCATGTTTTGACTTTTACACATTCTGATCACAAGACATATGAAAAGTTCTAGCCAGCATGAAGAATAAAAAGTACCGATTTTCTTTGTTTAGAACCACGATGGCTGCCGTTGCTGGGCGACATGACATCAGACTATTGAATCCAATTCCACCGTTTTCCAGAGTACGGCAGTTAACGGTTGTGAGAAGGCCAGGCTTTCAAGTCACGATATGATATATAATATAGATCATAGATCTACATGTTATTCAAAGGTGTAATGACTGTCTCTTAATGACTGGGAATAACAATTTGTCTTTTTAATGCCAAATTCAAAAGGATCTTTTTTTTAATTATTGTTTTTTTGGTTGGGCGGGGGGCGGGGGGGGGGGGGGGGGATTGAAGTCTTTTAGTGTGAGAACATTTCATTTTGCCATTTTTATTAATTTTTTTTTCTTTTTTTTTTTTCTTTTTTTTTTTTTGGGGGGGGGGGGGGAAGACGGGGGGGGGGATGGTCAAATAACCAAACCTTACCAATTTCGCAGATAAATCAATGAATTATTATTTTACAATACATACAAACTTTCACACTTTAACTGGCAAGACGAGGTGGAATTATTAAACTGAGAAACTCATAGCAGGGGGATGGAAAAAGTAAGAATTATTTCCACTTTTAAATATTAGAAGATTCAATAGTCTGATGTATCGTTCGCCCAGCAACGAGCATCTTGGTTCTAAACAAAGAAAATCGTTACTTTTTATTCTTCATCCTGGCTAGAACTTTTTCACATGTCAAAAGTCAAAACATGATCAGATTTATTCATGTTTTTCTCCTCGAGATACACTTTTATGCTCATCGGAGAAGCATTTCATAAGGGCGTCCGCCATTGTTGCAATAGTTTAGAACCAGTTACTAAGTTGCGTAATTACGATGGAAGTGACGTCATGACTGTTAAGACCACTAACTCAAACTCATAGCAGGGGGGTGGAAAAATTAAGATTTATTTCCAGTTTTAAATATTAGCAGAGCATTGCTGCTTGGAAAACGTTGTCATTTTCTTAAAGGACAATTTGGCATTCTTCTGTAACTCGTTTGGCATGTTTTTGCCAAATAAATCCGACAACCTCGGTAATGATTCCTGCGTAATGACTCGATCCTGTGAAATGTCAGAGATAAATGTAATGAGAAAATCGGACACGCCGAGCACGAAATTCCAACACGCTGAAGAACTGATGTCATTTAATCATTGTAAATAATATTATGTAAACAAACCGGGGTGGCAGGAAGAGTCAATCGATATATCGATGCTATGCATATTGCCACAAAACTCACAACATTTCGCCAGCCGGATCTAACGTACCAAGAAACAAACCTATGTGTAACCTTGAAAGCTTATAGTCTGATTAACTCACTCAATCCTAGAGATTTATGCTACTTTTCGAAATTGGAAAAAATGTATTAAAAATGAGCATGTGCATAGATAGTTTCATTCAACTATCATTAATATGTAAAAACTAAAACCATTAGCTTTGATACTACGCCTATAATAATTATTTGTCTCATAAAAATGTAATTAATAAGCATGGGGTAAAAGTAACCCGGGTAAACTACGAATATAGTCGGTGTTAGGATTGAGTGAGTTAATACAATTTACAAAATGGCGTCAGTTTCGTTCCATCTGTACAATTATGACTATTGATTGGTCTCGTGGTGCGACACTCGCGACAAGCTCGGCGTATAGTTGAATCCTTCGAAAAAGGCTCATTACTCACATTCTCTCACCGTACTCAGTTGTAAAATGAGGACGAAGCCGTCAACATCGATGGCAAACAAAATCAGAATTGATTGAGAGGTAAAATTAAACAAATTAGTTATAATCTTGCATTTTGGAATTCGAACTAGAAAGCTCGAGCTTGGGAAAACGTCCGGAATTCCAAAAAGCATGAGTCTGTAGGAATCAATTCTGATTCCCCCCCCCCCCCCACCCGGCCCCCCAATACGCTTCAACAGTCGTAACGTCACTTCCCTCGTAATGACGCATGGTAATTTAGTAACTGGCTCTAAATATCGGAACAGTGGCGGACGCCCTTATGAAATATTTCTCCGACGAGCATAAAAGCGTATAAATCTGATCATGTTTTGACTTTTACACATTCTGATCACAAAACATGTGAAAAGTTCTAGCCAGCATGAATAATAAAAAGTACCGATTTCCTTTTTTAGAACCACGATGACCGCCGTTGCTGGGCGACGTGACATCAGACTATTGAATCCAATTGGAAAACCCTTTCTTTTCTTAAATAGTCGTTTAATTATGCTTAGAACGCGTTGAATAAAAGAAAAAGACAGTATTCAACGATTGTAGAATATTTTCGCTTATTTTACGGTTTTCTTTTTTACGAAACCCGCCGAAACCCGCCAAAACCGGACAAAGTTATGGGAAGTAGGCAGCAGTGGGGAGTGAACCAGGGACTGAGGGAAGTGTACACCAGTGGGGAGTGAACCAGGGACTGAGGGAAGTGTACACCAGTGGAGAGTGAATCTGGGACTATGGGCTTCGATGGGTTTCATAAAAAAGATTTACCCTTGGGTATATCTTCTTTTTTTAAAAAAGAAACCCGCAGAAACTCAAAGAAACACCCATCATTTTATTGGCTATCACAATTTTAGCCAGAAAGCTCGTACTTCAAATATCGATTGGTTTATATAATCAACCCTCATGTTGTCCAAAATTCTCAAACCTGGGACTTCTCAGAAGTCGTTTTAATCATTTTAATCGGCCGAAATTTGAAAGACGATTTTTCTGGCCATTTTTCAAAACATTAAAAAAATCTTTTATTATCATCATCAATATCATCATTATTATTACTATTATTATTATTATCGTTATTATTATTATTATTATTATAATTGTTATAATTATTATTATTATTATTATTATTATTATTATTATTATTATTATTATTATTATTATTATTATTAGTATCATTATTATCATTATTATCACCATTATTATTATTATTATTATTTTTATTATTATTATTATTATTATTATTATTATTATTATTATTATTATTATTATTATATTATTATTATTATTATTATTATTATTTATTATTATTATTATTATTATTATTATTATTAATTATTATTATTATTATTATTATTATTATTATTATTATTATTATTATTATTATTATTATTATTATTATTATTATTAGTATCATTATTATCATTATTATCACCATTTTTTATTTATTATTATTATTATTATTATTATTATTATTATTATTATTATTATTATTATTATTATTATTATTATTAGTATCATTATTATCATTATTATCACCATTATTATTATATATTATTATTATTATTATTATTATTATTATTATTATTATTATTATTATTATTATTATTATTATATTATATTATTATTATTATTATTATTATTATTATTATTATTATTATATTATTATATTATTATTATAATATTATTATTATTATTATTAGTATTAGTATTATTATTATCATTATTATTACGTATTATTGTTAGCGTAGGACAGGAGAGCCTTGCTTGCTAATCAATACAATCGTGATTGGATGACGTATTACACATTATAAATCGTGAGTTTGCCAACGCTATTTTAATTAGGTTTACTCAATTCACCCCGATTTGTTTACACCGATGTGTACATTATATTCAGGTCTGATAACCAAATTCATTATGGGCCCGTTGTTGTAATGGAAATTTCAACTAAATGATGAAAAAATATTGTCCATCTATTACGGCAATGTTGAACTAGGCTTTTGTGCGGTTATGTGGCCTTGTGAAATGACACTCGCTTGCGGATAGGAAGGTC
>NC_088362.1:36623225-36628225 GCF_034508935.2 Berghia stephanieae
ACACCTTCACACGTGCTCGGACAAACATTGTTGGTTGTTTATAACAAGTCCGTGAATGATATCGACCCCTCTCTGATCATTTTAATTGTTTATATACAGCAAAATGATGACTAGTTATCATACGATTTTCTCGATCGTATCATAAACGTTTAAATTTACACATAGTTTTCTGTGTTGATAATATTGATCTAGCTGTAGAACACGTGGGAATTTTACTTAGATACATGCCATCGATAGTCAAAACCTGTTTAGTTCGCTTTGTTTACCAATCACTGCCATTGTTTACATTATGACGACTGTCCGAGAGGGGAAGTCATCTTGGTATCTATTCTTGTCATCAAAACTGCTCGAATGTTGTTTAACATTGCGGATGATATTCCCTTTCTATGTGCTCTAGGTCATTAGTCACATTGAAAAACATGCTCAAAATGACCCACATAGTGAAACGTGTTCACAGCGATTGAAATATCTGACATCACGATCGCTCATTGTGTTCAGCTCGACCCATTGAAAAACAGAGCTTTTATATAGCGCAATATCCACTAAACATGCTCAAAGCGCTTTACAAGGGGCCAACAGCAACACTTGCCATTTAGGACGAGACATGACGCATGTTAGGCAATATTACTTTTTCCGACGGAGACAACGCTATTAACAGCTAGGTTATCCGACCAGGGCCAGGACAAAACCAAGTAATCTCATTCCACGACAAAGAGAGAAAGCTTGTTGGAAAACAGACAGAGAGGTAAAAGAAGATACAGTAAGTACCTGCCCACTTTGGAAGGTCAAGGATCGTTCCCATTGAATCAGCATTTATATTTTATCTTTTAATGTTTGACCCGTTGTATGAAAATAGTGTTTTATAGTCATCATCGCCATCAAGCCTGAGCACTAAATCTATTATTAATAATAGCCCATCAACAACAACAACTAAAGAATTAAAAAAGAACAACCCCCCCCCCCCCCAAAAAAAAAAAAAATTCTTTAAAAAAAAGGAAGTTCCATAATTCCCTGATATCCTTTCCAAACAACTCTTTTTTACTTGTTCAACTCTTATGCCATCAGTCAAACCAGGATTATCCATTTGGCGTTTTTGATACCAAATTAAGAAGAAAAAAAGAAATTATATAAATATATATATATATATATATTAAAAATAAATCTTGGACATTTTTGTTGTTGTTGTTGTTGTTGAAAAATTGGATTTGGCATTTATTTGGCTTTTTTGTCTCCTTTTTTTTTCTTTTTTCTTTTGTTTTATTTGTTTGTTTCTTTTTCTTTTCTTTTTTCTTTTTGTTTTGGCAATTTATTCTTAAAATTGCATACTTTTAATTACGTGATAGATAAAGTAACACTAATGTTATACAATATAGATAGTATGCGCTTGGCTAAGCAGCTCATAACATTGCCATCCGGAAGTATAATGGACCAACACACAAAACTGTGTGTATCCATGAACGTTTATAGTCGGGTTAATACAGTTCAGTGAGCATTACTCATAAACGCGGATGGCAAAAAAAACAATAACAAAGACCTGAGTGACGTCATCTTCGAACTATCTATACACTTGAAGTGACAAGACGAGGTGGGATAAAAAAATAGAAAGAAAAAAATATTTCTTTTCACTCTTACCTGGGAAAAGTTTGGCATTTTTTTCCAGACCATTTATTGGCATTATTCTGTTACTTGTTTGGCAGTTTTTTAGCAAATCAATCTGTCAACCCTGCTTCAACCCACTTTGAAATTCTCGTCCTTTCTTATTCAGTTTCTCTTGGCTATTGTTCTTATTCAACTCAACAACCCATTCACAAAGGCCCGACCGCTGTTGTGAACTCTGCTCTAGGTTCATGTCAACAACGACAACACAACCACCACCAACAACAACAACAATAAAAACCATATTAGGTGTATCACGTGACCCACGGGCTCAAAACGGTATTATGTCGGGATGAACTGAAAATATAAATGGTGCTGGAAATGGAATTTATTATAGATAGAACGAAGCTGACGTCACTCAGGTCTTTGTTATTATGATTGATACGCCTTAGTGAGAACTACTCATAAAATGGCTGGCTCAAAACAATAACAAAGAGCTGAGTGACGTCAATTTCGTTCTGTCTATAAGTAGCTATCTATAGAATGAAGATGAAGCCCTCAGGTCTTTGTTATTGTTTTTGCCATCCGTGTTTTTGAGTAATTCTCATTAATCCGGCTGGTCGATGTTATGGGGGGGGGGGGGGTTCTTTATTGTTTGTATTTTTGTTTTCTTTTTTTTTTTACCTCAGCGCAATGCATCAATTAACCAGTAGATTTTTGACCAATCAAAACATGGAATTTGTGACACACCCTCACACGACGTGCACAGACAAACATAGTTGGTTGTTTATAAACAATAACATGCGTGAAATCGACCTCTCTCTGATCATTGTTATTGTTTTTATACCGCTAAAATGGGTGACTAGTTATCACACGATTTTCTCGATCAGATTATGAACGTTTAAATTTACACATAATTCTCTGTGTTGGCTCTGTTGATCAAGCGGTAGAACAGTGGGTATTTTACTTAAACACATAACATCAATAGTAAAACCTTTGTAGTTTGCTGTGTCTACCAATCACAGTCAATGTTTACTTTAAGTCGACTGTCCGAGAGGCGTGGTTATCTACCTGTCTATTCCCTTGATTTCTACTCAATGAATACACCGTACATTTTTAGCTCGGAGTTTGTATCTTCTTCGTCTTCTTCTTATCCCGCATTTTGCAGGGTTGCTTGCCATAATGAAAACCATATTTCCATGCATCTCGGTTCATAGCATCATCTTCCTCTGGGCCGAGTTCTCTTTGGGCGTCCCTTTTTCCTCTTTCCCGCTAATTGGATTCAATAGTCTGATGTCACGTCGCCCAACAACGGCGACCACCTTGGTTCTAAACAAAGAAAATCGGTACTTTTTATTCTTCATGCTGGCTAGAACTTTTTCACATGTCATAATGTGATCAAAATGTATAAAAGTCAAAACATGATCATATTTATAATGTTTTTCTCCTCTGGATACACTTTTATACTCATCGGAGAAATATTTCACAAGGGCGTCCGCCATTGTTCCGATAGTTTAGAGCCAGTTACTAAGTTACCATGCGTAAATTACGAGGGAAGTGACGTCATGACTGTTGTATGTCATGAGTATTGTATATATCCAATACTTTCCTTCCCATGCACCCCCTTCCTCGTCTCTTTACATGTCCGAACCATTTCAAGCTATCCTCTCTCATATTTATTGATACATTCTTCACATCGGTCAACGTTCAAATTCGTTCATTTCTCACTTTATCTTTTCTTGTCCAGCCAAGTGACCATCTCGACATCCTCATTTCTGCTACCCTCAACGTCTTTATCTTGTTTCCTTGTTGTATCTGCTGTCTTACAACAGATATATAGGCATATATATATATATATATATATATATATATATATATATATATATATATATCCCTTCAGCTTTGCGGAAATTCGTTTGTCACACATAAATTCATTCTGTATGTTAAGCTTAAAATTCTATTTATATTTTACGAATTATGTTCATTCCGACACATTACCTTTTTGACAGGGATGGACACATTATCAACTCGCGAAGAAACAAACACAATAGCGGAAATTCGATGCCATCCGGAAAGGGGACATAATAATGTTTGCACTCAATAACACTATTGAATTTGTATTGTTTAAATACTAAAGGTACCGTCGTTTGCGTGCATTTTATAAACATCTTGTCTGAGTTTTTTAAAAAAAGGTTGTTTTTTTTTTAAAAAACCCACAAAACTTGAGCTTTTATATAGTGCAATATCCACCAAATGTGCTCAAAACGTTTTACAAAGGGTCCCTGACCAACAGCAACACGTAACGTATAAAACGAGACATGACGCCTGTTAGGTGTTTTTTTCCGAAAGAGACAATGCTGTTAACGGCCAGGTACTCATTTTACACCTGAGTACGGTGATAGAATGTAAGTAAAGAGCCTTTTCCAAGGACTCAACTATGCGCCGAGCGAGGCTCGAACCCAGGACCTTCCGATCCAAAAGCGAGTGCCATACCACTAGACCGCCAAGCCGTTTTAAAAAAAAGCATCCCCTCATTCGGGCATTATGATCGGTCAGTAATTTGACGTTGGGAATCGCTATCCGGCCGGTCTCCCTATTCCCTATTAGTAGTAGTAGTAGTAGTAGTAGTAGTAGTAGTAGTAGTAGTAGTAGTAGTAGTAGTAGTAGTAGTAGTAGTAGTAGTATAGTAGTAGTAGTAGTAGTAGTAGTAGTAGTAGTATAGTAGTAGTAGTAGTAGTAGTAGTAGTAGTAGTATAGTAGTAGTATAGTAGTAGTAGTAGTAGTAGTAGAGTAGTAGTAGTAGTAGTAGTAGTAGTAGAGTAGTAGTAGTAGTAGTAGTAGTAGTAGTAGTGTAGTAGTAGTAGTAGTAGTAAGTAGTAGTATAGTAGTGAGTAGTAGAGAGTAGTAGTAGTAGTAGTAGTAGTAGTAGTAGTAGTAGTAGTAGTAGTAGTAGTAGTAGTAGTATAGTAGTAGTAGTAGTAGTAGTAGTAGTAGTATAGTAGTAGTAGTAGTATAGTGTAGTAGTAGTAGTAGTAGTAGTAGTAGTAGTAGTAGTAGTAGTAGTAGTAGTAGATAGTAGTAGTAGTAGTAGTAGTAGTAGTAGTAGTAGTAGTAGTAGTAGTAGAGTAGTAGTAGTAGTAGTTAGTAGTAGTAGTAGTAGTAGTAGTAGTAGTAGTAGTAGAGTAGTAGTAGTAGTAGTAGTAGTAGTAGAGTAGTAGTAGTAGTAGTAGTAGTGTAGTTAGTAGTAAGTAGTAGTAGTAGTAGTAGTAGTAGTAGTTGTAGTATAGTATGTAGTAGTAGTAGTAGTAGTAGTAGTAGTATAGTAGTAGTTAGTAGTAGTAGTAGTAGTAGTAGTAGTATGTAGTAGTAGTAGTAGTAGTAGAAGTAGTAGTAGTAGTAGTAGT
>NC_088362.1:36633225-36638225 GCF_034508935.2 Berghia stephanieae
CCTTGACATTGCCCGCTGGGGAGATAATAATCGTCTGACGGTTTATAAGTGGAATCCACGTCACAAATCTTAAAATAGACCGGGGAACTACGCGTCTTGAAACGTCGCTATTATTAGTTCTGGATTCTTGAGCAATGAATGGGTGACCTCATAAGCGAGTATTATTTACTATCAGCAAATAACAGAGCAGTTATAATAGCTGTTTTTGTTTGGTTTGGTTTCAGTCCTCTTTTCTTTACATTTGAAATGAATGAATTCCTATTCAACAAATAAATCAGCTTTTATAACTGTTATTTCTACAGATAAAAATGAGCTCATTCAAAATTGAACCGCACCCGCGTCGTAAAACTAAATTTCGTGTTATTAATTAATCAATCACTCACAACTGCGTACCTGCCTATAAAGCTCCTATCACTCTTGTTTTGTTAGGTAAAACATTTATTTTATATCTCTCGTCGTTACAGTTCACAGTTCGATGGAATATGGTGACGTGGAAGGGGACAGAGAAGGGAGAGAAAGAAAAATAAAGGTTCTCCGTCTATCCATCTATCTTTCTGTCTATCTATCTATCTATCTATCTATCTTTCTATCTATCTATCTATCTATCTATCTATCTATCTATCTATCTATCTATCTATCTATCTATCTATCCGTTTAACTATCCATCTATCTATCTATCTATCAACCTTTCTATCTGTCTTTCAACATCTCTCTCTCTCTCTCTCTCTCTCTCTCTCTCTCTCTCTCTCCTCACTCCCCCCCCCCCCCCCCCCAATTCTCTTTTTCTCTTCTAGCTGACTGAGTGCAAGTCATGCATGGGAAATCAGGTTTTTCATGGCCGAATGGGGTCGTGGCTGGTAAGTGGTGGGGGTGATGTAAGATGTCCTCTTGTTTGGTCTATTATGAGAGTGTGTGTGTGTGTGTGTGTGTGTGTGTGTGTTTGTTTACTCTACCCCATGCATAGAATAATGACATAAAATCACAGATGTCTTATCGATAGAATGCGCTTGGCCAAGGAGTTCACAACATTGCCATCCGGAAGTATAACGGACCAACACACAAACTCTGTGTAACCATGAACTTTTATAGTCTGGTTAATACAGTTTAGTGAGAACAACTCACAAACGCGGATGGCAAAAACATTAACAAAGGCCTGAGTGACGTCATCTGCATACTATCTATAGATAGAATGCGCTTGGCCAAGGAGTTCACAACATTGCCATCCGGAAGTATAACGGACCAACACACAAACTCTGTGTAACCATGAACTTTTATTGTCTGGTTAATACAGTTTAGTGAGAACAACTCAGAAAACGCGGATGGCAAAAACAATAACAAAGGCCTGAGTGACGTCATCTTCCAACTATCTATAGATAGAATGCGCTTGGCCAAGGAGTTCACAACATTGCCATCGGAAGTATAACGGACCAACACACAAACTCTGTGTAACCATCAACTTTTATAGTCTGGTTAATACAGTTTAGTGAGAACAACTCACAAACGCGGATGGCAAAAACAATAACAAAGGCCTGAGTGACGTCATCTTCGAACTATCTATAGATGGAAGGAAGATGACGTCACTCTGGTCTGTGTTATTGATTTTTGCCTTCCGTGTTTTTGAGTAATTCTCACTAAACTGTATTAACCAGACTATATACGTTCAATGTTACACACAGTTTTGTGTGTTGGTTCGTTATTCTTCCGTAAGACAATGTTGTGAGTTTCTTGGCCAAGCGCATATTATCAAAGAGCGTGTAGGTAACGATTGTTATGTTACCAATAGCTCTCACTCCCCGCTTTTGGTGAAGCCAAGCATCTTCCGTCTTCTACTCGTATTTTCTTCATTGTATCAGTAAGCCTAGCGCGCATGATACACGCGGAGCACACCCACCTCGCTGTCTCGCCTGGCACGCGACAATAGCATTGCGGTTAAGAGAAGTGAGAGCTCTTGGTAACTACGTTACCCTACACACTCTTTGATATTATCTATAGAAGGAAAGGAGTTAACGTCACTCAGCTCTTTGTTATTGTTTTAAGACAACCATCTTGGTGATTACCTCTCACTAAATTATATCAACTTTAAACATACAAGGCTACACGTTTTAAAAAAAATATTGGTACGTAATATCCGGCTGGCAAAATTTGGTAGTATTCTACTTTAACGCATAGCATCAATAGCGCATTATCAGCTTAACGTGCTCAAAGAGCTTTACAATGGGTCCCTAGCTAACAGTAACACTGAACATGTTGGACTCAACATGTCGACTGTTAGGGCAATATTATTACAATTTTTTTTCGGACAGAGACAACGCTGCTAGCGGCAAGGTACTCATTTTACTCCTGAGTACGGTAAGAGAGTGTGAGGTCTTTTCCAAGGATTCAACTATGCGCCGAGCGACGCTCGAACCCAGGACATTCCGATCAGAAAGCGAGTGTCATACCACAAGACCACATAGCCACGTATAAATTCATAGCGGGACCACCTTTTTTAAAAACAACAGATCGTGAGTTGCATTAAATAGTTCAACCAATAAAATCACCAATAAAATCGTTTTTTTGTTTTTTTTTTGTTTATTCTTATTTGAAAACGATAAATAAATGAAATCCCTTTATTCATTCCCATAGAAAAATTAGTTTGTTAGGGTCTATTCCAAGGGAAGACTGGAATAACCCAGGCGTCAGCCGCAGAGAAGCGCCGCAAAGTGATCTAGGGCGAGGTGACTTGCTCAAGGCCACACAGCGTGGCAGGTGATCAAACTCTGTGCCTTTCGGGTACGAAGCAAGGACTGTACCGCTGAGACACGTTGTCCCCTTTTAAAAATAAAAAAATAAAAATAATAACTTGAGCTTTTATATAGCGCAATATCCACTAAAGGGCCTTCCGATCAGAAAGCGAGTGCCATACCACAAGACCACATAGCCGCACAAAAATACTAGTTCATTCTCAATCATGAGACAATAGATTCAGTTTTTTTTTCAGTTTACTTTCGACGATCTGCACTTATCTTATAGTTTTTTAAAGCCAGTGTCAATAGCAACAGGACACTTTTTGCCTCTGTCATTCGTAACCGACGTATTTTCTTTCCGAATCGAAGCGCACTCAATCTAAAAAGAGCTGCTTGTTGACACCATGACGTCACCTAGTAACTAGACTCAGACTAAAGCATGGAGTCTTGCTCAGACAAATGACTAAAACTTAGTCCGAAAGTGCCGTGATTTTAGTTCCGGACTTGCTTAGACAGCTCACATGAAATCCGATTTTTTTTTTCAAGTCATTGACTGAAGTCAGAGATAGTCAGAGACGACAGGCTAGTCCGTGTTCATGAAAACATCCCCAAGGCCTTCTAAAAATAATATCTCTTTTTGGTCACCTCGCTCGAGATACAACCCCGATCGAGTAGTGTACATCTTCGAGCTTCGAGCTTCGAGCTTTTTTTATATAGTGCAATATCCACTGAACGTGCTCAAAGTGCTTTACAAGGGGGCCCTGGCCAACAGTAACACTTAACATGTAGGACGGGACATGACGCCTGTTAGGCGATATTATAATTTTTTCGGACAAAGACAATGCTGTAAACGGTCAGGTACTCATTTTATACCTGAGTTCGGTGAGAGAATGTGAGTAAAGAGTCTTTTCCAAGGACTCAACAATGCACCGAGCGAGGCTCGAACCCAGGACCTTCCGATCTTCATGATGAAAACACATTAATACAAATAACATGACATGTTCATGTTTGAGGGAACGAATTGATCTAAACTATAGTTGTGTACTGTTTACTTTATTTACCACTGCACTTTAGAAATTTACGTAGATCGAGATTGAGCCATCAGCGGCCAAATAATGGCAAATCCAAATGTCAAGGGTCAAGGACTCATGACCGCCCCCCCCCCCCCCCCTCACCTCCTCTTTAAATTTGCCAGTAATTCTATCCCCCATGATCCGAATTTAATATTGGCTGTAGGGAACAATGGTGATCCCCAACCCTTTTTTTTTTATTGTTTTAGAATAGTGAATAATATCAAGTGTTTGGGGTGGGGGTTCGGGCTGGTGGGGGGTGTTGACTTTCCACTCGAGACAGGGGATTATGTAAGGCTTAAGTGAGAGACAGACAGAAGTGATAAAACATAGTCATTGGTCCGCGGGGCTAGCACGGTTGTTTGCAATATGAGATACGTGGCAATGTTGTGGTAATTTTGAGGTTTACCTATTTGTAGCTGTTGTTGTTGTTGTTGTCGCTGTTGTCGCTGTTGTCGTTGTTGCTGCTGTCCTTGTTATTATTGTTCCTGTTTCTAAAAATAATATCTCTTTTTGGTCACCTCGCTCGAGATACAACCCCGATCGAGTAGTTATTTTTGTTGTTGTTGTTTTTTGTTGTTTTTTTTTTGTTTGTTTTTTTTTTTTTTTTGTTTTGTTTTTTGCTGCTCTGTGTCTTATGAATTTAAAGGCTGCGGTCAGACTTTGATCAGCTATGAAGGCTACGGCCAGGCTATAAGTTTACAGATACTACGGTCAGGCAATGAGTTTCACGAAGGCTACGGTCAGGCTAGAGTTTACTGAGGCTGCTATCAGCTATGAAGGCTACGGTCAACTGGGTGGGGTTCCTGACCTCTCAAAGTGGACAGGGAGGTACTTGTTGTGTCTTATATACTCCCATTCATGTTTTCCAATTGCTTTCTGTCTTTGTCTTGGAATGAGATTACTTAGTTTGTCCTATGACTGGAGACCTTGGCTGGGAGGAAAACAGTCGAATGCATAGTTATAGTTTTGGGAGATGATATTTTTTTTCCTTGTAAATCATCTCCCTGTCATGTATTATTATATTTGTTATTTTAAATGTGTAATGTAAGCATTTGAGTGTATTCCTCTTAGTAGGGGCCTGTGTTCGTATCAGGATGAGACTTTTAGGTGATCTCAAATTGATGGTATGCTCTTGGAATCTACATCAATTCCTTATTTGTACCATTCCCCTGCGTCTTACCTTTTTCTTTTGTGCTTTAAT
>NC_088362.1:36645725-36653225 GCF_034508935.2 Berghia stephanieae
GGGAGGGACCCCTTGTAAAGTCCTTTCAGCACGTTTAGCAGATTTAACGATATATATATATATATATATATATATATATATATATATATATATATATATATATATATATATATATATAGCTGCTCAAGGTTGTTTTTTTCTTTCACTCTTTAAATAAACAAACAAAAGAAGATAAAAACAAAAACAAAACAAAAATACATTAAAAAAGAAAAAAAAAACACACAAAAACAAACAAACAAAAATATAAAAAAACAACAAACCAACAACAAAAACAGAGGACCTGAAAAGAAAAACAAACAAACAATTGTCTGAGATAAAAGAATATGATCTCAGACCCCTCCCCTCCCTTTCTCCCCTCCCTCCCCAACCTCACTTTTACCCAACCATACCGCCCACTCCAGGTCAAAAAAAGAAAAAGAAAAGCCCAACTACGTCATATGTTTTGGTGTTGCCCACTCAGGCGTGATGGTGGCCCAGTTTTTGTTGATTTTTTTTCCTACCGGAGATGGTTATCATCGCTATGCCAGGTATGTGGGATTGGATCAGATTAGGGTGAATGTGTTTGTGCGTTGATAATAGCCCCCAGAGTTATTGATGTCATGGGTTTAGGTAAAATACTCACATTTTTGGTGTAAATGGTACAGCTCCATCCTGGTTCAAATCTTACCTGACCAATAGGACACAATCAGTGTCTGTAAATGGAGGACCATCGAAAGATTTGCTTTTAGAATAATAGTCCTCTATTGTATACCTTGGCAAGGTGATACAATCGCACTTTGTGAAATATCATATTATGTACGCAGACGACACGCAGCTCTATAAGAGTCGTCATCATCATCATCATCATCATCATCATCATCATCATCATCATCATCATCACCATCATCATCATCATCATCATCATCATCATATTTGGAACGCCTTACCGCAGAGCATTCGTGAAAAAGAATCTTTGCCTATTTTTAAACGTTCGCTTAAAACATATCTGTTTCGATTTTAGTAGATGGTATGAGAAGCAAGATAGGTTTGGTTTGTGCTGTGTGTTGTGTTGTGTGTTGTGTGTGTGTGTGTGTGTTTGTGTGTGTGTGCTTGTGTGTGTAAATGATTATGTTTCAGCCAAAGTGATTTGTAATTTAAGCGCTTAGAGTCTGGTGTCTCGGAGTTATAGCGCTATATAAGTTTTCAGCATTAATATTATTATTATCATCATCATCATCGTCGTCGTCGTCGTCATCATCATCATCATCATCGTCATCATCATCATCATCACCACCATCATCATCATCATCATCGTCGTCGTCGTCGTCGTCATCATCATCACCAACATCATCGTCATCATCATCATCATCATCATCATCATCATCATCATCATCATCATCATCATCATAATCATCATCATTATCATAGCTTGTCGCTCCAACGCCAAACCACCTCCACAGCATCTGAGGAGCAAACTCTTTGGTCATGGTCAGTGCAGCTGGGCCCGTCCTGGCATAGGTACTCAATCGTCTGCTCTGGGCATCCACATGTACACAAGATAGTCTCAGCCAGCCCCCACTTTTTCATGCTTCCAGCTGTTCTCCCAAGTTTTTGCCTGTGCTCTCTTCAGTGTTACCCATTCATTCCTGGGGAGCTCAGTTCTTCTCTCGGATCTTCAACGGCTTCATTTGCATGATTGTCCCTCCATATGGAAATTCTGTAGACAGATGCATGGTCAGGGTTTCTATAAGAGTGCAACTCCCCTTCCATTGTCTCCTATTACAGAGGACATTGAACAGTGCTGTGAATCTGATAAAACTTGGATGGTGTCTAACAAACGGAAGTTAAACGGGGAGAAAACAGAAATGGGATCTGAATCTAAAGTGAAGAAAGTTCAGACACCATTCATTACAATTGAAAAATCCAAATCGCAAATCTCATTACTAATCTCATGTCAAAAAGATACAATTGATGCTATACGTTTAGTTTATAAAATCTCATAACATCCGCCAGCTGGTGTGCGGTGAGAGAATGTGAATATAGAGCCTTTTCCAAGAACTCAACTATGCGCCGAGCGAGGCTCGAACCCAGGACCTTCCGATCCTAGAGCAAGTGTTATACCACAAGAACACATAGCCGCACTTACCCACTACGCCCTAACACTATGATAGTTGACGTCATAGCACTCAGGATGAATTGCAGCACACTTAAATGGAAATCATTTTATGTTTATTTTTGAACTGTTAACTCTCTCCATTGGAAAATCGTCACATTCATCACGATACAACCAACATTTTTCTTATTCAAATTTCATTTGTACGTCACAAAATTTAAATAAAATGAATAGTGTGGTGGAGAGCATGTTTTGCAAAAGAAATTCTGTATCGCAAGAACTTTACTGCTATTATGTTTGAGTGAGAAAAAAATATATTTTTGTGTCAGTTGGGTGTTTTGGGCAAAATCCTGAAAATGGCTGGTAAGGATCTTTCTTGAGTTAAGTACAAAGTAATCAACAAAAAATGAATATAACAGCTTCAAAAAGAGAAGAAAATACCAAACACGGAACGTTTCGTGCTTAGTATCACTTTGTCTTAAGTACTCGTGCACCGAACTCATGCTATCAATAAATACGAATAGTAATACAGGCGGAGGGATAGTGTACTTGAAGTCATATATACGCTATCCCTAACTAGAGAAACTATCTTTTTTTTTTGGGGGGAGGGGGGAGGGGGGGGGGGGCAGGAAGGGGTAAACCAGTAAACTGCCGTGCTGTGGAAAGCCACGTATTAAAAATTTGGCCAGAAAACTCGTCCTTAAAAAATCGATCGATTTAAATGACCCTCATCTTTGCAAAAACATCTCAAACCAGGAACCTCGCGAAATCCCAGGTTTCAGAGATTTTGCCTTGCTAGCCGATGGTCATTTAAATCGATCGATATTGGAAGGACGAGTTTTCTGGCCAATTTTGTAAATACGTGTTTTTCCAGAGCACGGCAGTTTACTGATTAATAATAGAATCTTTATTCATGTCATTATTTATTTAAAATAATAATATAGTATATTTATATATAGCGCCAACCCCCCGTTGCCGCATCTCTAAGCGCACATTGACAGGAGGGGAAATCATTCATCCTACATATTATAACAATTACACTTCTCTATGGACTATTTATATACACACAGTTCAATTCATAATATTATTGAGACAAAGAAGAATTCATCAGGTGTGTTTTAAGGCACTTTTTGAATGTCATTTCAGATGAAAATACTCTACTTCTAACATCTAATGGCAGTGAATTCCACACATTTGGGGCGGCACGAGAAAGTGTCCTATCAGAAAATGTTTTCGAGCCTTTTTTAGGTACACGAAGAAGGAGTTGGTTCGTAGCCATGGTAAAGTTATAACCTGACACTAACCAAAAAAAAACGACGTCAAAATGTCAGTCTTTGGCCACAAAAGAAAACAAATCTTGAGTTATATTCAATAGTTCAACCAATGAAATAACTTGTTTCCATGAATCTACTAACGACAACTCACTAGACTCGACACAAACCTAAAAAATGACATCAAACTGCCAGTCCAAGAGGGTTCTAATGTCAGGCTATATGTTAACGATGGCTACGGTTGATTACTGGATCTTGGGGATCGAGGAGGACCATCACGCCACAAAAGATCTGATAGATAGGATGGTGTCGTTTGATTAACATATTTTAAACACAAAACAGCAATTTTATAAATATCTCTCAGTAAATAATAATGTGACATTGAATGTAAGCTTCAATTTATATACAAAAACAGATCAAATGAAGGTTTCGGGTTTCCCCTTTATCAACAAAACAGGAGGAAAACCGAAACGTTCATTTGATCTGTTTTTGGAATTAAATTGAAGCTTATTCATCCTGTTTTGTTGATAAAGGGGAAACCCGAAACGTTCATTTGATCTGTTTTTGTAATTAATTTGAAGCTTACATTCAATTTCACATTATTATTTACTTCTTCGAGCTTCGAGCAGCAATATTTACATTACCCTAACTACCTCTCAAGTCTTGAGATAATGGATAGGCATTCAAATAATATGTCAGAAATGTCCTTGGGAAGCTTTTGTCTTTTTCAATTGTTAACCCTTTCCATGCGGCTTTCATATGCTTAGAGATAGAACGAATATGACGTCACTCATGTCTTTGTTATTGTTTTGTTTTGTTTTTTTTTTTCGTTTTTTTTTTTGTTTTTTTTTTAAGGGGGGGGGGGGGGGGGGGGGTGGGGTTGGTTTTTTTGGCCATCCACGTTTATGAGTAATTCTCACTAAACTGTATTAACTCTATAAACGTTCAGAGTTTTGTGTGTTGGTCCGTTATACTTCCGGATGGTAACGTTGTGAGGTTTTTTTAGCCAAGCGCACACTATTTATTCCTTAACCACTTCTCGTATTTCTTTTGCTTCAACAAACAAGCCAGGGTAAGGCCACCATCAACTTGACCTCTGACTCTCAATATCGATTTGAAACAACTCTAAATAACCAGGGGAAAAAAAAACCCTGAGCTTTTATAGATAGTATGCGATTGGCTAAGGAGTTCACAACAGTGCCATCCGGAAGTATAACTGACCAACACACAAACCTTTGTGTAACCATGATCGTTTATAGTCAGGTTAATACAGTTTAGTGAGAATTACTCATATACGCGGATGGCAAAAACAACAATAACAAAGACCTGAGTGACATCAACTTCGAACTATCTATATAGATACAACGAAGATGATGTCACTCAGGCCTTCGTTGTTGTTTTTTGCCATCCATGTTATGAGTAATTCTCACTAAACTATCTTAAACAGACTGTAAAAGCTCATGGTTATACATAGTTTTGCGTGTTGGTCCGTTATACTTCCGAATGGCAATGTTGTGAGCTTCTTAGCCAAGCGCAACCATAGTGCAATATCCACTAAACGTGCCCAAAGCACTTAAGAACTCAATGGTGAAACCATTTTAACACCACTGGCAGAGCTATCAAATATCAAATTTATTTAATGTTAGATTAACTGGCCAATTGATAATGATGATAATTTTTGGTGTCGAATTGCTACAATTGTAACAAATTGAAAACGAAATGAATAGGTTTATGTTGTGTATATCGCACGTGTGAAAGAAAGAGAGGAAGAGAGAGAGAGAGAGAGAGAGAGAGGAGAGAGAGAGAGAGAGAGAGAGAGGAGAGAGAAGAGAAAATAAGTAGGAGTGAAATATCTGTTCAATGTTATAGTTATCATTTAACGTTATAAGAAGGGTAACTAAATGACAAATTGCCATATTTATGGACAATAAAGATCTATTATTATTATTATTATTATTATTATTATTATTATTATTATTATTATTATTATTATTATTATTATTATTATTAAAAAGGCACAAGACAGAGACAATACGCTTCAACCGTCATAACGTCACTTCCCTCGTAATGACGCATGGTAACTTAGTAACTGGCTCTAAACTATCGGAACAATGGCGAACGCCCTTATGAAATATTTCTCTGACGACCATAAAAGCGTATCCAGAGGGGGAAAAAACATTATAAATCTGATCATGTTTTGACTTTTACACATTTTGATCACAAGACATACGAAAAGTTCTAGCCAGCATGAAGAATAAAATGTACCGATTTTCTTTGTTTAGAACCATGATGACCGCCGTTGCTGGGCGACTTGACATCAGACTATTGAATCCAATTGGATAATCTTCATCTCAAGAAAAAGCTGAAGCTGCCATGCCGGATGACATCGAAAGCGGAAGGCTGTAAGTTAATAACCAATCGTTGTGATAGATAGAACGAAATCGACGTCAGTTATCTCTCTGTTGTTGTTTTCCGCCAGCCATTTTTATGAGTAGTTCTCACTGAATTGTATTCACCAGACTATTAAAGTTCAAGGTTAAACATAGTTTTGTCTGTTGGTTCGTTATAGTAGGCTCCGGTTGTCAGACCTGTAAATAAGTCCACGTTGGTTGATGTCAAATAAGACAACTTGGCATGTTTTTTAACAGAGCGAGAAAGACGGGCAGGTGTAAAATCGATTTAGATCAACAGACCCCACCACGATTCTGACATTGTGTTGTGACGCAGGGAAAGGTTAGATACGGGCTTTACACATTTTGGGGTGTAAAAATCAAACTAGGTGGCCTTGTTGTTTGACACTCGCTTTCGGATCGGAAGGTCCTGGGTTCGAGCCTCGCTCGGTGCATAGTTGAGTCCTTGGAAAAGGCCCTTTACTCATATTCCTTATAAAACTCGGGTGTAAAATGTGTACCTGGCCGTCGCGTTTATGCCTATGTGGCCTAGTGGTATGACACTCGCTTACGGATTGGGAGGTCCTGGGTTCGAGCCTTATTGAGTCCTTGGAAAACGCTCTTTACTCACATTCTCTCACCGTACTCAGGTGTAAAATGAGCAACTGGCCGTTGACAGCGTTATCTCTGTCCGAGAAACATTATAACATCCCCTAGGAGCGTCATTTCTCGTCCTACATGTTAAGTATGTTTAGTGTTGCGGTTGGTCAGAGACCCCTCGTAAAGCGCTTTGAGCACGTTGAGTGGATACTGCTCTAATATGAAAGCTCAACTTTTTTTTTAGCGTTGCCTCTGTCGGAAAAAAAAAATTTATATCACCTAACAGGCGTCAAGTCTCGTTTTAATATTAAGTGTTTCTGTTGGCTAGGTACCCATTGAACATATTTAGTGGATATTGCGCTGTATAAAATCTCGAAAAAAGTTTTTGTTTGTTGGGGGGAGGGGGGAGGGGTAGGGGGAGTTATAAGGGAATGCCTAGATAGACACGTGTCTTACCCATTTCTGGGTGTTAAAACAAATCAGATACATAAGGTCACATCTGACGTAGTCTGAAAAAAATAAAAACAACTCATCTTGAAAATTTTGGCCAGAAAGCTCGTCCTTCAAAAATATCGATCTATTAAAACGGTTCCCTTCTTGTCAAAAAAAAATTGTTTTAAATGAAACCCTCTCAAACCTGGGACTTCATGAAAAACCGTCCACTAAACTTACTCAAAGCGCTTGACAAGGGATCCCTAGCAAACACATAACATGTTGGATCAGACATGACGTATGGGGTTGGGGGTAGGGGGGGGGGGGGGTTCTGACAGACACAACGGGCCAGGTACGCATTTTACACTTAGTTAAACTGAGATTTTTTTAAGTCGAAAAGTAGTGGGGAAAAAAATATACAATTAATTTTAAAAATAACGTATAAATAAACTGAAAAACAAACAAAAAATTCTTTTTTTTTTAGATATGCGGAACGAAAAATTAAAAAAAAAAATTTTGATCATGAAAAAAAAAGAGGAACGACATCAAATAAAAGCGGGGGGGGGGGGGGGGGGGGAGGAGGGAGGAGGAGGGATAAAAAAAACACCCAAAAATGAATGAAAAGAGAAAACAAACAAACAAAAAGTAAAAGACTGGAGCATTTACATGGCGCAATATCTTTTAAACGTGCTCAGAGCGCTTTACAAGGGGTCCC
>NC_088362.1:36658225-36665725 GCF_034508935.2 Berghia stephanieae
TTTGTAAGCGTGATTTTAGTACCTACTTACTTAGGCACTTTCACACAATGGCGGCCTTTGACCTTTGTACACAATAGAACTAAAAATGAACATTTGTGCTCTATTTGTTGGTATGTATTATCAAGAATTTTCTTTTCAACGCCCCCCCCTCTCTCTCTCTCTCTCTCTCTCTCTCTCTCTCTCTCTCTCTCTCTCTCTCTCTCTCTCTCTCGCTTTGTACCTCTGTACCTGCCTCGTCGTATATAAACCTGGTTTTAGTACACACTTAACATTAAGCATAACAATGGAGGAAAAAGAAGATGAAATCTGGAGCTTTTATATATAGTCCAATATCTACTAAACGTGCTCAAAGCGCTTTTCAAAGGCTCTCTGACCAACAGCAACACGTAACATGTAGAACGAGAAGAAGAAAATGAAGACGAAGAAGGATAAGAAGAAAGATTAGAAGGAGGAGTAGGAGGAGGAGGAGGAGGAGGAGGAGGAGGAGGAGGCGGAGGAGGAGGAGGAGGAGAATGAGGAGTAAGGGAGAAAAAGAAGAGGGAGAATAATAGGAGTAGGAGAGAAAAAAAAATATATGCATTAGAATAATTACAATAATCTAATTATAACAATAAGAAGAAGGAGGAAGAGGAGGCGGTGGGGAAGTTTCTCTGTTCACACTTCAACAATAATAAATACCAAAATCTGTTGTTTCTTTGTTTTGTTTTGTTTCTTTTTGTTTTTGTTTTTTTTTGTTATGTTATTTTTTTACTTTCTTTTTCATATCTTTTTGTTTTGTTTTGTTTTGTTATTTTTTGTTGACAAAGTCAAATGTGCGCCCCGTCTCAAAACGGTATTTTGTAGGGATGGACTTGGTTGTGAAAATTGAAGTTTAGCCACAAACATGAAACTGTGGTTTAATTCCTTTGTGGTATTTTAATTCAGAAAAGTGAGTAGAGCAGGCACTTATGTTGATAATGACAAGAAATGAAGTGAGAAGGAAATGATTGCCAGAAGACAACAGAGAATAAAAACTTCGCGGCAACGACGGGGCTCGAACTAACTTCGTGGTGTTTGTGTGTGTTGAACCCGTGACCTCAAGAAGTCGGGGAGAATGGCTATAGATAGACTTAGGTTTGAAGCGACTTTTTTTGGGTGTCGTGGGTAGCTCATACGATAGAGTCACGATCTCCCCGGCCAGGCGTAGTTTTCGCACCAGTAAGGTCGCGGGTTCGAGCCTCCATCGCCACCGCGAAGATTTTACTCTCTGTTGTCTTCTGGCACTTTCCCACTCACGTCATTTCTTGGTATTACCCTTGGTGGCAGCGAACAGACACAATTTCTTACATTACAATATACTCAAAAGTTTTTTGTTTGTTTTTGATTTTTTTTTTAAATCATTTAAATTTTAAGTCCACTTTCTAGGGTCTTATCACGGCTATGTGGTCTAGTGGTATGACACCAGCTTTCAGATCGGAAGGTCCTGAGTTCGAGCCTCGCTCGGCGCATGATTGAGTGCTTGAAGAAGGCTCTTTACTCAAAAATCTCGCACCGTACTCAGGTGTAAAATGAGAACCTGGCGGTTAATAATAATATATGGTTTTTATATAGAGCCTTACATCGTATATCAACAAGATCAAAGCGCTTAACTCACTCAAACCTAACACCGACTATATCCGTAGTTTACCCGGGTTAATTTTACCCCATGCCTATTTATTACATTTTTCTGAGACAAACAAATTATAGGCGTAGTATTAAAGCTAAAATTTTCAATTTTTACATGTTAATGGTAGTTGAATAAAATTATCTATGTACATGCTCATTTTTAATACATTTTTCCAATTTAAAAAATTCGTAAAAATCTCTAGGATTGAGTGAGTAACAGTAACGTGGCTACTTTCACTCAAACATACAACCACTCAAACAAGCGATATGAAACAAAGCAATATAATTCTACATTGCTACATATTAAAAACTAAACGTTTTAAGATGTTTTTATAAAGAAATATGCATCATTACTGTTAACAGCGTTGTCTCTGTCCGAAAAAATTGTAATATCATTATCCCCAAACAGGCGTATGTCCCGTCCTAAATGTTAAACGTTTTAAAATCTTGCTTTGAGCACGTTTAGTGGATATTGCGCGATATAAAAAGCTCAATTTTATAAAATTCATCCCGAATTAATTCCGTTTCGAAACGGTTAGTCACAAATAAGTTTCCTAGTGAAATGAGGATAATCTTGGCAGGGGTGAGTAGTGGTGAGCGGTTGTAACGGGATATCTTGTAGATGGCAGAGAGAAACATGGAATGCATACACGAAAGGAAATAATATTATTATTATTGCTATAAAATAACAGCAAAATTAAAAAAAAAAAAAAACAAAGTAAAAATAACAAGGAATGTCTCAATGTGATTTGGTTGGATTGAAATATTATGTTGCGTTTGTCTAAACGTAGGGCGAATGGCCATCATTGGAGTTAAATCTATAAATTAATATACACACAAATGCACACACACACACACACACACACACATATATATATATATATATATATATATATATATATATATATATATAGAGAGAGAGAGAGAGAGAGAGAGAGAGAGAATAAGGTAGAAGAGAGGGAGAGCGAGAAAGCGAGAGTGATAGATAGATAGATAGATAGATAGATAGATAGATAGATATATAGATAGATAGATAGATAGATAGATAGATAGATAGATAGATAGATAGATAGATAGATAGATAGATAGATAGATAGATAGATAGATAGATAGATAGATGGATAGAGAGAGAGAGAGAGAGAGAGAGAGAGAGAGAGAGAGAGAGAGAGATCTTGTTAAATACTTTACATTATTACAAATAAGATCTTTGCTAATTGCCAATGGGACGCAACCAAACAAACACCTTTATCACAGACGCATATTATTTTTATTGTTTTGTTTTTGTTTTTTTCTGTCAAACTCATTGAAAAACATATTAATTATTTTGAGCCATAAAATTCGTTCTTCAAATATCGATCGATGAAATTGACCTTCACCTTTTCAAAAACTTTCTAACTTGGGATTTCTTCGAAATGTCAAGTTTGAGAGATTTGACCTAAAAGTCAATTTAATGAATTGATAATTGAAGAACGAGTCATCTGGCCAACATTTTAAGTGATTGTGCGATATTTTGTCCAGAGTTTGTCATTTGTCTGAGAGGAGAGAAAAAGACAAACCACTTCACACTTCACACGGTGGTAAAAATAAACAATAATAATAATAATAATAATAATAATAACAAGATCCGGGAAACAATATGAACTACTTCCGGTGTCAATTGTCACTTCCGTTGTCTCTGCTATTGTTTCTATTTACATACGTATATATATATGTATATATATATATATATATATATATATATATATATATATATATATATATATATATATATATATATGAAAAAATAAACCTAATAAATAATGGAATAGAAATTTTAAAAGACTTTTTAAAGAATAAAACGAAAGACGAAAAACAACAAACTTAGCGATTATAACATGGAATCGACGTGTACCAATAGACAGGTCTGACATCCGAACCCACTAACGGGCCTAGTTTAACATTGTTGTAATGGACAATGTTTTCCCTCATTTTTTTGATAATTCCATTACAACAATGAAAATACGATTATCTATCAGACCTGCAAATAAGTGCACGTCGTCTAGAACTATTTTATTATATTACATTTTCGAAGGGTTTTTTTTTGGTTTTGTTTGGCGCATTGTGACTCCATGAGGGGGAGGGGGGGGGGGTGAAGCCGATTTGATATAATTTATGTAATGATATAAACATTTATTGAGCTTTTGAGCTTTTTATATAGCGCAATATCCACTAAACTTGCTCAAAGCGCTTTACAATGGGTCCCTGGCCAACAGTTAACATATAACTGAGTACGGTGAGAGAATGCGAGTAAAGAGCTTTTTCAAAGAACTTAAATATGCGTCGAGCGAGGCTCGAACCCAGGACCTTCCGAACCGAAAGAGAGTGTCATACCACTAGATCATGTAGCCGCATTTATAATCTTATTCCATACATCGCCGAACTCTGGATTCATGTATTACAAAGTTTGGCCACAAATCTCGTCCTGACCTTTCAATATCGATTGATCCTCATCCTGGCCACACAAAAACAGCAACTCTCAAACCTGAGACGTAGCGAAGTCTAGCTTGAATTCCCAGGTTTGAAATGTTTTGACTAGATGAGGGTCATTTGAATAAAATATAAAAATAAATAGAATTAAATAAAATTAAATTAAAATAGACTAAATAAGATAAAATAGAAAAAGAAATAAATAAATAAATAACAATAAAATAAAATGAAATTTAAATAAAAACATAAAATAAATAAATAGATAAAATAAAATTCTCTTTATTCATCCCATAGGGATCATCCAAGGGAAGACTGGAATAACCCAGGCGTCAGCCGCAGTCCAGCGCCGCAAATTGAGCTAAGGTGATGTGGCGCGCTCAAGGCCACACAGCGCAGTGGATGATCGAACTCGTTACATTTCGGGTACGACGCAAAGAACGTACCGCTGAGCCACGCTGCGCCCGATCGATATTCAAAGGAGGAGTTTTATGGCCATAATTTTAAAAACGTGTTGTTGTTTTTCAGACTTCGTCAGTAGATACATTATTATTCGACACTTTCCAGACTAGTAGATAGGATTCAATTGTCGTAACGTCACTTCCTTCCTAATGACGCATGGTAACTTAGCAACACTGGCTCTAAACTATCGGAACAATGGCGGACGCCCGTATGAAATATTTCTCCGGCGAGCATAAAAGCGTATCCAGAGGAAAAAAAAAACCCCATAAATTTGATCATGTTTTGACTTTTACACATTCTGGTCACAAGACATATGAAATGTTCTAGCCAGCTTGAAGAATAAAAAGTAATGATTTTCTTTGTTTAGAACCAAGATGGCCGCCGTTGCCGGGCGGCGTGACATCAGACTACTGAATCCAATTGGCAAGTTTATACTTGCCCGAGTGTGTCAATGAATGACTAAATAATAAAAGTGTCAACATTTAAACCCTGGTAATGAAAATCTTTTCTCACACCATCTTGTGATGGGGAAGAAAAGTGTTATGTCAAAAAACTGGTTCCTATTTCATTGGAATTGTAAAACCATCTTCCGGGGGACTGGATACATAACTTGTGTAGTTCATCTTTTGGTGTCAGAGTGATGGCATCTTATTTTCTAGTGTAAATAATTACTGGTCGTCAATAAAAATCTTCCATCCTTGTCCAGTACTCCTAAGAATCTGTCTGTGCATCCTGCTACTAAAATAGTTTTGCCACATCTTGTTTGATGGGTTATCTATATTCCTTCAGGGAATGCCTGGGCGACGACATCTCACTGTGACAACATGGGTGATTCCTATTGACAACATACATCTGAATCTTGTTTGATGGATTATCTATGTTCCTTCATGGGATGCCTAGACAACGAGAACTCACTGTAACAGCATGAGTGATTCCTGTTGACGTAAGTCGTTTGTTTTGTGGATTAGATGTACATATTCTTTCATGGAAGACCTAGGCAATGACATCTCACGATACCGCGCGTGAGAATGTTGTTTTAAAAAAAAATAAAAAACATATGAACATTAGGGTTGAAATAACCGCATTCTCTAAGAATAGTGGGGACCCCCGATAGCTCAGTTGGTAGAACACTCACTTCGCACGCAAAGGGACCGAGATCGACCCCGTATGCTGTCAAGATTATTTTTTTCTGACGTTCTCCCTTGTCCATCCAGCAAGGGTTGGGTAGCTGGGTATGTTAGATTTAGCGGATTGTATTTTGCGATAGACTTGCGGCCTATCCAAAGGGTGGCAAGCACTTGCTATTGTCCGTTTCACACTATAGAAACCGGGATAAGCTCCGGACAAGGATCCATTGACTCTGAATGACTACTTTTTTAATTTCCACACATCTCCAGATCTGATAATTAGTTATTACGGGCTTGGTCTCACATTGTTGTCATGGACAATATTTTTACGTTAGTTTCAAAGAATGTCCATTACAACAATGAGTCCATAACGATTTGAGTTATCAGACCTACAAATAAGTACACGTTGGTTTTAGAGTGCTTCCATTACAACGATATGACCGTAACAATTTGGGTTATCAGATCTGAAATTAAGTAGACGTTGGTCAGAGAGTATTTCATTACAACAATATGACCATAACAATTTAGGTTATCAGACCTTTAAATAAGTGCACGTTGGTATGAGAGTAATTACCGTAACAATTTGGGTTATCAGACCTGCAAATCAGACATCGATCCAATCCGTTTCATACTGCAGTAGCTTCAGTATTGAAGAAAGACGCAGCATTTGTATGCTGTGGGATGGTGTTAGGTTATGGTTCTGTATCACAATCATAATTATGTATTCAGTGAGAGAAATGTTTTCTAATTTACACGTAAATGTCTAATAACTGTCAGAATGTCTAAAGGTATTATTGGAGAAGGCCGTTCCATAGGCCGTATTGGGAAATTCTCTTTAACGTAACCAAGGACGCCAAAGCCGTCGAGGTCATAATTTATGGATCTGACATTCAATGCCTCCCGAATGAACTACGACTATATTTAGACGGTCATAACTCGAGTAGTGTTTGCGAAATGTCAACTTTGACAGGAAATGACCTTTCACGAGAGACCCCCAGACGGGCAATCGCAGACATTCTATTATAAACCGGAAGTAGGAGATTGACATGTGGCAAGTAATGACGGAGAGTAAATATTAATAGTATGAATTAACCAGTCAACTGCTGCACCCTGGAAAAACACATATTTAAAATTTTGGCCAGAAAATTCGTCCTTCAAATATGGGTCGATGATTGACCCTCGACTTTTAAAAAAATACCCCCAAAAAATCTGTCAAATCTGAGGCCCCGTACTCTTGATAGACTTGTGTCTACAATTTGGCCAGGAAACTCATATTTAAATATCTAGCGATTTGGTCATTATCTTGGCAAAAACTTCCAAATCTGGGGTCTTCCCAGGTTTGAGAGTTTTTGCCAAGATGAGGGATTTTTTAATCGACCGGTATTTGAAGGACGAGTTTTCTGGCCAAATTTTAAAATACGGGTGTTTGTTTTTTGTTTTTTTTTTTTTTGTTTTTTTTTTTGTTTTGTTTTGTTTTGTTTTTGTTTTTTGTTTTTGTTTTGTTTTGTTTTTGTTTTTGTTTTTTGTTGTTTTTTTTTTTTTTTTTTTTTTGGGGGGGGGGTTCTGTTTTCTTTTTTCATTTTCTTTTTTTTAACGTACGGCAGTTGGCTGGTATATCAATCAAGTCCTGGACTTAGATTAAACGAGGTATTGACGGGGTAAGCACCACTCTCCTATATTTGAAGGGTTAATGTTGTGAGAGATCATGTAACCTTTATGTACCTACGCCAATGTAGAAGGTGGCATTGCGGTCAGCGGCTTGGACATCACTGACCAAATGCCTTAATCACTGATATTGACGGGA
>NC_088362.1:36670725-36693225 GCF_034508935.2 Berghia stephanieae
CTCACACTTGTAAGGTGAGTGACATTACAATTTGTTTGGCGGATTTCTTTTTCTCAGAGACAACGCTGTCGTTTTCTTTCAATCGGAGTGTTATAAACTAACAACAACTAAAACTACAAAATCATTAGTTCCAATCCACCATCACACACACAACGCAATTTCTATTTTCTTATTAGACAAAACATTTTTTGACTTCGTCCAGAACTCCATTGAGCTTTTTATTTGGGGACGGCGAAATATTTTTTGCATTTAATATCTTACATATTTTGTTCACTTATCGTAAAATTCTTTCCCTATTTCTAGAACGAAAAATGATCCAGTAGTCTCAGTGCCTTAGTGTTACACAAAATCCAATTTGCCCATAAATATATAAAAAGATAAGTTAAGGAAGGTTATATCTTAACTCCACAGCAGCTGTCATTCAGATCGGTAAAAGTTAACTCATTCAACCATAACACCGACTATATCTGTAGTATACCCGGGGTTACTTTTACCCCATGCCTATTAATTCCATTTTTCTTAGACAAATTATTATAGGTGTAGTCTCAAAGCTAATGTGTTTAGTTTTTACATGTAAATGATAGTTGAACAAAACTATATATGTAAATGCTCATTTTTAATATATACATTTTCTCAAATTTGGAAAAGTAGCAAAAATCTCTAGGATTGAGTGAGTTAAAAAATAAAATGCCGAGTCGGGTTGCATTCGAGTGGAGTCGATTCATTTTTCGCTATGGAACCGACATCGAGTCCTGAAAAAGTCTCGTCCCGTATGAATTCGACTCCGGTTTCAACGGCCCGCCCAGCACTATCTACTTGCTTTACTATTATAATCATTCTCTCTTCATGCGGTCTGGTCACATCATGTTATAATGGTGTTTGGATACAATGATGTTTTTATGAAAATGTGGGAATAAGGGAAAGGGGGGGGGGGAGTGGGGGAAGGGGCGGGGGGGGGGGGGGGGGGATGAGAGTTGGCTTGACAATAGATCCTTTTCACGGTGAATGTGCGAAGATCTTTGATAACATAACAATGGATGTTTGTGAACACATTTTCAATAGGGAATTCATAATGGTTTACATTGGGCGTGGTCTTTCAATTGTTTTGTTTTTGTTTTTAATTATGTTTGAGTAATACTTATCGATATCATCATCATCATCATCATCATCGTCGTCGTCGTCGTCGTTGTCGTCATCATCATCATCATCATCATCATCATCATCATCATCATCATCATCATCATCATCATCATCATCGTCGTCGTCATCGTCGTCGCATCATCATCATCATCATCATCATCATCATCATCATCATCATCATCATCATCACCATCATCATCATCATTATCATTATCATCGCGCTTAGAGCATGCATAGTATAACGGGATAAGCTGCACTCAATAAATGTGCAGTATTATTATTATTATTATTATTATTATTATTATTATTATTATTATTATTATTATTATTATTATTATTATTGTTATTATTATTATTATTATTATTATATTATTATTTTATATCATATTATATTACATTATTATATATCATCATATCATCATCATCATCATCATTATCTATTATAATATCATATATATTCTATATCTATCATCATATCATCATCATCATCATCATATCATCATCATCATCATCATCATCTCATCACCGTCATCTATAAACTGCATTGAGATTATTTATATATCATGCATCATCATCATTTTCATCATCCTTTGTGAAACTGGCTTGGGGTGTATTTTTTCGCTCTTTTTTTAATATTTTCTAATGTTGTGTTGTGGTATCTGTTTTCCTCTTTGTTTATATTTCTTTGGTTATTGTGACCGTCTCTATTGATGGCGCAGTTCTTATTACAGATGACTCAGGGGGCAGCGTGGCTCAGCGGTACGGTCTTTGCCTAGTACCCAAAAGGAACCGAGTTCGACTACCTGCCTCGTTGTGTGGCCTTGAGCAAATCACCTCGCCCTAGCTCACTTTGCGGCGCTACACTGCGGCTGACGCCTGGGTTATTTCAGTCTTCCCTTGGAATAGACCCTAAAGACAAATTTTCCTTGGGGATGAATAAAGGGAATTTTATTTTATTTATTTTTCTGTGTCCCATTTTGTTCTGTGAGACCTCCGAGGTCCAATATTTGGTCTACTGTTCTTGCGTATGTGATAATGCCGTATTGGTTAGCGTTTTTTGGCCAATGAAGGATAGCCATTGTTAGTGTATCTTAGGTTGCAGTGTTATTGCCTAAATGTGTTTCACGGTCACCTCATGTTTATAATGTTTTGGATACAATGATGTTTTAATTAAAAATGTGGGAAAAAGGGAGGGGGGGGGGGGGGGGGGCGAGAGGTGGAGAAGGGTTGACAATAGATCCTTTTCACACTGAATGTGCGAAGATCTTTGATTACATAACAATGGATGTTTGTGAACACATTTTCAATAGGGAATTCATAATGGTTTACATTGGGCGTGGTCTTTCAATTGCTTTTGATACTATCGATAATGACATTCTATTGCAAGTTTGAGATTCAATGTGCATTTATTGAATTGGTTCCGGTCCTATCTGTCTGACCGGGGTCAAACAGTAATGCTCAATCATACTCAGTCAGGTGTAACTGAATTAAAATATGGAGTTCCACAAGGGTAAGTTCTTGGACCTCTACTTTTTACTCTTTATACACAGCCTCTCGAGAAAATAATTCATTCTTTTTCAGTTAACTTCCGTATACATGCCGATGATAAACTGCTTTATGTATCTTTATGTGAGGATGATAAAGTTCGTGTGTCGAGGAAGGTTGAAGTTTGTGTCAATGAAATTAAGAGAAATTAAGAATTGGATGGATGTAACCAAATTGAAATTGAATGAAGAAAAAACCGGGGTGCTGTGTATATAGGACACCTCTTGCAGAAATAGTATTAAAATAGTTAAAATTGATGTAGCAGGCTGCAAAGTTTCTATTTCGAATTCCTATGTTCGCAATCTGGGTACATTTTTGATAACAATATGTCTATGAATAATCATATCAGCAAAATTATCCAGAGTTGTCACTACCATCTTAAAAACATTGGTCGTATAAGGTCTTGGATTGACACTGAAATCGATAAAATGCTTGTCACTTCTTTTATTCTTATTAGACCAAAGACCCGACAGAACTTATGACAGGCTCCAGGAATGGCAATCAAAAGCCGTGGGTTGCATCAAACCGACAGGCCAGGACAGGACTGCTGCAAAACATCATCGATGGAATCTGAGGGAGTCACTGTCAGGGAACTCCAGAGACAGCAGAGCACATAATCCTACACTGTCCTGTGACGAGATTGACAGGAGGTTTCGAGGCTGTCCTCAATAACTGTGGTGACGAATTAAAGACTGGCTGGAGACTTCCTGGGTGGAGATGTGGGCATACGCTACTACTACTAACTACTACTACTACTACTACTACTACTACTACTACTACTACTACTACTACTACTACTACTACTACTACTACTACTATATTACTACTACTACTACTACTACTACTTACTACTACTACTACTACTACTACTACTACTACTACTACTACTTACTACTACTACTACTACTATACTACTACTATACTACTACTACTACTACTACTATATACTACTACTACTACTACTACTACTACTACTACTACTACTACTACTACAACTACTACTACTACTACAACTACTACTACTACTACTACTACTACTACTACTACCATCATCATGTCACATCATATAAAGTGTTTTTATGTCAATTGACCTGTGAATAAAAATCCTCGGTATTTAAGTTTAGTCAGTATCATCATATCAGTATCAGGAATAGATTGATCACTTCATGTTCTACAGGCAAGTTCTCAGGATTACGAGAATGGATAATCTTTAAACACGACCAGCATAATATAATTATACTAGAATATAAATGACCATCACTATGACACCAGTAGATCATTTAACCCTCTCCACACCAACTATAGGAAACTCGTCACATTCGTCACCGTACAACCAACGTTTTTCATATTCAAATTTCTCTTGTACATCATAACATTTAAAGATAATGAACAGTGTGTTGTAGAGCATGTTTTACTGATGAAGTTATGTATCGCAAGAACTTACTGCTATTGTGTTTGAGTGATGAAAAATATATTTTTGTGAAGTTTTGGAGGAAATCCTGAAAATGGCTGGTAAGGAGAGAGTTAAACAAGGTATGTATCCAGCCGAAATCAAGATAGGCTAAAGTGTGTAGTAAAGGTGCCAGACAAAGTAAGAAAGAAAAATACATCCCAAGTAAATTAGTCTTTCTCGACTAAGAATCGAACATCAGGCCTTCTGATTTGTCTCTTTACGCAATTCTCTCACTGTACTCAGGTATAAAATGATTACCTGGCCGTTTACAGCGTTGTCTTTGTCGAAAACAAAAATATTGTAATATCGCCTAGCAGGCGTCATGTCTCGTTCTACACGTTACGTGTTGCTGTTGGTCATGGAACCTTTGTAAAGCGCCTTGAGCACATTTAGTGGATATTGCGCTATAAAAAAGCTCAGTTTAATTTCCGGTCAGACGTACGACCATTATGAACCCAGTCCTACGGAAGAGTGGTTTTACACTTCCAGTGAGATAGGAACCAGTTTTTTGACATCGCACTTTTGTTTCCTATTCTAAATTCACTATGTGCGGCTATGTGTTCTAATGGTATGATACTCGCCTTCGAATCGGAAGGTTCGAGTCCCGAGCATAGTTGAGTCCTTGGAAAAGACTCTTTATTCACATTCTCTCACCGTACTCAGGTGTAAAATGGGTGCCAAGCCGTTAACAGCGGTGTCTTCGTGAAATAGCGTAAACTCCACTAAAGGCGCTCAAAGCGCCTTACAAATGGTCCCTAGGCAACAGTAACACGTAACATGTTGAACCAGACATGACGCCTGTTAGGTGATTTAATACAAAAGTTACCTCCCGTGACCTGGAGGTGTGGAATACAATGGCAAGGCAGATGGGAATTGTTTATTAACAGAATGTTATCGTGTTTTCACAAAAAAAGAATATTCATAAATATGAGTTGTGAAATCTAGAATGGTTCTCGTGAAGGAATTGATATGTTTTTTTTTTAAAAAACCATGAGCATTTTTATAGCACAATAAAATTGAGATTTTATATAGCGCAATAGCCACTAAATGTGCTCAAAACCTTTAACAAGGGGTTTCTAACCAAAAGCAACTCGTAACATTTATATTATAGGGAATGAGAAGTTATTAGAGAGAGAACGTCATGTTGGTTGTGCGTATGCGTCTCTCGCCTCGCTTACGGTGAAAGCGGCTTGAGACACTTCAAAACCAAATTGACGTTCTCTCTGTAAGGTGGCGTCCAATCAAAGGACGATACTCTTCCGCTAATCTCATTCCCTATAGGAAGAGACATGACGTCCTAGGGGGTTTTACAATGTTTTGTTCTTCTTACAACAAACACATTGCCAGTACCTATATATATATATATATATATATATATATATATATATATATATATAATATATATATATATATATATATTAGACCGTCTTTATATATATATTTTTTTTTTTTAAATTATGCCTTTTCCGCCACGACATCATAAGATATCGTCACCTAGGCAATCCACGAAGGAATATAGATAACTCATCATACAAGACTTCTGATGTCAACAGGAATCACCCATGTTGTCCAAGTGAGCAAACTGGGGGTTAATAAACTTGCTCAAGGAAAAAAACGAAAGTGCCTGAAGCGGGGCTCGAATCCGGGTCCTTCCGGGTCACAGTACAATGCCTTAACCACTCGGCTACTTCGCCCCCCCCCCCCCCCATAATATATTATATATATATATATATATATATATATATATATATATATATATATATATATATATATATATATATATATAAGCCGACGTGAACTTATTTGCAGGTTTGATATTCCAATTCATTATGTGCGTTGTTGTTATGACAATCTCAAAAATGGTCCAAAACATTGTCCATTACAACAAGTTTATGTTTGTTTTGATTTTAAGGATTATACGGCGCTTGCGAAACGTTTAGGTCATAATATTATCAGCGCCAGTAAAAAGTAAAAGATTGGGATAGTCAAAGTTCTGGAATTACAGTTAAAGCACCCAAGAAAAAGTGAGACAAGGGGAAATTGATTCAAATAGGAAACAGATGTAGATTCCAAGAATACACTATCAAAGTACTTAGTTTGAGATCACCTAAATGTCTCATCTTGACACAAGCACAGGTCCCCACTAAGAGAAATACACTAAAATGTTTACAAATCATAAATATATGACATTGAAAAATACATCATCGAACACAGTCAATGACAGAAAGACATTTCTAGGGGGGGGGGGGGGGGAGGAGACAATATATAAATATAAATATATATATATATATATATATATATATATATATATATATATATATTGAATCGTGTTGGATACAAATATGGTACGAATAATGCTCGACATGTAACAGAGGAGCGAATTATTATGTTTCAGGCCTGAAACATCGATGCAGACTGACTCCAACATCGTGGTAAATATTACAATTATATATATATATATATATATATATATATATATATATATATATATATATATATATATATAAATCGATGTTCTAACAAATAACATATGTACAAGTAAGTCAACGGTCATTGAAAAATAAGTCACCGAATATAGACAATGACAGAAAAACAAATCCATATTCAAATAAGTCACGTATTATATACAAATAGGTCAAACGTCACTAACATTGAATATTGAGTCATCAAACACAGAGACTGACCAAAAAAATTTAAAAGTTGAGAATATACACTTTGCGCAGATGGGGACTCGAACCAATGACCCTACCGTTGCCACAACTCCGCTGGCCGCAAGAGGGTAGCTCTGAAATCGGCACCATCCCACGAAGAAGGAGAATGACAATGATGATGATGATGAGGAGGAGGAGGAGAAGGAGGAGGTGACAGAGGAGGAGAATGATGATTGTGATGATGATGACGTCACGGCGACTAAAACTCGAACTTTTAGTTTGAGCCAGCGCTCCACCGGTGGGAGGGTAATTAATCAAATTGTGACAGGTCGATGACTCATCATGCTACCGGCATCGGCATTTTCGCTACCTGTATTTTTTCTCTCCGATTCTGCATTTTATTGATATTTTCAAATAATCGTTGCTCAATAATCCGTTGACGTAACTTTTTCTTATTCATATATTCTTGTTCTTCATAATTTAAAGAATATTGTCATACCATTTGTATGGCTATGAACCTAATGGTTTTGCAATGCCACTCTCCATGAGTTGTACTATAATTCAATGCAAGATCATAACTATAATTGGTAAGAAACATGTGAATAAATAGCATAAGTCACCGTACAGGCAAATAATTTTGGGATAATCAGAAGCAGGAGAGAATGAGCAAAAAGTGTATGTAAGTTTTATGGCCTGTTCAGACATGGCAGTCCTGTGAGAGGTCTTGATATTGTGGTAACTCCTTATCAAATCCACCAGTATCCTGTCCACAAATTAGGCAGTCACAGTGATGACTGGAAGGTACGTGTTAGTGTGTGTCTTATAAAACTGATATCCAATCATTCCTTATGAATAAGATTCACTTGATGACATATTTCATTAATTAATAATATAAATTCTATGGTCTGTCACGTTCCCGATCACATTGTCAGTAATAAATTTACTAAGAAATATTTCTATCACTCTCTTCTATTTTCACACATCACAACTAAAAAAGTTTCATGTCTAATCACAATGCAAGCAACACCATTATGAAAACAAATAAACAAGTTTAACAATAGTTTCTCATCTATTTTCAACACCAACCAGAAAGGAGAGATATCATTATAATATTTAGGATTATTATTAGGGGCCCTTCTGAAGTAAGTGACTACTGACGTCTGGTTCAACTTGAAGCAATGATATTTCCATTGTGAAAGACACTTTTGCTTTTTCACTTCGAAGTCCTCCTGCTCTTTTTTCATTTTTCCCTATGCTAGAATGGAGCATTCAACACCTTGATCGCCATGGAATCCTAAATTTATCTTATATCGTTTCAACCAGTCAATGCAGTGCATTTCCAATATATGTAATTTGGGGGTAATTGAGTGAGGGAATGCTTCTCTGTAATTCTGCAAATACCTTGCGACGGCTTCCTCTGCTCTTTTAATTTCTTCTGATGACAGGGGATTTGAATGGGATACTAATTTATGTACATCTCTGTAGCTGTCATTTAAAGTATTATATTTGATCTCAAGTTGAATTATTTTCGTGATTAGGGTGTCTATTTGGGTGTTTGTACTAACTGTATAGCTGTCTTTGTAAGGTGTCTGTAGATTTCTTTCTTTATGTATTTGTGGCAGTGATTGGCAATGAAGTGGCCACCGTGAAATGCTTGTCTGACAATTTTATTCGGATCTAAAACATGTTGTATTGCTTTTCTAACTGGTCCGATGATACTTTCTTTACATTCTTTCATGTCATGCAATTTTTTCTTTATCTTTTTAAGTTGCTTCTCCCACCTCCTCTTTTCAAACATCTTTTGCCACAAAGTCTACATAGATTATTTAGTTTTGTTATATGAGTTTCAAGAGACTGTTCCATCCTTGTCTGTAGTACAAAAAAAAATTATTTCAGTACCACAAATAAAATTAATATAAAAAAAATAAAATCACTCAAACAAAAATAATGTTATTTCACACCCAGATTTTAAATAATCATAACTTTTTTATTTTGTGTGAATTAAGCGTACTTCATGGACATACTAATTGCAAATTTATTGAATTATTTTAGGGTGTAAGAAAATATGACCCTCGTGGTGACAAAACATGTTTTAAAAATATTTTAATCAATGATATACGGTGGACAGAAAAATTTCACTCACTAATTTGAAATATTCTTATCTGCTTTATAATCCAATTGGCACTTCACAAAATATATATAATTACGACAGAAATTTAAAATATTTTTAAAAAATAAGAAGAAATTGTGTGTGACACATAGGTTTCCAGTATTAAATGATGTAAGGGGTGCATTTCTTATGCATTTTTTGACAATATCACCCTTGTTTTCGGACCTCGCTTACCTCCCCTTGTTTCAACTGTGGAAGGTGCAGGTAATTAATCACTTGTGACAGGTGAAGTTCCCTGTTATCAGTGATTTGCCTGTGATCAGGGGAGTGGAATGGGCGACAGGGGAAGATGCACAGTGGGTGGCATGGGGGATACAGCAAGATCAAAGCAAAAACTAAAGAGTCAAAAATTAAGTTAGTTTTATTCGCTGTGACGTACTGAGAGGAAATGTCAATCTGAGAACAAAACTTCCGTGAAGGTAAATGAATTCACTCAGTTTACAACTGAACACTGGTTATTAATTTGAATCAAAGGGAAGCAATCGAGTTTATATTTTATATGTCTTAAAAATACACAGTTATGTACCTTTACGATAGAAACGAGATAACGTATAAGATACGAGTAAATGCATTTGAAACAGGATTAAGTCCATCATTGATAATTAACCAATACATTTTTAACCAATCAAAACATTAGATTTGTGACACACCTTCAAGCCTGCTCGGAAAAACATAATTATTTGTTTCTAAACAGCACTTTAAGAAAAATAGACATAGATGAAAATGACACCGCCATTATAGCAAGCCTGCACTGGACTCAAAATACCAAAATAAGAAGCGGGAATATAATATTCTGTATCCAGCCGTAACCTAAAAAAGCGTATTGGTCGTCGTAAGACCGACACCTTACAAAAAACCCGAAAGTATCTGGCCGTACCGTAATAAAGTGGATTTCTTTTAGCCAACTCTGTTTGGCCGTACCGTATTCAGCGGGTTTTTTTCGTTTTTTTTTCCTCTATAAATGCACGTATTGTTACGGTCTGGATGCACTGCAGCATGGACTCCCTGCAATTTCTTACGGTACGGCTGGACTACGAGTGGTCAGCAAATTGCGATTTATTATGGTCTGGCCACCATGGTTGTATCACACCAACAAAGTCGTTTCTTTTTCAACGTTTGACGAAGTTATATATTCATGGAAAATTTACAAATGGATTGTTCTCGTTATAAATACACACGTCAGAATGGTCATTAGTGATGATTCAGTTGAAAAGTGCAAGATAGAAAATGATAACATCTAAGTACAGAAATGCTTGCTTTAAAATACAATAGGGCTGTACCAAGGTCGTTTTTACACGTTTGACACAAAAATACTCCAATGTTAAGCTTAAAAAAAAAAAAAGAATAATAAAAATAGTTTTTATCAGTTTCTATTAGTGACATACATCTACCTATTCTATAAAAAACTGGGGTTTGGGGACCAAAATTGTTTCGTTCCGCCAATGCTAAATATTTATCGCCGAGCACAGAATAATATCATGGAAAATCTAAAAATTATAAAACTATTTTTTTACAGATTTATATACTAGTAACTTGCAAACCTTTATTAATTTCAGCCTAATTTTATCACCCGTTGACTCAAATTGATACTAAGAAAATCTGCTAAATCGTAATATTTTGTAGTAAATTCGCCATTGGCGCATGCGATTATAGTTGATTCTACACAAATCTAGCACATCCACAACAAAAAATAATGATGTAATTTTCAACTGGTCTCAAGTAATAATAATCTATCTATTCTTCTTCAAAAATAGGGTTGGCTGCACTGAGTTGGACATTTCCGTGATTTCGAGATTTGCGTGTTCGAGATCTACGTGCTCGAGTGTAAGTTTATTTATATTAATAGTAGAGTTTACCAAATATACAAATAAGTGCACGTCCCTTACAACCATTTCCTTTGAACATAATCTGACTGTGTTACGGGAATTGGGAATAACTTATGAGACCGCACGCAATGCTGCAATTGGTTGTTTGGTTTTGACGACGCACGCTAAGTTGATTGAGCTTTTTTATATAGCGCAATATCCACTAAATGTGCTCAAAGTGCTTTACGAGGGGTCGCCGGTCAACAGCAACATTTAACATGTAGGACGGGACATGCCGCCTATTAGGCGATATTACAATTTTTCGGACAAAGACAACGCTGTGAACGGCCAGGTACTCATTTTACACCTGAGAGAATGTGAGTAAAGAGTCTTTTCCAAGGACTCAACTATGCGCCGAGCGAGGCTCGAACCCAGGACCTTCCGATCCGAAAGCGAGTGTCATACCACTAGACCACATAGCCGCACAATGGATTGTTGATTGGAAATGGAACGTTATATAACAAGACGGAACAAATTTCACGTGTTCCCCATTAACTGTATTTGTCGACGTGTACTTATTTGCAGGTCTGATAACCCAATTCTTTATAGGCTCCTTGTTGTAATGGAAATCTCAAAAACATGACGCAAAATATTGTCCATTACAACAATGTTAAACTAGGCCCATAAGTGGGTTCGGATGTCAGACCTACATATATGTACACGTCGGTACTTGTGAATGTGGTCTGAATATAAATGAAATGACAATCCAGTAAGTTCTGTATTACTATTTCCATAAATAGCATAATTGACGGGGATTTTTATGTTGCTGTTTACATTAGAACGTTGCTTATTTGGGACGATTTCGCCGAATGGTGGGGAGGGGGTGGGGTATTGTATTTGTTCCGTACAAAAAGAAACATACACACTAATGAGATCCGCCTTAAATCTTCATTTAAATTTGCTACAAAAGAGGTCATGATTCTTGATAGCTCCATTTATAGATCACTCGCCCGACAACCAATCAGTCTGCTTTCAAATCCGTACTCCTGGCTGAGGCTGAGTAATTTCTATGGTTTGATGGTTTTATTTTTTATTTATTTATTTATTTATTTATTCTCTGAACCGTTTTTTTGTATCTCACTCCCAGTTCAAGCAATTGGAGATGAACCAAATCGCGAAACCAAAGACTACGTATGACATGCCAGACTTTTCAAATCACTCAATTTGGCACCGTATATTTGATTGGTGTGTCAAGTCACTTGAATTTCATTCATTTCAATCAAACGTTGACAACATAACTGGAACTGTTTGATCTTCACGCCATGAGAATTTCAATGACTTCGGTCTGATAGTAAATAAGTGGAAAACCTCCAAACAGGGGTGAGTTTTTCTGAATATATATATATGTATGTGTCTATGTATATATAATCCTGTCAATGACTAGAAATTAGCCAACATTGAATAACAAAAGAAGCAAATGAATTGATCACAATATATTTATTCATGGTAACATCGATATCATTGACAGTATCATCGTCATTGTTGTTGATATAGCCATCATCGCTGCTGGACACAATTCAGTAACAGTCAGGTCTCTTATAACGAGATACTACTTCAACAAAACACACACGTTCACATATACACATACACGTGAACACACACACACATACACACACACAAATGCACACACATACACAGACACACACACAAATACATATACATACATAAACACAGTATTCAAAACGGTCAGGATGAATCTGATCCTGAAAAGTGAGATTTCATTTGAACTGAACTTTTTGCAGCGTAAGAGTTTCCTATCTGTGGCGATAAATCAAATTTACGTCACCCAGGCCATCCCGACATAATAATACCGCCACGAGACGGTGGGTTACAAATAATATATAAATCAGACTAAACATTTAAGGTTACATATATTGTTATAGTTTTGTGTGGTGATACGTAGTATCTGGTGGACAGCCGTTGTAAGTATTTTACTGAAATGCACAAATAGTTTTTCCATGTAAATGTTGTCGTCATCACATTGATGTTGTACGTACCGAATCATTGGTTCACTTTTCGTCTTACACTGGATAGGACGTCTTTTCACCTCATTTATAGATAGAATGAAGTTTTTTTTTTCTTGTATTTTTCTTTCTTGCTTTGTCTGGCACGTTTCATACACACTTGTTCAGATCTTTATCTAACACCGGTACCTGCTCCCTAGTTTCTTATTTTGTTTTCTTTTGTGGTCATTGGCTTTTCTTTTGACGTAATTTTTTGGTCAGTGTCAGGCTATGAGTTTACAAATGTGAAGAGTGGACCTCGCGAGGTCCCGGGTTAGCGAGCTTTTGACAAGATGAGGGTCATTTCAATCAATCGATATTTAAAGGACGAGTTTTCTAGCCAATCATTTTTTTAAAGTTTTAAAGCCGAACGCGGTCGATTTGGTTCCATTCTGAGTCTGAGATTATTTCCAAAGTCCCTTCCACACGATCCCCATCGAAAGGGACAGGAGAGAAATGTTGAAAATGGTCTATCAGTACGAAACAGTAACGATAACCACGAGAGGAGCTTGACAAGGAATAATCATATTTATATCATCTCTTCCCTGCATACCATTACATCGAACTGCCTTTGATTCGTCAAGAATCCCAACTCGGACCAAGGCAAAACAAAACAAATCATTCTCGGACAAAAAAAATTAGTTATACTTTAGAAATGTTAACAGCTCCTGTTCCTCTTTTTTTCTCTTTTTAAATTTTTTTTTTTTGATCATTTCATCGCCTAAGTAAAAGAAGATGGCACAAAATAGTCGTTCAGAGCCATGGAGCCCAAGGAGCCGGAGTACATCCCTGTTTCTACAACGTCAAACAAACGATAACAATGTAAGACGCCAGTCTATCTCGAAGTACTTTCCGCCAGATCAAACAGACACAGATACCCAATCCCAGCGGGATCGACAGGCGGATCAAAAACAGAATCTTGACTGTACCGGAAATGGATATATATATATATATATATATATATATATATATATATATATATATATATATATATATATATATATATATTATATATCCCTTTACGGGTAAAGCGTATACTGTACCATCAAGACCCCCCACCCACAACCCCCTGAAAAGGAATATGGTACGCAACACGATAAGAAAAACCAGCGAGATAACGATAGATAGCCACAGAGTTCAGTGTCTCCAGCATACTTGAAACACAAAAGCAAAGGGGAAGACAAAGGGAATAGAAACCAGTAGAACCAAGATAGAATAAACTATCCACCAGGTTTCCAGTCAAAAAGTCACCCAAACTCTCACACATGATAGGAGATCAAAGATCAAAGGCCAAATAAAGAGAGACACTCACTTATTTAGTTCTACATACTAATACGCATTTGCTTAATATCAACTCCCTCATAAAACACACACACACACACACACACACACACACTCACATGCCACCATTTCCTTGACAGAAAGTTCCCAGCTAGGGCCTGGGTAAAACCAAGCAAAGATTGGGGGGGGGGGGGAGAGAAAACCAAAAGCAAGAGAGAAAGCCACAAAGAAAGATGAATCAGACTTAGGGGATCAGCCCAACCATCAATAATTCCTCATGATTATTACCATTTTTATCCTCATCATCATATAATATATCGTCTTAAAATGAATAAATATAAATAAATAACAATAATGATTATGATGATGATGATGATGATGATGATGATGATGATGATGATGATGATGATGATGATGATTGATATGATGATGTATTATTATTATTATATTATTATTTATTATTATTATTATTATTATTATATTATATTATTATTTATTATTATTATTATTTTTTTTATATATATTATTATTATAATTATTATTATTATTCTTTTATACTAATATAGTAATAACAATACATAATAGATAATAATAGCAAATGATGATGATAATGCTAATAATATAATAATAATAATAATAATAATAATAATAATATAATAATAATAATAATAATAATAATAATAATAATAATAATAATAATAATAATAATAATAATAATAATAATAATATAATAATAATATAATAATAATAATAATAATAATAATATAATAATAATATAATAATAATAATAGTAATAATAATAGTAATAATAATAATAATAATAATAATAATAATAATAATAATAATAATAATAATAATAATAGTAACAGTAACAGATTGATTAAACATGATTTATTGCTCAGGAAAACAAATCTGACACTTTAAGAAAATAACTGATTTAAAACAAAAAAGGCTGATTTAAAAAATACAAATAGAAACAAACCCAAAAATACTCTCATTTAAATTTTTACATAGAGAATTAAACAAATGAAAACAGTATAACGTGGGTTCTGAATAAAACCGTGGAGGAATTGATTCCGACTTGTTCAACTAAAGTTGGACGCTTTTAAGGACAAGTGGGCTATCCCAGATTTTTCGGTTTTTTAAATAATTACACAGGGGTCAAAAGTGGGCGTTGCCCAACCCCTTGAAAACGTTTCGATCATCAATTTCGTTTATTTGCTTCGACATCGGTATAAACTGCCTTGTATTTTAACCGAAAACACAATGTGTACATACAAGTAAGCGGGCTAACCCTTCAAACATGGCTTCAACACGAGACGTGTCGAGTTCACGACTGAATGGAGAAAACTCTCCACCAAACAACAATGCCATCATATCAGGTAATGTTTTGTATTTCAATTGTCAGTGAAACGTGTTTAGACGCGTCAAAAATATAATTTAAGGCATTAAACATGCGTTTAATGTAGGAAAATTGATTAAATTGACTGCATGTGTGAGAGGGGCAGCCCATTATTTCGCAACAGACGTGTCCATGTGTAAGATGGGATAGCCCATTTAACTAGAGATGGCCCGATGTGCAAGTTGGGTGGGATAGCCCTTATTATATAATGTAAATTCTTTACTCAGTGATGTTGTTTTAATATGAACAACTTGGCCAACCCATATGTTTTAATAAAATAAGAGAACTCTGTGATGTATTTGTTGTTTTCTTTTATGACTATCATCGTCAAGTACAATTATCATTCCACACAGAAAGTTTTGAAAAAAAACTATTGAATAGTATTTGAGTAATTGGACATTTTATGGGATCGAAATCTTCAATGTTGATTTTCTCAAAACAGTAAAATCTGGGATAGCCTACTTGTACTTAAAAGCGTCCAGTTCAATTCTCCATGACTTGTGGCTTGATTTAAACCAGTTAAGAGCTGTACCCTGGAAAAACACGTATTTAAAAATTTGACCAAAAAACTCGACCTTCAAATATCGATCGATTTAAATTACCCTTAATTAATTCGAGCATTTTATATAGCGCAATATCCTCTAAAATGTGGTCAAAGCGCTATACAAAGGGTCCCTTACCAACAGCGTAACATGTAGAAAGAGACATGACGCCTGTTAGGCGATATTACAATTTTTCCGACAGAGACAACGCTGTTGACGGTCAGGTACTCATTTTACACCTGAGTACGGTGAGAGAATGTGAGTAAAAAGTCTTTTCCAAGGACTCAACTATGCGCCGAGCGAAGCTCGAACCCAGGACCACAAGACCACATAGCCGCACTTATCTTGGCAAAAACTCTCAAACCTGGGACCTGCAGGGTTTTTGCCAAGACAAGGGCCATTTATCGATCGATGTTTGAATTCGACGAGTTTTCCGGTCAATTTTTTTATATACGTGTCTTTCCAGAGTACGGCAATGAACTGGTTGAACTGTAATACGTTTGACCATTGACCAAATGGACTGCTTGGACCTATTATAAAGTTATAGGTAGGACCTGTTATAGAACAATGACAGGGCCTGAATTAATGTGACCAATCGTGTCATAACGGTAATATGTCGGGGTGAACAAGTTACCAAGAAAGCGATTTTAAAGTAAAAATGACCGGAAATGGGAGTTTAGATGTTGTCACTTAAGAGACCACATCTATTGGCTTGATTGAAACAGATAAAATTGACCCAGTTTTCAAATCCTTCATTTCAGCCTCAATTTTTAGCATCTCAACCACCCCGACATATTGCCGTTTTGAGGCGGTGGGTCTCAAATGTTACTAGGAGAGCATTTTAAATATTACCAAATCCCAAGGAATCAGGAGACAAAAACAATTAGCCTCACACATCCAGCTGCAATATCTTACACATCTACACACTGATACTTTAAATATACTACACATTCAATGCATGATACCATCTCATATGCGATCCACCGAGTCAATGCCGTATCATATTTTCTGAAAGATGGCTTAAAGATCTAAATGAATGACATTTCATTGGAGTCAATAATATGCTTCATGTCAAGAGAGTGAATGTCGTCAGCAAATATCCAAGTCTTAAATATTCTAATCTTCACGATTTTCATTTTAAATTTTATTTTCAAAATCTGGTTCACCCCAACACAATACTGATTTGAGGGGTTGGGTCACATACTCTTATCACGTGATTCAGCGATTCATAACGGTAATTTGCCAGGGTGATTTCGATGCTGAAAATTGAATTTATAGTTGTTGGTTTTTAATGAGAATAGGGCAAAAGGTTTAAACTGGAGAATGAATATTTTTGTTCCTGTCCTCATAAATAGTAACGCGTAATGACATCAAGTTTTCAATAATAATTTGTGACGTCAGATTTTCAAGCGTTAACTTTCCATTTTAATTAGATATGGAAAACAAAAAAAAGAAAAGAAAAAGAAACAATAATAATAAGATAATAATACAAAATTTAAAAAAACAACAAAACAGGCAAAATTAAAACAAAAACAAAACAACTAATTTAATTCTACTATTCGGCATCTGATTGACCCCATAATATAATACAAGATTGACGCAGTGAGTCACATATTTTATGATCAAACCCTGTCTGGATCTCTACTGTTTGTTTGTTTGTCTTTAAGAGTTATGACACGATTGCAACACTTAACGATTTCATGATCAAACCGAGTCTGGATATATATATATATATATAATATATATATATATATATATATATATATATATATATATATATATATATATATATATATATATATATATATTACCAAGGTCAAAAGGTGCCATTTTTTTTTCTCAAAATAAAAGTGACATAATAGTCCATTCATGTTGTTATATGTGTAGCAAAAACCCTGTACTTCATGAATCAAAGGCCCTTTAGATAACTTTAAGGTCTAACGCAGCATAATATCGTCAACAATACCTATAGGTTGCTGGTGTCACATGTGACCGGTGACACCAAAATGAGACAAAAACTCAATAACCAAATGAGTTTTGTTGAGTATCAACCTTTATTTAGTAAGTTATAGACAAAAAGACACAATCAACAACAATCATAGTACAATAATATTACCAACTATTGGAGAAAATGTTGCTTTTTGGTGTCATCGGTCACAAGCAACATAGAATGCAAATATATTATTTCATAAAAATGTTTCTACATTAACAACAACAGCAATATTGCATATGCTTATTACCTGCAATGTTCAGAAACTTTTGGAATAAAATGTTGGGAAATAATGTGACCAAAGCATATCTTATTTAGCGATATTGTGTCACTTGTGACATTAGACCGATGACACCATTACTTATGTCACAAGCAATACCAAATTGCAATTTCGACAATATATCATTAATTTCAGTCAAACCAGTGTAATAACCACAGTTAAATATGGAATTTAATAATATTTCAGAAACCAAAGACTTCAAAAATAAAAATATACATGGAAATTAGAGCATCTGAATGTGACTTGTGACATAAGACCGGTGACACCATTACTTATGTCACAAGCAACACCAAATCACACTTTCTTCCATAATATATCATTATTTTCAGTCAAAAAAGCACAATAACCTACTCTAAAATGAAATTCAATATTATTTTAAGAAACTAAATACTTCTAAATTGGATATATACTTAGAAATTAGTAATACCATTGTTGCTATTACTTTGGTCAAAATCGGCACTAGAACGCAATTTTGCCTCAATAAATCAAGATAGCAACTGAACACATGTAATATAGCCTGTTAAAATGTAATTCAATGACATTTCAAGCTTTGGAGAACATGAAAACAGAAATACATTAGAAACTTCAAACTTAAGTGTCACCTGTGACATTTTAAGAAATGACACCAATGGTCACAAAAAGTACCAGAAGTCACATAAACACTAGATAAATATCAGCCATGGTAATGAATTCATGTAACCATACCATAACATCCGCCCTACTGCTCAAATCTGCTAGTTTGTAGTAATTTAGTGTGTTAATAGTAAATCAAATCAAATTTCTTGACAACCCTTCTATTTATCTGGATTCGTTAAAAGCTTGAGTTTTGTCTTTTTCTTGATTGATACAACCCTGAAACATAAAAAATTAGAATTACAAGGAAACAATTAATTGTATTAAAATCACAGTCTTATGTGAGATGTCATAATATCATATTTGTAAATAGAATAACAGCTGAAAACATAATTTTTTGGTGGCACTTTGTAATATCCAATATAAAGTGTTGCTTGTGACAATGTAAAATAGCGATGACACCAAAGCTCAACTTACCTTTTCTCCCTGGAGCCACGCTGGAAAGGCAAATGAAAGTGCTGCACTTCAAAGACTGGTAAGAAGGGTGGATCAAAATTGCGAATCGCCATTTTACGAAACAAACTTCCACATGTTCACGCATGTCGTGTTGCTTGTGACAAATGACACCAAAACCAATAAACCTCAATATCGGTAAAACGGTATACATTTACTCCAAGATTTGAGTTCAGATAGTAAATCTATGCTTTTTTCTCATAATAAAAACATTTTATAAACACTAAACATGAGCTTTAAAGTTTCGTGTCGAGTCTTAGTATTGTGCTGTGTTTGATGACACCAAAGGTCACAAGCAACACCAACTTTTTAAGAACTCTATATGAAACTTATTCAGATATGTAATATACTGCAATTGCGTTTAAAAGTAAATTTTGACTTTATACTATCAGTCAAATTTCAATCACGTGAGCTAAAACATCACATTTAATTTCTACATGATTTCTAAAAAGGTGATGCGTTGACCTCGTTTTAAGCACATGCCAAACAGCATTCAAATTTCACTTTCAAGTTGTTTATTTCATATTCTGTTGAACAGAGTATGTTGAGCTATCTCATTTTATCTCTTCTTCATATTATCAATTGATTACAAGCATTAACCCAATGAAAAAAGCCCATAATTAAGTAAAAATCAAATTTTCTTAACACTGGTATCAGGCGGGCACCTTTTGACCTTGGCTCATATATATATATATATATATATATATATATATATATATATATATATATATATATATATATATATATATATATATATATATATATATATACTGTTTGTTTGTCTTAAGAGTCATGACACGATTGCAACACTTAAATAAGATACAAACTCCAGAATAAAGTATGAGATGGCTGGAAGGTAGATAGATGATAAATCTCGAGTTTATGAATGTCAAATGCACCTAAAATCAAGTATGACAAGAGATACATTAATTAATAATTATATCAACATTTGTAAAGCATGTTTCGACGAATTCGTTAAGTCCAATGCGCTTTAGAATGCTCCATTTCCCCCCCCCCCCCAGCAGGCCATAGGGAGCTACATTCATTTCGCACGTTACATGTTGCTTGTGGGGATACGTAATATCTTTTCTTTCCTATGTCCCTCATTGACTATGGCCAGGTACACATGAGTGAGATCACAATGGGAGTGAGATAATAATGTGTGAACTGCTTTACCCAAGTAGACAACGTCGGCATAGGAGATTTCAATATAACATAACCACGCTTCACATTGCTTGGCTCAGGTTCAAGACCGTACCGTTGATCCCCTGGTAGTAACTGACGTTTAAATAGTATCAGAACTTGATCTTACGGGCAGCTTGTCCTCGTGTTTAGTCTGTGACAAATGAAAAATTCCACTCAGATACAAGCATTGGATTTCCACCAAAATGGATAATAAATGTTAATTTACATATCAATAACTAACAATAATTAAACTACGATAGTTTATTTTCATCAAAACAGAACATAATATAGTATCATCTCTCAAAAATATAACATATCCGTCTGTTTTTCTGTCAAGAAAATAATAATATCTACTCAAACATTCCAGATTTAAGACTCAAAACCACATGGAAAGGTGAAACAATTTTATGGAGAATGTAGAGTTGATAGCGTAGAGTTTCTTCTTCTTCTTCTTCTTCTTCTTCTTCTTCTTCTTCTTCTTCTTCTTCTTCTTCTTCTTCTTTTTCTTCTTCTTCTTCTTCTTCTTCTTCTTCTTCTTCTTCTTCTTCTTTTTCTTCTTCTTCATACAATCCGAGTAGTTAAGTTGGTCCTCGTATTATTGTCGATGTGCACATCCATATGCAAAAAAAAGATGGTTGGTACTTTCCAGATAGTCTAAAGTGTTTTTTGAACTCCTTGAAACGTTACTGACAAAATTACTCAGCTCAAACATAACGTATTTTACCGTCTGGAAGAAACAACAATTCGCTATCATTTATTGATGAAAATATTAAATTGGAAGAAATTTGCCTTTTTATAAGAAAAAAAAAGACTTTAAACGTTAGTACATTTTATTTGGACAGAGAGATGCTGTTACCGTCCGGGTCTTCTTTTGCGTCTGAGTATGGTGAGAAAAGTGAGTAAATAACCTTTCCAAACACCACCCCCTTTCCAAAAAACACCCCAAAAAACCAAGGGGATTTGAACTCTAGACAAATGTGCAGAAAAGAGACCTATCATGGATACAGCTGTAGTGAACAGCTAAAGAGTAGGTGGAGGGTGTGCGACATTCCATCTAAGTTAGTAAGTAGGTATTTATTTTTAATATCCCTCGCTGCTTTTCGGCAGGTACACACTCACACTTTCCTTTTTTTATGGTTTTTTTAAATTATTTTTTTACACATGTCTTCTAAGTCAGTAAGTATTTGTACGTTATAAACATGTACCCTTCACTGCCTTTCGCCCAGGACATGCTCACGATTTCGTTCGTTAAAAAATACTTATATTTATTTACTTAAGCCCTAAACCCCAGTCGAAGCATAAGCCATCAATGATGCTTCTCCATTTCACTCTACTTTGGGTTGTCTTCTTCACCTGCTTCCATGAGTATAAACCCTCTTTGCTTCCACACTATAGCACGATCGCCATCTCTTGGTCTTTTTTTTCTTTCTTTTTTAAAAATAAACATAAATACAAACCTGTTTGTATTTTACACAAAATCAACACAGTGAATTCAACACAATCAAGGTCATGATTCAGGGGGGCTATCAATGTCCATAGAGGCATCCTTGTGTAATCCCTGAGCACGCTGGTAAGGTGGGGAGTTGGCGCTTTGAAAACTTCCTTGGGTTGATTTGTTGGGAAACGGTGCCTCAGACAATGTTGCGGATCCTGCACTGGTCGCCAGAATAGGGGCCTCTTTGAGGGGAGTGATGACATTATCATCGCCATAGTCTTGATTATTGGCGGTGGCCGTAGTAGGCGTGATCGTCCTGGGTCTGTCGATACAGAAGTTGGAGTTGACTGGAGTGGGTTCGCGGTTAAAAGATGACTCTCCTCGGAGGAAGGATTCTAGCTTGTCTACGCATGCGTCTTGGTAATCGTGGATCCATCTGGGATAGACAATGTGAGAATATTAGTATAACTAT
>NC_088362.1:36698225-36703225 GCF_034508935.2 Berghia stephanieae
GAGGTCACGAAGTTCTCGCTGAAATCTGAAGGACATAATATTATAAATGTACATGTATAAACAAACAAAGAAAAAAAGTATTTTGATTTCCTTTTCTTCTCCCCTCCCCCCCCCTCCCCTTCTCTCTCTCTCTCTCTCTTTCTCTCTCTCTCTCTCTCTCTCTCTCTCTCTCTCTCTCTCTCTCTCTCTCTCTCTCTCTCTAATCACAAACACACACACGCGCGCGCGCGAGCGCGTAATTAATTCTTTACTCGTCTTTTAATGAATATAATCTCCCTATTTCAAGACATGCTTGCCCCCCCCCCCCCCCCCCCCAAGCGTCAACAGAATCTCAATACTACCCCAAGCAGTTTGACCCACGCACCTTTTTCTAGTAACAGAACAGGGCATTTCCAGACTTTCTTTGAGGTCATCCTCGGACAGTCTCAACAACAAGTCTCCGTCCACTTGGCAGGCCTGGAAGACGTCCGTAAAACCAGTGAAGCCAACCTGACACAACCAGGAACAATCAATATTTATTGCATCAATCAGTGTGTAATACGGCAGGACACGTAACAGTGTTCCTCACCATTCTGCTCCTTCCTATAAATAGTAATGTGTAATGACATCAAGCATACGCAAACAACTGTGACGTTTAAATGTGACCCGCCGTGTCCGTCTAGAATTATGTCGGAATGAACTTGATTTCTAAAAAAAAGAATGAGATTCTATGTAGCTCAATATCTACTAACCGTGCTCAAAGCACTTTACTAAAGGTCCCAAATCCAACAGCAATTCTAAACACGTAGGACGAAAAATGACGTTTGCAAGACGGTATCACAAATTTTTTTCCGAATGACAAAGCAAAAGAGAAAAAAAACAAAACAAATAGCATATAATATTTATATATAGAAAAGTGAGTGGAGCAGGCACTTATGTTGATAATAACAAGGAATGAAGTGAGCGGGAAAGTGCCAGAAGATAACAGAGAATAAAAACTTCGCGGCGGCGATGGGGGCTCGAACCCGCGATCTTACTGGTACGGCAACTCCGCCTGTGTGAGTTATCCACGATCCGGAAGTTTTTATTCTCTGTTGTCTTCTGGCATTTTTCTACTTACTTCATTTCTTGTTATATTCATATATACAAACTTATCTACACCGACTTTCCAAGGACACCAACCTGTGCAATCCAATGTACAACATCGTCTATTGTCCACAAAGGAACTTGTTGAGACAGCTTGTGTGGGATTTCTTCTCCGATAATCCTCAAGGCCTGACCTGCTAGTCTGGAGGCCACACGGTTTGGGGTACTGGCCAACCATTTCAAAGGTTCCACAGCTCCAATCTTATACAGAACCTGGAATAACATCGTAAAATCTATTATAATGTTGAATTCTGGCATTTTGTTTCACCTCTGAACCAGGAATCTGAATGTCTTTTAAATAATAGTTATTCCCTTTTAATTGAAGTTGTGCTCACTTATTTGTAGATCTGCTAATCAAAATTATTATGGGCTCATTGTTGTAATGGAAAACTCTCAAACCAACGCAAAATATTGTTCATTACAACAATGCTTAATCAAGACCACAATTGCGATCGATTATCAGACCTGCAAATATGTGTACACGGAACAGTGGGGAAAAGATCGAGTTTGTATCATTTGACAACAAATACATCAAGACTTATCATCCCGTTCATTGAACAGTTACCTATGCTTGTACATCAAGACCCACCATCCGTCCATTGATGGGATATCTATGCTTGTACATCAAGACCTATCATCCCGTCCATTGATGGGATATCTATGCTTGTACATCAAAACCTATCATCCCGTTCATTGATGGGATATCTATGCTTGTACATCAAGACCTATCATCCCGTCCATTGATGGGATATTCATGCATGTACATCAAGACCTATCATCCCGTCCATTGATGGGATATCTATGCTTGTAAATAAAGACCTATCATCCCGTTCATTGAACGCATACCTATGCTTGAACATTAAGATTAAGTAATTTTGAAAACGTTTGTATGGAAGGATTTCCTTTTCATCGTTTTTGTAAAGACAACTATTGAAATATCGGCAATTAATGAAAAACTGAGGATCTGCCTAAAAATTAAAACAATAATAACTTTTTAAAGTGTCGAAAAGGTGTAGCTAAAGTAAAAGAAATAATTATGAACATGTATATATCGCATTTCCACGGGTTAGCTATGCTCAATGCGCTCCACAATGTTTCCTTTAGCAGACCATAAGGAACTAGATTTTCATCTCACGGTGCCATTTGCCTATTAGGCGTTCTTTTCGTACTAACACTAACAGTAACAGTATCCGTCACTGCAGGGAGACACGTACTCATTCACACCTGAGTCGCTGGGGTAATATGTGCAAAGTGAAGTGTCTTAATCTAGGACATAAAGTCGGGACCAAATTTTGCACGATCACAGACACCCATCCGGCCACTGAACCATGCTTAACATTGTTTGAGTTTTGTGACAAGACGAGCCACGTACGCTGAACCAACGAGAATCAATTATAGTTACACAAGAGTTAATTAACTTCTCATTCATCATAATTGTTTCGGAGCTCAATGACATTTTATGTGTTTATTGTCATGTTTGACAGATCATAATCAAATCATATTCTAAATAGTGCTGACACTTATTTATAGACGGGACACAATCTTTATAGCCTATCAAGATCAATTCCCTTACATCTTTCCTGTCTTGTTCCGACTTTATTCCGGCCTCCATGACGAAATGAAAAGCGGCCAGAGACTGAGCCTCCTCCCTCTTGCTGGACAACACAGGAATCAGACGCTTAAGCCAACCAGGCGATCGGCCATGGCGGTGTGACGTGTCTCGCTGGGCGAACTCTGCCGGGTCGTGAGAATCCACAAAAGGCAACACCAAAGCCAACGTCCCAGAACTGACCACGGCATTTTCTATTTCCTTATTGGACACCAGAATACCAATGGCCAGCAGGGCGTAGTATCGAACACTATCATCCTCCACGAATGCCAGGGGGAATAACCATTCGGGAACTTTGTGCTTCGTCATTTCCTGCTGATTTTCGCTTCCGCCGTACAAGGCTAGATTGGACAAGGCGATGGCACAGTTTTTTAGGGTCACCCTGTCATTGCATCGACACCAAAAGGTGATGACGTCAGACCGCCCAGTTTGATGACGCGTGAACACGTGTCTTCTGACGTCTTGAAGAGACTCTCAAGGATCCCTGTACAGATCTGAGCTAATTCACAGTCACCGATACAGTCGTGGGTCATTTTGACCACCATCTCCAGGCCGGTCTCGGCAACTTGGCGTCTGGGTGGGGAAAAAATATATGTTGATATTATTACAATATAAAAATGTACTTTGGGCAACGGGTTTTTTAAAAACTCAATTTACGTTGCAAGCTTTATAACTTCAAAATGCACAAGAACACTTATGTGGATCATTTCCACGATTTAGCCAAGCGCAATGTTTATATACATTTATCCCCCCAATCAGTCATTAGAAACCAAATTGCCATTCCAGATAGTACAGGTCGCCTCTCAGGCATGCGTTAAGCACTCGCGTTTTTACAGTATTATCCGTCTCTGCATATTTACAGGCGTTCATTCACAATGCAGTCGAGTGTTGTAATACGTGTAAAGAGCCTTATTCGAGTAACATATGATGGGCTCATAATAGAAAAAAAATATTGTCAGTCATCGGGCACCGACCATCCTGAAAACTGCTGGATTTTATTTAAAAGACAAGACTGTATCATTGATCCACCGATGCCATTTTACTATCATGCTATATTCTGGTGTCACGTGACAGTTTATGAATTCTATATTATGTCGAATAACTTCTCAAAATAATGTTAAATAACTTTGTAGAACTGGGGATATTTTTAAAATAAATAACTCACAGTTTTTATATTGAACAAATTAAGATATCAAAAATAAAAACTATGAGCAAAAAATAAAGAGACGAAATGTTCCCATGCCGAACAAGTATAAAAATTCAAAATGGCAAAATGAGGACTTATACCAGTAACCTCTTCTTCATGAAAAAAAAACAAATAATAAAACCACACTAAACAAAAACAGTCACCTGTTGTAGGTGGTGAGTGATTGTTCTAGAAGACGTGCGGAAACCTTCATCAACTCCCTGTTGCTGGATGCCACATTGCCTACGATGATGTCTAAGGCACTCTCCGTCCTGAGAATGTCACACAACTCATATGCCAAATCTTTACCTGCTGGAAGAATGGAAAGGTTAAAACAGAAGGATGTTACCTGATGTGTGGGGCATTCCCCTACCTGACAAATATTGGATACGCTTCTGTCAAATTGAATTCTTTGCATAAATGGAAAGGGAACAAAACAGATAATCAAATTATGTGATTTAGTAGCAAATCACTGGAGTTAACTCTCTCCTTACCGGCTATTTTCCGGATTTTCCTCAAAACTTCACACCCAACCTATATAAAAATACATTTATTTTACTCAAACACAAAAGCTGTTAATTCTTGCTATACATATTTTTTGCTAATCGAGCTCTTCAACACACTGTTAATATATTTTAACTATAGCAAACATTTTTGTTCAAATATTATGATGTACAAAATAAATTTGAATAACAAAAATGTTGGCTGCATCGTAACAAAATGTGACGATTTTCCTATGGGTGGTAAGGAGGGGGTTAAGTAATGATAACAATAATAAGTATGATTTTTAAAAAGCTCAAGTAAGATAAACATAACGGCGACGACGACGACGACGATGATGATGATGATGATGATGATGATGATGATGATGATGATGATGATGATGATGATGATGATGATGATAATAATAATTTTTTTATAAAAAAAAAGAAGAAGAAGAAGAAGGATGATGATGATGATGATGATGATGATGATGATGATGATGATGATGATGATGATAACGACGACGACGATCGTGATAAAGATAAAAATACAGTTTGACTATGGGTGTCCCGACAGTTCAGACAGTCCAGCATTCAC
>NC_088362.1:36708225-36735725 GCF_034508935.2 Berghia stephanieae
ACACACAAAATCATATATATATATATATATATAAAATATATATATATATATATATTATATATTTTTTATTTAAAAACAGGGTTGGAGGTCGAATTGGTCCGTACAGCCCATGTTAAATGTTTCCAACGAGCACAGGAATCCTCACAAATTTATAAATTGTAAAACTATTTTTGAGAACGATTCACGGGTAAATTATGGACAGTTTCTGATGTAAGGAAAAGACGAGATACGGATCGTAAGGCTCAAGCCCAGGTTCTTCTAGGACTAATAAAGCGATACATTCATTATCCACCAAGCCATATTTCTCACACCTCTTGTTCTAAAAATAAATCGTACTGGGTGTTGAATGATCAAAAAGGAGGGGGGTGAATCAAAAGTAGGCATAGCATGACTTAGCTGTGTCATTACAAAAACCGATTTCTTAACTCTCTCCAGTTCCAAATGATTGAAAATCGAGTCCGACAATCACATGACCCACTATTTGTGCGACATCGAAAACATTGCAAAGACTGGTGAAGGTTGGTCTAAATTCATTTAAGCGGTTGATCCTTCTATATTTATCCATTTTTTTTCCAAACTGTCTTCATGGTTCACTACTTCTAGAGCATTCTCTGATGAATGGGATGGAATGGCTTTGAATGGTTAAAGGTCGGACCTTATTTCACCTATGTAAATTATATGCGTCTCTCTACATCTTTGTGGCCTTGAAATCGATGTGTACACGTAGGTTGAGAAATATTTCTCACTCTGTAATTATTAATTAAATTCAACATCACATCGTATATAAAGGAATGATCTTATTGGTTGGTAAAGGCAGGGGCGTGGCTCTATTGGTTCAAATGGTGCCTGGCACCACATCCATGTTTTAAAAATGGATAACAGCATTTTTAAAAATATATAAAACTGAGAAATGGTATATATCGCCTTTTATCAACAGTACGAAACAGACTCCCTTTCTGTCACAACACCTTCTACCCACGCTTTTCTCCCGATTCACACAGTCCGTTGATGACTGTCAGCGACTGTGTACCATGGCTGAGCGAGTGACTGGATTTCCCCACTCAAACGATTGCAAGGAGCGGATTTTTGCTGGCACCATTTAAGGCTATTACTATAGTGTTGCCACATTGAATACCTGAGAAAATGGCTCGATTTTTTACTATCTTCACATACGAGGAAAAACCCGCCTCAGGTGCCGAGAAATTTTTGCTCCAACTCTGTTGGACTGGGGAATAATAGCTAATGTTGGTCATTTACATCATAGCCATAGTATGGTAACTTCGACCATCTTTATTATTATCGAAATCACGATTATTAACAAGTTCATTTGTTTCTCTCTCTCTCTGTCGTGATTATTGTATATATTAATTTATTCTTATTATTTATTATTATTATTATTATTATTATTATTATTATTATTATTATTATTATTATATTATTATTATTATTATTATATTATTATTATTATTATTATTATTATCATTATCATTATCATCATCATCATCATCATCATCATTAATTATTATTATTGCTGCAAAAATTGATATGAAGGAATGTGAACGAGTTAAGTCAAACATTTCTTGATAGTGATGCTATATGCTAAATGCATGATCTTCGCGTGAATATGCGTGTTAGACTTTGTGTGTGTGTGTGTGTGTGTGTGTGTGCGCGTTCATCACACACACCCACACACACACACACACACATACAGAGATAGGTAGATAGATAGATAGATAGATAGATAGATAGATAGATAGATAGATAGATAGAGAGAGAGAGAGAGAGAGAGAGAGAGAGAGAGGAGAGAGATCTTGTATGGTGTCATGTTTGATTTCCGAAGTGGAATGGGGTTGTTTCATGACGTAACTACATTACTCTTTTAATAGGCTATGGGCTGTTTACATTCTTACGCTTTGTAAGTTTTTGAAATTACCCTTTGTTCGATTGACATTCAATGTCTGCATGTATCCCTTTAGTCATTTTCCTCAGTGTCCAATCTCCAATCAATATATTCGTTCATGATTTCTATAAACAAACTATTGAAAAGATTTGCAGGGATAGAAACATCACCATGCAAATTTACTTTACAAGTATGTAAGTTTTTTTTCTTTCTTTTATATTTACAAATGTAGCATGTGTAAGTCATTTTCGTCTGGCACCACTTTATACTGTAAGCATGCCACGCCGCTGGGTAAGGGTCACATTAACGATGGTTCACATTCATTTTATTAAAGTTTTATTTTAGCAATAACGGAGTTCATCTCACTCCAGTAATATTTCGGTAGGCTTAGAAAAACTTTACCTTCAAATATTAGATCATCTTTCGTTTAATAGCCTTCTCTTTTAATTAATTTCAAATTAGTGAATACTTTTCGTTCTACATTCTGTCACGTAGCCACTCGTTATAAAAGCTGATCGATCTAATCTTCCTCACGCACTTCTCTCAATAACCTATGCCCTGACGGCCATACTATTCCACTCCTCATATTAGCTATGTTTTCGAGATTTATATCTTACTCTCGGGACTTTGTGGAGCACTTCACTAGTTTTGATTTCGGCCATCAAGACGTCGGAGCTTCCTTTGTCACCTTTGCCAGTTCAATCACTGTCAAGAATTTATCAAGCCTGGGTTCTTCGGTGGAATAACTGCAACTACTCTCAAACTGGAAGTGGAACCCCACAAGTCCGCCCGCCATTATCTAACATTATCATCATCTCATAAAGAACGCATAAGATACGTAATATCATTATATTCTCATTTGTAGCTGTAATCACCATTCATTTAATTAAATTTTTTTTCTACTCATATCATCTTAAATCAAAGCGTCATTTGTTGTTTATTTTAAAAAGTTCTAGTAAATTCTGGGGACCTTATTCTTAACATCTTTATTTTATGCATGTATTCCAGTTAGCTCCCAAGAACTCATTTAGACCATGACATATTATAGTATAAGGTATGGATGATTTCTAGAAGGCATTAATCAATGACATCATTATGATTAAAACTAATTTTGCTGGAAAGATGAATTGGTTTATTTCCAAAATAGCCCTCTAAAACTATAGAGGGAAAATAAAATAAGGTTGAGTTTTGACTTAAATGAAATCTGGTTATAAAATATGTTTTGATTCCTACCTAAAGTTTGATGTGATTCGATCAATTTCAAGAAAATAGCGCGGCCCGTCTCAGTCGAATGTATATTCAAAACCAGACGATCTGAACTAATACCTTCGGTTTGATCAACCTTCTTAACGAATACCTTCAACCCTCTGAACTAATACCATGGGTTAGATCAACCCTCTGAACTAATACCATGGGTTCGATCAACCCTCTGAACTAATAACATGGGTTTGATCAACCCTCTGAATTAATACCATGGGTTAGATCAACCCTCTGAACTAATACCATGGGTTAGATCAACCCTCTGAACTAATAACATGGGTTTGATCAACCCTCTGAACTAATACCATGGGTTAGATCAACCCTCTGAACTAATACCATGGGTTAGATCAACCCTCTGAACTAATAACATGGGTTAGATCAACCCTCTGAACTAATACCATGGGTTCGATCAATCCGAAATATAAGGGGAATATCAGAGGTTTGATCAGCAAATAGGTGCTAAAGCTACTTCAGAGATTTGATCATCGGATCATCGATAATATATATATATATATATATATATATATATATATATATATATATATATATATATATATATATTATATATATCAGGACCGAAATATTTGACCCAGTGTCTATGTCGATATGGTCTAGATGACGAAAATTGAGTTGGATTTCAAAGTGATCAAAATTCGGAACTTTACCTATGTTGGGGTTTAAGAGACAAACTCACTCTTCTCATAAAATGAATTGAGACCCAGCAAGGTTCAAACTTAATGAAAACGTAACTCATCTCTGAATTGGTAAGAGAGAAGAAAATTGAGTTTCTAGACAGAATGAACAGAATTACGATATATTTATAAGCTTTTTTCGCTTTCAAATTTTAGCCCCTTAAGATCCCCAGATCACACAATGTGCGAGACTTTTTAAGGCAATTGTATAAGCTAAGATAAGATATAGACTTTATTGATCCTGAATGGAAATTATCATAATGTTACACACCATTCATCGTTATATTAGCACAGATTTATACACTGTCATGAACTAATTGATTAAAATACTCATACAATATAGACCAGTTACAAGCAATGCTATAAAAATCGGACATGAAAGTAGAACAGAGTTGGAATAATGGATTTGTAATGTAAATAAAATTTTGAAAATTGATTGGGAAGGGTACGGTAAAGATCCACTAAAAGGGTCCCTAGCCAACATCATTACTTCACGTGTAAGACGGGACATGGCGCCTGTTAGGCCATGTTACAATTTTTTTCCCACAGAGACAACTGATAACGGCCAGACACTCATTTACACCTCTGAGAGCAGTGAGATAATGTGAGAAAGGAGCCTTTTTCAACTATGAGCTGCTCAGAGCGGGACTTAAACTCGGGACTTACAGGTCATAAGGCGGACACCATACCACTAGATCACATAACTTTTTGCTAGTGAGTATATAGTGCGGCTATGTGGTCTAGTGGTATGACACTCGCGTTCGGATCGGAAGGTCCTGGGTTCGAGCCTCGCTCGACGCATAGTTGAGTCCTTGGAAAAGACTCTTTACTCACATTCTCTCACCGTACTCATGTGTAAAATGAGTATCTGGCCGTTAACAGCGTTGTCTTTGTCCGAAAAATTGTAATATCGCCTAACAGGTGTCATGTCTCGTCATACATGTTAAATTTTGCTGTTGACCAGGGACCCCTTGTAAAGCGCTTTGAGCACGTTAAGTGGATATTGCACTATATAAAAGCTTTTTTTTTTTAAGGGCAAAGTTTATTCCATTACTTCCGGTCCATATCGATGAAAGGGAAGGATAGAATAACAGCTGCAATCATATGGTGCACCGCGATAACACGAGGAGTGTTTGCGATGAATTCTGACGTCGGTTTGATGTTGTCCATGCCGCCGATTGGTGGCCACATTTAGCACTTGTAAAACACGATATAAAAACGTAAAGGTATGCACCACACGGGCGTCTAATTTAGTCTTTTATGTAGTTTCTTAATCTTCTTCTTTCTTTTATTGTTTAGCAATCATCCATTATAAAATAGCCCCTTGTAACAACGAATACTTGTAGATCTGATTATGATATTATTGGTGTCATGGAAATGCATTTCAATCCAAACAAAATAAGATCCAACACGACACTGTTCAATCAAGCCAATTTTGTGTTCGGTATTCAGACCTAGATATAAATATGTGCAAATAAGCCAATCGAGTGAAAATAAAATATGGTGGCACCAGATATTGAGAGAGAGAGAGAGAGAGAGAGAGAGAGAGAGAGAGAGCGAAGTGGAGGAGGAGGATGAAGAGGAGAGGTAATAGAGAGAGAAAGAAGGAAGAGGAGAAGGAGAGAAGGGAAAGAGAGGGAGAGAGAGTGAGAGGATGTGAGTATGGAGAGAGAGAGAGAGAGAGAGAGCGGAGAGAGGAGGGAGAGAGAAACAGAGAGAGGGAAGAGAGATAGAGAGAGGGGAGGAGGAGAAGGAGATGGCGAAGAAGAGGGAAAGACGGGAGAGAAGGGAGATAAAGTTGATGAGTGTGAGTAGAGAGAGAGGGGGGAGGAAGGGAGAGGATAATAGAGAGAAAGAAGGAGGAGGAGGAGGAGGAGGAGGGTGAGGATGAGGAGGGTGGGGAGGAGGAGGAGGAAAAGGAGAAGGAGAGAAGGGAAAGAGGGGGAGAGAGGGAGAGAGAGAGATTAGAGGATGTGAGTAAGGAGAGAGGAGGGAGGGAGAAACAGAGAGAGGGAAGAGAGATAGAGAGAGGGGAGGGGGAGAAGGAGGCGGTGGAGAGGAGGGAAAGACGGGAGAGAGGGGAGATAAAGTGGATGAGTGTGAGTAGATAGAGAGAGAGAGAGATAGCGAGAGAGAGAGAGAGAGATAGCGAGAGAGAGGGGGGGAGGAGGAGGAGGAGGAGGAAGGGAGAGGGTATCCATCAATAGGAGACAATGAGACGTCATCTGTCCTCACCTTCCCGTAAGTATTCAGATCCTCTAGACTAGAAGAGCTCTCCGTGGAGAAAGATCGGTGAGAGGCGTAGATGTAGCTCAGATCTCCAGTCTTGAGTTCCTCGTCCTGGGGGATCGTCTCCAGAAGTCGTCCAGAGGAAGTTCTCATCATGGCACTGCCATTCTCACCCAGCTCCACCTGGAGAGGCAATCAGTTAGAATGCATCAAATAAAACACACAAACAATCTGACCTACCGTCTCATTCTGGTATATGACGGGTATATAAGACACCAATAATTGTCTTTATGGTCCACATTATGACATTTTGTATATATGCTCATTGAGATGAATAAATAATAACAAAAATTAAAGTAACAGCTTAAAAAAAAAAACAAATAAAATAATAAATAAAAGCATTAAAACGTTACTAAAAACCAGATCGATGTATTGGTAACGTATTTGTGGTTTTATTGTTTTTTTGGTGTTGGCTGAAGAAGCGTTTTGATCCCGAAACGTTTCGTATTTGGTATTTTGTTTTTTGTTGAAGCTGTTATATTCATTTTTGTTTATTACTTTCTACAATCCACAGCTTCTAACAACTTAGTCTCACTTTGAGATGAATTCAAGTATTTTTCTCAAGTATTCAAGTCTTATATTTTCCGAATCTAGTTCACTCCAACATACTACCAAATTGGGGCGATAGGTCACAAACTGAAGACGCCTTTTATTCATTATGAGCACAATTGTTATTCTTAATATTATATAGATTAGGAGGAACCCCAAATAGTCTTAGGCCTGAGACGCCAAAGAGATTCAAAGAAGTCACTGCGTTAAGACTGGTTTAATCTTTTGGGGTCATCTCCTTGCATCGGTCAAAATAGGTGATTGAAACAAGACTAATAGGCCAAGATGAACAATGCTAATGTTGATGCTAAAGCTGTTAGAAGTTGTGGATTGTAAAAAGGAATACAAAAATAAATATTATAACGGCTTTTTAAAAATCAATTAAAAATTCTAAATACGTTTCGGCCAATAACATACACAGTAAAAACGTTAATACAACGTTTTAAACTCCGACAGACGGCAGAAAAATATTTTGGCACGTCCAATCCCAAAATACGAAGTCAAAATTTCATTTTTGTACCTTGCTTTTAAAAGTCACGTTCTGTTGTAATTCTGATCTTTGTAAAATGGTGCTAAATCCGTTTTAAATCAAATAAAATAAATCACGAATATTTCTATAGCACATCCATTATAAGATAAATCAAAGCACAATCCTGCACACTAAAATACGTTATTTAGAGGGTTCGGTCTAAATCACACATATTTTTACGACACACGCACACATACACTCGCTCGAATACAAATAGGGCTTCTACAATCACACACTTTGAAAGGAACCATTTAAGTCCTGCATTATTCAAAATCACACTGCGTAGCACGCCATAATAAACTACACATATCTATGCATATGCAATTTTTACACGGCTATATCCACTTCCGGTAATCAAGACCATGTGATATCGATCAGCTGTACCTAAACGTCACACACGATAATCAACATAAATACATAAGTACAGACACATACTCACTTCGATATATATATATATATATATATATATATATATATATATATATATATATATATATATATATATATTACATATGTATAGGATGTAAAAGACACAGCGAAAGAGGGAGAGAGAGAGAGCGAGAGAGAGAGAGAGAGAGAGAGAGAGAGAGAGAGAGAGTGAGAGAGAGAGAGAATATTTGAAAGAAAACTATAGAACAATCTTACCTTTTCAAATACCTCGGCCTTCGAGAGGTCCAGGTACACTCTGTTGCATTCGCTAATGTTCTGACCGGAACTGTTCTCGGCAGCTGTCAAGTGAACTTCTGTTTCCTCTACCAGTAGCTCCATGTCCTGGATAAGTGGATGAAACGAACACGACATCAAGGGTAAATCCAATGTTTAATGACAAAATTACAAACTCATCAAGATTTTGTTATTGTATAGAAGGAACGAAATCGACGTCATTCATTTCATTGTTTTTGTTTTCACAGCCATTTTGGTGATTGGTTCTCACAAATTATATCAATCAGACTATAAACTTTCAATGCTACACATAATTTTGTGTGTTGGTACGTTAGATCAGGCTGACGGATGTTGTGAATATTTTTAACCTAAACGCATAATATCGAATTGCTTGTAGCTTGTAGAAAAGGACACACGCGGATACATAAACCCCAGTTGATGTGAGAAAGAAAATACACATAGCCACGATAGTAACGTTTAAATATGGTAAAAGCTTATCTCAAATCGCTCATTTTCGGTACCATCGATCGATGAGTGAAGAAGAAATGGAACATTTGAAGGTGTTAATCCGATTATTTCCTATAGACTTGTAGGTGTTGATTTCCGTCTAAATGCTCCGTGTGTTGAGAAAAAAATCCGAGAATACGTCATGTTGCAGACACATGTTCATAAACCTAAAATTGAATTTAATTGATATTTGTGCCCCCCCCTCCCCTCCCAACCCAATTCCTTTTTGTTTAGTCCTTCACCGTCATGAGGTCCATGGAGCCGGAGTCTATCCCGGTTTCCATTGCGTGAAACGGACAATAGCAATTGCTTGCTATCTTTTCGATAGGACCTTGCTCTATAGCAAAGTACTTTCAGCCATATGGAGGAGGGAGGGCGGCTCAGAAAAAAAAATCTCGACTCCATCGCCGGATCGATCTAGAGCAAGTGCTCTACCAACTGAGCGATCGGGACCCTCATATTTGTGGCCCACCATCTCAAAACGGTATCATGACAGGGTGAACTAGATATGAAAAAGTGAATTTAGAGTTTAACTCTCACCTGCCGTCTCATAACGGTACTATGTCAGAATGGAACGTTTCCAGTTGAATTGATAGGAACTTTGAGTTTTTGGCAACAAAAGAAATTGTATATTATATTCTCCACCATACTGAATAGAATAGAATAGAATACGATGACCACTTTGCCTACATTGACAAAATACATTCAATAAACCGTAAACATTGTCTACATTCTACACCATACTGAATAGAATTTAACCCCGACATTCATAATTTGGCTATAAATTCAGAACACCCCGACATAAAACCTCTTTGAGACCGTGAGTCACACAAATAATGACAAATAACGAATCGTTAATTTAGTGCAATATCTGAAAATCTATCCATTATCTCGATAAAATAAATAAAACCAAGGCAAGTTTCATACCTATTTTTATAAAACATTAGATAAAATGATATGGATTTGAGGTTATGGGTCAACTTTTTGGCTTATGTTCTAAAGATAATATGATGATGGAATAACGCCCTGAATGTCGAAGAGTTGAATCCGACTGTGAGTGGCTAAACTTTGAATCCTTGGGGAAAAGGCCCTTTACTCACATTTATAATAAATAATAATAATCATAAATAAATAAATTCCCTTTATTCATCCCATAGGGGAAATTTGTCTCTAGGGTCTATTCCAAGGGAAGACTGGAATAACCCATGCGTCAACCGCAGTGCAGCGCCATACATTGAGCTAGGGCGATGTGACTTGCTTAAGGCCACACAGCGCTGCAGCGGGTGATCGTACTCGGTACATTTCGGGTACGAAGCAAAGACCGTACCACTGAGCCCTATACTTAGGTCTAAAATGAGTACCTAGCCAGTAACTGAATTGTCTCAGTCTAAGATATATTTTAATAGCAACTTACAGACTGTATGTCCCCTGAGACATGCTCAGTGCTGACACAGACACAGGTATTCAGACCCATAGTAAGCATATTTAAGGAAATTGCTCCATGTAATAACTCCGGATTCTGGTGTTTGTTTCAGCCCGTATATAATACCAGGTTGAAGTTATGGGTCACATAAAAGATCCCTGGACAAGGGGCCCGGTAACTCATTTGACATTTGACTCACATGCATACATAAACAAATACCCACTATAATACCCGCTATAATCCAGGCAGATTCGTGGGGTGGGGGGGGGGGGGGTGGCGAGCAAACCTTCCCTCTATCAATCAACCCAGCAGTGGTTGGATATATAGGTCTGAGATCTCTTGTAAAAATAAAAGTCTTTGCGATTGACCAATGTCCTCTTCAAAGGATGGCAAGCAATTTGAACAATAAAGTAACAGATGAAGGAGGAGTAGAAGGAAGAAGAAGAAGAATAAGAAGAAGGAGGAGGAGGAAGAGGAGGAAGAGGAGGAGGAGGAGAATGAGGAGGAGGAGGAGGAGGAGGAGGAGGAGGAGGAGGAGGAGGAAGGAGAAGAAGAAGAGAAGAAAGAGGAGGAGAAGGAGGAGAAAGAGGATGAAGGAGAGAGGAATTTATCTACCTTTTTTAACAGACTAGCATCGGACTGTGATCGTTCCAATTTTTTGTACAAGTCTTCACTCTTGGTTGTGTTACAATCCAAACTTTTGTTTTGCTGGAAAACATTCTCAGAATTAATTCGGTGGAGACCCGAATTGGGACTTTCCAGGAACATATCAATCTCTGCTTCGTCATCTTCCGTTCTCGAGTGGTCTCCATCCTTTCCTGCGTCAATTCTTAAGGAATTCATGGACAAGTCTCCTACATTGTCGTAGGGGTTCGTGCCTGGGGCGGATACATCACCATTCACTAAAATGTTACTGTTGCTTTTCACATGGGCAGCCATGTTGGAATTTTGGCGGTTCGTGGCTTGAGCGGGCTCGTCAACAGGATCGTCAGAATCTTCTGGAAAAGAAAACGCTTTAAATCCAGAAGGGGAGAAGGGAGATAATGGAGATGTGGGGGACACGAGGTTATCTATCCTGCCTTCAAAAGATGAAGAGTCGGTGAGTGATTGGTCAGAATCTGACTTTACGTCATCGTCGTTTTCGTTTGTGTTGTAGTTGTTGTTGATGTCCTCTTCCTCTTCCTCTTCCTCCTCCACGAAATCCTCTTGGACAGGTTGGAGGTTTAGTCTGACTTTCTTTTGGCAATGGGCATTGTCCGAGACGTTTTTCTCGGACGATTCAGATTTGGATTTTGTTGAATTTGATAGAGGGGACGACGATGATGATGATAGTGATCGCGGTGCTGATGATGACTGTGATGATGACGCGTGTGGATTCTCGTCTTTATCTATATCACTATTTTGGTTGTTGACTATTGCATGCCCAGGATTCAGTTCTGACCGATGGCTGCTGGTTTCAAGTGGATGAATGTCGTTTGAAGTTGATGACTCTGTGGCTGGCACGGCGCTTGACTCTTCTGATGTTTGTGTTTGGCTGCACTGATCGTCATTATGAACGTGTTGAGAATCAGATGGAAGTGGTGACGAGGATGATGATGATGATGATCGTGGTGGGGATTGTGGTATTAGTGGTGAATAATCCTGGGATTTAGGGGATGACTCGTGTGGGGGATGATGTGAAGATGGCAAATCGTGTGGAGGATGATGTGATGATGGCAAATCGTCTTCACGACTTCCACAGGAAGTCCCTTGTTTGTTTCCACTTTCTCGACGTTCTGAAAATGGAGAAAAGTATAATTAAAAGGATTAATAGAGCTTTGTTAGATCCTAATCAGATAATTTTATGAGTTTGGAATGTGTTCAAAGATGAAATGGACAATTCGAAGCAAACTTGTGACTCCAATATTACGCTGGGCCGTCAACTTTGAAAATCTGATTCATAATCAAAAATCGATAGAACGCCAGGGTGATGGAGATGCTAAAAATAAAACTTACAGTAAGATACGAGTCTTTATATGTTTTTAGGTGAGCAAATAAAGTTTCCTTCCGTGCAATAAGCTAAGCTTACATATTCTTTTTTCATTTTAACCTGAAAATACATTTCCGCACCGTATTAAAAGACAAAATGTAATTATTTTTGGGGTGGGAGTATAAAAATAAAAGCAACCTCCCTCATTGGAGGCATTTATATTTTACCTCCGTTTCCATCGTTTCTATTGTTAAGTTTATTTTCTATTGGTCAAGATTAAATGTCGATTGCATGCATCGGAGTCAATCCTACATAATACTCAGAAAAGTGAGTGTAGCAGGCACTTATGTTGATAACAACAAGAGATGAAGTGAGTAGGAAAGTGCCAGAAGACAATGAGAATAAAAAAATTTTCGCGGCGTGGATGGGGGTTTGAACCCGCGACCTTACTGGTACGACAACTCCGCCTGGCCGGGGAGAGCGTGGCTCTACCGCGGATAGCTCATGCAATAGAGTCACGCTCTCACCGGCCAGGCGAAGTTGTCGTACCAGTAAGGTCGCGGGTTCAAACCCCCATCACCGCCGAAAAAAAAATTATTTTTATTCTCTATTGTCTTCTGGCACTTTCCTACTCACTTCATCTCTTGTTGTTATCTACATAATACTGTTTGGAGACGGCTGGTCACAATTATGCTTAGAAATACATTCCGTCTCTTCATTGATGTTTTCAGATTCTACTTAAACAACGTGTTGGACTTGTCGGGTCTGTAGAGACGAGACAATCAAACAAGTTGAAGCATGAACTATTCATCAACTATCAGTCAATCGAAGGATTAAACATAAATAAACAAATAATACCCGTCTGCGCTTTGGTATCGGAAGATGCCACCGCTCAGGCATTCCATGAAGGGTTATAGGTATTCCATCAAACGAATGTCTGATGTCAACAGAAATCATTCATGTCATCAAATTGACCAAAATGGAGTTAATAATCTCGCCGACAGGGAAAGAAACGAAAGTGCCTGAAATGGGGTTCAAACCTGGGAACCCCCGGGTTTCAGTGCAATGCCAAAACACTTACAACCCTGCCCCAGGTGCTCAACGAATCAATGTTATGGGAACATGGAAAATCGCAGGGTCATGAAAAACACGTTATTTCAATATAAACAATGGATTCCTACAAAGTTTAGCTGGGGAACATTTTGTAAAACGCAGCTGATTGTCACTTATCTGATTATTGACTTGTCTTAATGTTGCTTGATAAAAAAAACTAGACGAAAAGAGTCATGTCATGTGCACCTGTCAATGTGATTTGACAAGGACATATCTATCTCTTCTGTCTCATTATGTAAAGGGAGGGCACTCATTGACCCGTATTTATAGACACAGAGTTACGATGACAGCAGACACAAACTGTCGTACTCTGAAAGGGAAAAATAACATTAAAGACTTTTGGCCAAAAAACTATTCCATCAAATATCGATCGGTTAAAATGACCTTCAGGTTATCGAAAACCCGCAAACCTGGGACTTCAAAAAAGAAGTCACAGGTTTCAGTGTTTATTTTAGAGGCCGACTGAATACTATTCTGTCCTAACAAAATAAATTTTTGTTTTTTGTTTAAAATCAAATTTGGCGACAAAACATTTCAAATCAATTATTAATAAATGAAGATTACCACCACCAACTTGTCAAAAACTCAAAAAGTCAGACTGATTCATTTTGACAGCTTATGGATCAGTTTAATCATTATTTGAGGTAAATAATTTAAATGCCCCCACCCCCACCCCGCCCCCCTCCCACTCCATCCCTGTTCCCGGACCAACATACAATGCAATCAAACGCATCCAGGCTTAAAACCAAGTTTTGTTCAACTCAGTGAATTGTAGCTATGCTGTGTATTATTGGCGGAGATAAAATCAGGATTAGTCATAAATAGGCCAATTAAAAGAACTGTTTGAAAAGAAAAGAACGAACGGAAGAATTTCTTTTTAATTATCTTTCCGTCTCATCTTTTGACTCCATTGATAACGCAGTGGAAGATTTACAATCTGATTGTCATGAAATGCCATCATGAGACCACGATTGTCATGAAATGTCATCATGAGACCACGATTGTCATGAAATGTCATCATGAGACCACGATTGTCATGAAATGTCATCATGAGACCACGATTGTCATGAAATGTCATCATGAGACCACGATTGTCATGAAATGTCATCATGAGACCACGATTGTCATGAAATGTCATCATGAGATCACGATTGTCATGAAATGTCATCATGAGACCACGATTGTCATGAAATGCCATCATGAGACCACGATTGTCATGAAATGTCATCATGAGACCACGATTGTCATGAAATGTCATCATGAGACCACGATTGTCATGAAATGTCATCATGAGACCACGATTGTCATAAAATGTCATCATGATACCACGATTGTCATGAAATGTCATCATGAGACCACGATTGTCATGAAATGTCATCATGAGACCGCGATTGTCATGAAATGTCATCATGAGACCACGATTGTCATGAAATGTCATCATGAGACCACGATTGTCATGAAATGTCATGATGAGACCACGGCTAATATCGTTATCTGTATTTTGTGCCCAAAGAAATTATGAGAAGCGCCCTGAGGCCCCGTGTGTAATGAGTTACACTATAGAAATATGCAATACTATCCAAACATTATTAAGACAAATACATCGGCGGTTGGGTGACTGGGAATGTGTAAGACTTCGCGGAAAGCTTGTGGTCAACTAACTCCTATCAAATGCGCAGTAGACAATTTTACCTGTCCGTTTAACGATGCAGAATCGGGACAAGCTCCCGGCCTCAAGGCTATAAATGGCGACATATTTCAACATTATAAATGAAATACCATCGTGCCGTGCCAGGTAAAAACTGTCATCCAAGTGTTTCCCTCGTCCTTGACTCTCACGTCTAACCTTTTTAGGCTGGGTTAGAGAAAACTCTAACGTGACAAAACGTCGTATAATTTATACTAATAATACAGTAGTTGTCATATGACTCAAGCGATCGAATGTCGGGTGAATAGCATCGCTATATATATTTATTTTCTGTCAATGGATTTTCGGTTTTGACCAGATATTTCATGGGATAAGTTGTGATTTTAACTCACGCAACCCTAACACCGACTTTATCCGTAGTTTACCCGGGTTACTTTTACCCCATGCTTATTTATTAAATTTTTCTGAGACAAATTATAGGCGTGGTATCAAAGCTAATGTTTTCTGTTTTTACATGTTAATGGTAGTTGAATAAAACTATCTATGTACATGCTCCTTTATAATACATTTTTTTTCCAATTTTGAAAAGTAACAAAAATGTCTAGGATTGAGTGAGTTCAAGAAATTCGGTCTAGTTAACGGCTAAAAAAATACTTAGCACTTAAAGTGTGAAGACCAGACCTATACAGCAAGGACGAAACGTCTTCTTTCACTTTGATCAGAAAAGATTCACCCCATAGATTTAGAGCTTAAGATGAATCCTAAATCTTTAAAAGCCTTAATCCTAAGACATTGCAAAGTACAAGAGAATTCTTAGGTTTAGTTTTCTTTTTGCCAAGACGTGAGTCGATTTATAGAGGAAAGGTTTACTGTTCAAAATTTTTAAAAAGGTCTTTTCCCATTGTAAGGATAGGATACATTGGTTGGTGCGTTACCCAGATCAAAGGAGAAAAGATTTAAGTGCTTAAAGTCTTGAGTAGGTGGTTACTGTAAATGTCATTGATGGTAATGAGGTTGTGGGTTTGTTTTGACTATGAGGAATTCACAGCTGCCATGCCAGGGAACGGATGTTGTTTGTCATATATTTTAAAAGGTTGCTACTCTCTCTCTCTCTCTCTCTCTCTCTCTCTCTCTCTCTCTCTCTCTCTCTCTCCTTCTCTCGCTCACTCACTCACTCTCTTTTTTTCTCTCCCTATCTATCTATCTATCTATCTATCTATCTATCTATCTATCTATCTATCTATCTATCTATCTATCTATCTATCTATCTATCTATCTATCTATCTATCTATCTATCTATCTATCTATCTATCTATGTATATATATATATATATATATATATATATATATATAATATATATATTTATCTATCTGACTATCTGTTATATATGCATCCCTTTTCCCATCCCACCTCGTTTTCAGTTCAGAGACGATTTTTATATCGCCCTTCATTTCTTCATCAATTAATCTCTCCATCCATTAACCAATTTTATCTCAGTCTATCTATCTATCTATTGATCGATCGATGGGTCACTTAAGAATCTATTGATTTCCCATCCACCCATTCATGTATCTATGTATCAATCCACCCATACATTTATCTAACCATTCAACCCTATACTTATCTATCCATCATCTATTCTATCTATCTATCTATCTATCTATCTATCTATCTATCTATCTATCTATCTTTCTTTCTTTCTTTCTCATATATCAGTTCTCTCCTATTGACACAACCAAAACGATGTTAATGAAATCCAACCATTTGTTAGCAAGCACACAAGACAACTAATTCCTGCTATTGATATCCGTGCGCATGCGTCACTCACCAAGACTGAAGCAAAAAGAGGCGTCATCAGTCCTAGCATCAACAAATCTTTCATCTCTATCCTCATCAAAGCCATCTAAAGAATCAGCCTCCATTGAACATGATCGTCTTTTGTAATCCTCGTCAAGATCCACACATTCTCTAACATCTCCTACCCCGAAATCACTCCATATACAACTTTCTCTGGCTTTCACTCTTCGAACCACAACGATATCTTCGCTTTTGTTATCGCTTAAATCATCATAACTAGCCCACGTTTTCGTACCGTGAGATTTAAGACTCACAAGGGGTTGATTTGAAAACCCATCGGACCACGTGACCATTTTCTTACAAGCACAAGCTACACTCTCCTTCTCTAAACCGTGATGAACATTGCCATTGTCAATCACCTCAACGTCACTAATATCTTGGTCTCCATCATTTAAAATGTCTTCAACTACAGATCTAGAGTCAGATTCATCCCTTTCCCATTTGATGCAATCTTCATCATCGTCATCGTATTCTTCCTCTTGGATAGGGTATAAAATAAGCTCAGGCAATAGAGAAGTTTGTTCCATATTGAAAATACTCTCCACCACCTCCTCCCAAACATCCTCTTCCTCTCCCTCATCGCTATAATCATCTACATTATTGTTATCGTTGCCAGCATCAAACTCTTCGATAGCGTCGTTAAAATCGTCACTGTTGTTATCATCCAGATCTCCACTATACTCAACGGCTTTCTTGTAACCAAGGGACGCATTCTCCCATTCTCGGGAGCTTCCCTTGGCGACATCTTCCAAAGAACCTCCTTCAGGACTGTCCATAAACCCTGCAATGGAATTTAGTGAGTCAGGCTGAATCATGTAAAACTCGTCATCATCATCCCCGTCAGTATCACTACATGAATGGAAGTCTTTCTGGTGGTCTCTGCTGTCTTTAGCCATTGTGGCTTCCCCCTCTTCTTCTTCCTCTTTTTCCTTCTTCTCCTCCTCCTCCTCCTTCGCCTCCTCTTCCTCCTCCGCTTCCTTCTCCTTTTTCATCTTATCTTCTTCCCGCTGCCCCTCTCCTTTTTCATCTCTATCTCCTAATTTTTTACTTTCTTGTCCAACATTTGTCAGAATGATTCCCAATTCTTCCTCTTCATAGCCGTTTCCTAATCCTATTTCCTCCTGACCCCCATGAGAGGTACCTACAACATCCACACTATTAATAATATGTAACCCCGATTCACAAATACTGACACCGATCTGCTCACCATTTCCTTCATCAGAATTGCGTGTCCTAGTTTCACCCACAGGATTTAACTCATTCTTTCCGTGGTCATTATCATCATTCCTATCCAAATATTGTCTATCCAGGGATCCATCCTCGGCCACATTTTCATCACGTCCAAAGGTCATGTCAACTATTCCTTTAGATAGACTCTCTTCAGTTGGATCACTTTCCTCCTTTGGGTTGAGTTTGTTGAGCGCCAAGACTTGGTCCATCGACGCTGCCATCTCGTCTACAATATCGTTGCTTTCGTATGATAGAACATGTTCGGCGCATTTAACTGTTTCTTCATCGAAATCCATATCAATTCCTTCGACAGTGGACACATTCTCTACCTTTTCTCTGTTTCTTTCAATTATTAAAATGGCTTCATTTTGAGTGGCGACACCTATATTCGTGTCTTCTTGACACTCATCATGTTTCATTCCTGCGATTTCCTTCTTTTCAGAATTACTTTCCTCTACGAACGAATCTTGGTTCGACTGAATGCCTGATTTTTCTGTAGCATGGCTGTGCGTGTTAGTGACAAATAAATCCTTTTGCTCCAAGACCTTGACAGAAAATGTTTTTAATTCATACAAGCCTTTTTTCACAAGTGTAGGGCTGCGTAGTCCACGTTCAGGTTTTGGCGCTGATAATTTAGAAGATTGTTTTGTAATTCTTGATTCTTCCCCAAGATTCATGACACCTGGTTGGTCATTTTCATTTGTTTTCTCTACCTTATTTTCATCTATTTCAAGTGATGTGTAGTCTGCTGACAAATTCCGCTGTTCATTCATTTTATCTGTGATGAAATCACTGCCAGAAAAACAGTTAGATTTATGTCTTGAATTTGGCTTGTCACTCTCACTGCTTTGTTTTTTAATTTCAGCTCGTTTTGATAACAAACTGTGGATAGCATTTTTAGCCAATGAAGCCAGACGGGGCACGGCTGTACAATTGTCTTTTTGTCCCGATGTATAAAGGAGCTTGTCAAGCGCATTTGCTTCTAAATCACATTTCAGCTCACGAGTAAAATGACATGTATTATCTTCACTCCCATCACGGTTCGTCATATCCAAACGAATTTTGTCAGTCAATTCCAAACTAAAACAAGTCGAATCTTGGTCAGACACTCCCTGACTGTTTTTGTTTATTTGGTTATCGACATTTACACTGCCACCAACGGGAGACTTGTTCATAAACACGCTGTTACTGTTGTCGAAATCTGGCGAAGCTACGAGTCTCCATGATTCAAGATTTTCTCTTTCTTTCAAAGTCACACTAACTCCCTGGTCCAAGATATTTTCTTTGGGTATCTGGAATTCTCGCCAAAGGGACATCATGGTGCTTGGTAGAGACGGAATGTTCAAGCTTTGTAGAGGCTGTATATCTTGATCATTTGAGTTAGAGTCGGGAAATATGGCTTGGGCTAGCCCGAGATCGGTAGGTCGTTGGTTTATATTAACATCTTCTTTGTTGAGGCTACTCGTGTTGTGTCTAGGACCTAAATTACCTTCTATCTTTGCTAACCAACTTTCGTTAAATTTGTTTTTGAATAGATCGATACTGTTAGGAATTCTCAGTTTGTATTTTGATGTTTTTGAAACACTACATTTATTTGGCCACTTTTGTTCATTATTTTTCTCAGCATCCTCTTCATGTTTTGTGTGGACAGGAGCTTCATGTTTTGTGCTTTCATTATTCAAAACAGGCTCTAGGTAAACCGAATTATCAACGCTCGCTACATCATATGCATAACATTCTCTTGTTTCAAATATCGTTTTCTCCAATCCATTGTTAGAATTGGTATCACCACATGGATCATTGTCAACAAAAACCGTAGTTTCTCTGTCCAATTGTTCTTGATTATCGGAGATTGTTGACCAATCGGAGGGATAGTCATATGTATCTAAAAATACTACATCTTCTTCCGCTTCAAAAAACTCATGGAACGGTTCAAATGTGGTTGCCTTTGAGCTAGGCTTGAACTGGGCATCTGTACACCAGGGAGAATTATCACAACTTAATGGAGAATCTTGTGCAGACAAGAATGATTCGAAACTCTCACATAGTCCAGAGTGGAAGGATTCGACACCTTCTGAAATTTCCGATGAACAAATGCTTTGTTCTCCAGAGGTCGACCTGGTTCTTTCTGTCGACTCTTCACAAACCAACTGATCTTTGAATTGTGATTGGCAGATCAAAGGTGTGCTATCGGAAAAAGTCTCATCATTCAAAGACTTTGGAGCTGTAAATCTGCATTGTGGATTTTCTAAAACATCAGTAATAATTTCGAGACTATTGTCATTTTCTACGTTTCCACATTCTTTTTCTTTTTCATATAAATTAATATTCTCTAAATGATCTAATTCAACTTGCGATTCTCCACCCCTCTTCTGAAATTCTTTTGACTCTACAATAGCACCCTCTTGCAACGTATTGTCAATACGGGTGGGGGACTCGGGGTGGAGTATAACCAAGTCGGTATCTTCATTTCTAAGAACACCTCCACAATCATTTAAAATCGAAGTAGATTTTGACACACTATCATCCTGGTAGAACAATTCCTTCAAATCTTCACCCGTAGATTGGTCGAAACTTAAAAGCTCTATGTTTGAATATCCACTACGAATAACATCTCCACTTTGGCGCACAAGAACACAATTATCCTCAAATGAACATTCTAATTGGTCAACAACTCCGCCCGACACATTTTCATATTCACGGATTTTTACATCCTGAAAATCCTGTCCGTCATCAGCAACACCTCCATCCTCTCCACCAAGCGACCGACTTTCCAACCCGATTCCACAACACTCTTCCTCAAAGAAACACCTACCAACAACCACTGTAGAATTCCTTTGATCTGCCCGTCTGTCACAAGTTAAGGTATTTAGAGTGACGTTGATAAAAGAGCGTTCACGCTGAGGACAGGTATTTAAACCAGGCACCGACTCGAGTGACAACCCGCGCCTCCCGGCAGATAAGGTGGTCGTTGGGACATCGTAGGGGGCATTAAATAGTGACCTATCGCCTTGACCGTCGGGACAGTCCGAAATTAATTGAAGCGTTGAATGACTAGACCCGTCACGGTTGTGATTAGCCGTAGGTAGCCGTGCACTATTTTCATAGCTGTCCGTGTCCGTGTCTGTGTCCTTATCACCGATGTCACCGTCTATTGATTCGAAAGGTATTTTCACTGATTGCTGATTGAAACTGGGCAAAAAGACATTTTGGAGACCAATATTTGGGTTAGCATTAACTGAAGGCTGGATTCCCAAAACGTGTTCTTTGTTTTTATTTCCGACACTATCATGTTGGGTACCATCGATATGACCTTGACCTAATTCTGTTACAGACTCCTGTATAATCTCAGCTTCACTGACAGTGTACAATTCAGATGGTTTATCGACTATTACCAAATCATCACAGATATATTCGACCACAGATGTTTCATTATCAGTTCCAACCATAACACAATCGTCTTCATCAATTACTTTCTCACACCAGACGGATGAGACTGGTTCGTCTCGGTCTACGATATCGCCATTTCTGTTCGATTGCCTGTCAATTTCATTATCTACTATTTTATACTCATCACTTTCTTTTTCAGTCCAGTTTCGACGGGTGAATTTTTCCCATCTCTTCCCCATTTCTCCAGTGTCAGAATAAAACATTTTATCGATAGGTGACACTTCATCAATAACAATTGTGTCAACATTTTCAGGCGTTATTTTCCCTAATGCCTCGCGTAAATTATCACAGGTAATCACGTAATCAACTTCCATTACTTTTCCAGTTTCCCCATCCCCAATGAACTCACCAATATGTAGTGAAGGATTGAAATATTTGACAGTCATTTCAGAGAGAAATGCATTCCTCTCCTTTCCCTCAAAATCATTTCTTTTCATAGTCAACTCTCCCAAATGTCTACTAATAGAATTATTTTCATTGTCAACACTTTTTTCTGTCATACCATTAGTATTTTCAATTTGTTCCCGCTTTTCATTCGCCTCCTCTTCAATGTCATAGTTTTCTGCTTTGCTCAAAGTTTCCTCTGACTGTCCTGTTATACGAGCATCGCATTCAACCACGTCCGTTTTAAAACCACTTTCGATTGTATCTAAACATCCTGTAGGATTTCCTCTGTACAAAAATTCTGTTGACATTTTCTCTAATACAACATTCACTTCTTTCCCCTCAATACAATGTTTTTCATTTTTTTCATTATCACCTTTACTCACAATTAACTTAAGACCGGGTACCTCCTCTTCATCATTCGTAAATACATCTTTTTGCTTAGAAATAGTTTCTGTGCTTATTTCTCTGTCCGATTTTACAAATTTCGACGAATCTGTTTCAAGATAAACATTTCCACCTTCACATTCATCATCAAACTCACTTATTCCCAAATTAATATTTCCTCCCTCCTTTAGTTCTGTACATATTTTATTTAATGATATATCTCCTCTTGCCTCACACACCTCACTAGATCTCTCCACCATTCTCATATCACGTATCTCATCTTGGAGTTGACCCTCATTACTCGTGCAAAAGTCACCCAAATCAGTATTGTTATGGCACACAGTGTCAGATACATGAGTCTCTATGGTAACCTTATTTATCTCCCTTTCAATAATGAATTCTCTCTCTTTTCTTACAACACATTCTCTATCCGATTCTTCCCCGTCACCTACACAACATGCTTCATCATCATCATCATCATCATCATCATCATCATCATCATCATCATCTTTGATATTTCTTTGATTGTCATCTGAATGAAATAAATCTTTCCCCATAGACAGAGGAGAATTCGGGTCTCCCCCTGCAGGTAAAAAGGATCCAGTGAGGCATTCCCCGTCGGTTGGCGCAGCGGTTGTTTTCTCAGGTAGACAAGATAAATAATTTCTTTCACACCCTTTGACACGCGTGCCAATTACTTCCAAACTCGTGCCATTCAACAAACAATCACTCCAATTTTCTACGGAATTTTGTGTGAAAATATCATCATTCCAAATCGGATTATCGTTCTTGCTAGCTCCAATGTTTTTGTTATCAGGCAAATATTCAACGATTACATCAACCCTATCGTCCTTATTATTTATATCAACATCGGCATTAGCGCAGACGTCAACATTGTTATCCATATTTGTTTCACTCGCGTTGTCGTTTGCGCCAGAATAAAAATCAGTACAGTCTTTACCCTCTCTGACTCCCACGAAGCCTAAACCAATATCCACATCATTGCCAACATTTCTAATTCTATCACCGACATTTTCACTACCGACGTTATTTTTATCAAGGGTCATTCTGTTTCTGTTTAGCCTTTCATTAACACCAATATCACCAGCTTTATTGGCATTTCTATCTCCGATGATATCATTAAAACCAACACCAATATCATCATCTTTATACTCATTTCCACATCCAATCATTTCATCATTCTTAAGCCTCATATTAACAGCAGCGCATTCTTTATTACTTTCATTTTCATCTCCAAATAGAACATTCCGCTGTAGCCTTTCATCAACACCAACATCATCATCAATACTCACATTTCTATCTCCAAAAGTTTCATTCTCTATTAAATTTCCACTAATATCCATAACGCAACCAATATCTTTATTCCTATCATCAGCAATAATTTCCTCCTCATCAAACACCAATCGCCATTCAGACTGCGATATCACATTCCGAGTTTGAACGTAGGGATCTTCGTTCAAATCCTTATCTTCGATTACAAGATCCCTGCTGATTTCACTCACACGTGATGTGTTATCAGTTATAGATGGGAATCGCTTGGGTGTTGGATGGCAGTAATATAAAGACTTCTCTTCTAGATTTGATTCATTTCTAAACGTAAAGCCCTGATTCTTATCTTCCTTCGAACCTGGCTTCAATTTCGACGTACCTTCCACCAAGACTGTGTCAAGATTTATTTTATCTGCTTCAAATTTATCGGTAACGGTAGGTTTTATTTGAACCTGGGAAGAATTAATTTTTGCTTTTTCCTCCAATAAATCTTTGTGAGTCATACCCCCATAGCCGTCAGACATAGCTGATGACGTCATGCGAGTAGTAATTGTTTCGCTGACCTTCTTCACATTGCTTGAGTGTCGTAATTTCACTATTTCCTCCTCTCGAGTATTTTTGACTCGTTTTTTAGCAGACAGACAAGTTGGCTGTTCCTTGATGGTTTCAAATCGGCTTACAATTGACGAAATTTTGTCCCTTTGAATAAGCGGTATTTTTGACGGCCTCGTATCCCTATTCTTAGCCTCCTGTTTGATCAGAATGTTTGATCCAGCTTTCCTGATCGATTCTGAGATTACAAATTTCTCCCTGTTGGAATAAAATCTTGTCTTCGTTGTGCTTTCTTCGCGTTCGTTGAATTTTTTAACCCTTGACTTTAAAGGCTCAATGCCTGGCAGCTGTATAACTTGTTTTGCTGGAGTGATTTTCTCATAAAATGTTTTGGCTACTGTATGACTGTCATCAAAGCTTTGAGTACGAAGTAACATTTTGCGTTTTCGATTTTGCGATTCACTTGTCTCCATCGTCTCATTCATAGAAATTCCCGAGTCTTCAACAACTTTTGTTTCCAAAGAGCTCAGAATGTTAGAAAAATCACAACTTTGTATTCGCCTGAAATGTTGACGTTTTTTAGCTAGCGCTTTGATTCTCTGTTCGTCCAAGGCAGTCATGGCCTGTGACTCTGCTTTTTCTGGTTTTAAACATTCAGAAGTTTCCGATTTTGCCTGCACGTCATGGTGCAATTTACATGAACTGTTATCTCCGAGTTCCCTAGCTGAAGAATGTTTGATGTATTTGTTTGTATTCTCTTCACCACGAACAGTTTCTATTTTTTGGTCATCTTCACCCAACACTCCTTTCACACAAGGGACAGAACTGTTCACCGAATTATAAACTTCTCTCGATCCGTGCTGATGTTTGGAAAATTCTTTTACGACTGTTGCGCAATCTTTGGATGACTTTGTATAACTTGTCACAAATTCGGGAATTTCTGCCACAGTTGAGGAAGCCCCAGAATTTTCAAAATCGCTTAGTCTCTTTCTGAAGTCAGGAAAGACATTTTGTTCTTTTGATGGTCTCCTAGATAATCCTAGAGATTGGATGTATTCGTCTTGGAGTTTTCGTCGATCTAAGAGGGACAATGAAGATTTTCCTGAAAGATCATGGCGTGTTTTAATGGCAGACACATATTTTGATGATTTACACGACGATGAATGTGATAAAGAAGTGGATTTACCATTCGATGTTTGTGAAAATAATGACGATGATGATTGTGATGACGTTTTCGTATTTTGCGAATTAGTCGGAGATGAACACACCGGTCCCGAGCGGTTTTCATCTCTAATTTTGACGTCCTCTGAAAGCGTCCTGATATCCTCAGACCAAAGTGATGACGACATTTTTTCATCTTGAAATTCGTATCGACTTCTGTTGTGGTATGTCCGACTACCGCCGTGTTCGAATCCAGAGGACTCGCCATGACCAGCAGGACTTGCTAGACGATGTGACGAATTCGAAAAATGAAATACCTCAGGTGTTGGTGGATTCGAAAGTTGAGATATCCCATTGTCAACTTTGACGTCACAATCATCTGGTTTCCGTCTTTCCGTTGAAGTTGTAGAATTCCTTCGTCTGGAGGTAGTGCCTGTTTTAGATGTATCGATACCTAAAGATTTCAAATATCGTTCCTTGAATTCAGCTATATCTTTTTCAATCTTCTGTGTAATCGATTTTTCTTCCATCCCTCTACACATTTCCCTATTCTATAAATACCATATTCTATAAATAGCCCATTCTCTAAATTGTGTGTTGTATGAATGGACTGCACGAGAGTCTGAAGAATAACCATTCTCTCTTGTAAGAATCTCTCATGTTATACGAAACTAAACGGGATAAATGTTACCTTTTAAGAGTATGGATAGATACTCCCAAATAGTTCACGCAGCACTAATGCATCGTCTCACCAGGCGAGTTAAACTTCTAAATTAAATATAAATACACATTTATTATATGCCATCCCTCTTCTCTGTCCGGTTTTAATGCTATGTGTTTAAGTAAAATACATAACATTTACCGCCAAGTGAGACGTAGCAAAACACAAAACTATGAGAAACTTTAAATTAAATGTTTATAATATAATTGGTATATTTTAATGAAAACAGAAACTCCAAAATTGGCGTCAAACAACAAAAATAAAGAGCTGAGTGATGTCAACTTCATTCCTTCTACAAGGACTTTTATCTGAAACAATCTTTTTTGATTTATTCAAAATTTTATGATTTCATTTAAATTCAAGTTAAAGCGTCAGGTCTAGCCTGACATAATACCGGATAATGGTGGTGGGTTACATATGTAAATCACTGAAAGGCCATTGTGACGTAATTGTTGCTGAAATCGGTATGTTAATCTGGTGCCCTTGTTTATTCCACATTCGAAAGGTCATTATGATGTAACTGTTGTGAAAATTAAAATTGGTTTGTCATTGTGATGTTACTTATGTATTCGGCATCACTAAATAGTCATTATGATGTAATTTTGTGGTAGTTTGTATGTCAGTGTGATGTCACTTATGTATTCTGCATCACTAAATAGTCATTATGATGTAATAGTTGTGGTAGTTTGTATGTCAATGAGATGTCACTTATGTATTCTGCATCACTAAATAGTCATTATGATGTAATAGTTGTGGTAGTTTGTATGTCAATGAGATGTCACTTATGTATTCTGCATCACGAAATAGTCATTATGATGTAATAGTTGTGGTAGTTTGTATGTCAATGGGATGTCACTAATTTAATCGAAATCACTGATAATTCGTTATAATGTAATATTTGTGGAAATTGGTTTGTCAGTGTGATGTCACTTATCTATTAAAAATCACTGATAGGACTTTATGGTGTAATTGTAAGAAGTAAGCGATAGATAGACACAAAAAGACATTAACATAACAACACCACACGACGATACACAAAACAAACGCCGTAGACTGAAAATGGACGTGCACTTATTTGCAGGTCTGATAACCCACTTTAATATGGTCTCGTAGTTGTAATGGAAATACTTTCAAACCAACGCAAAATATTGTCAATTACAACATCAAGGCCATAAAAGCGCCCAGAGGTGAGACCTTCATATATGTACACGTTGCTGACACGTCGTATTTTCCATATTGACCAGAATTTCTGACTTGAAATATCAATGGCTGATCAGAAAATTGTCCAAAAATGTTGAATTTGAGAATTCCTGAGCATCATCTTAGCTCGTGAATATTTGAGTTATAAAATATCTCGCCAAAATGACCAAAACGATTTGTCGGTGGACAGTAGAAAACACATCATGCCCAAGTTAATATCGGATATCGGATGTAAACAAAATATGTGACCCGTTACACCAATTTGGTTTTATGTCGGAATTAACTTTATGAAGAAAAGTTACAAAATAGGGATCGAAAACTGGTGTAAGTTAAGACCTTAAAATATGTTTATGAAACAATGACAGACAAAGCAAGAAAGAAAAATACAATTTAAAATAACCATCCTAAAAATTCAGCCTGCCTCGACTGTTCCAGGTGTTTTGTCAAAGGTTGGTGGGAGCGTTTATCGTCCGTTTCCCGCGATAGAAATTGAGATAAACTCCTACTCATGGGCCCAATGCCTGTGGAGGACGGACTACATGATATTATATATCCAGAAAAATAATGGGTGAATTTTGGATTTTTGCTAGAAATCTAAGACGCTGACAGGAATTAATATGATGGTTGATTTTGTTTGGTTGTGGGAATGATGGTTGGGGTAACCTGGTTTGGATGGTTCAGGCTGATGGTGGGGTTGGTGGGGTGCCAAGTTGATGATGCTGGTA
>NC_088362.1:36738225-36743225 GCF_034508935.2 Berghia stephanieae
AAAAAATAATTAATAAATAAATGAATATAAACATTTATATAGAGCATTTCCACGGATTCACCATGCTCAATGCGCTTCAAATGTTGCATTTATTCCCACAGCAGTAAAACGTTAAAATTTTCTGGCCATAATTTTTTTTAAAAGGCCTTTTGTCAGTTTCCGTCAGTAAATCATAAACATGGTTCAAGTCTTTCATGTAATAACAATAACAGGATATAAATCATAACCATGGTTCAACTCTTCCCTGTTATAAGAATAATAGGATAAAGCTAGGGTCACCTTAGTACAGTCAGAATATTTAACTAGTCGACTACCGTCCTTCGGAAAGACACGTATTTAAAAATTTGGACAGAAAACTCGTCCTTCAAAATTTATATCGATCAATTTAAAAGACCCTCATCTCGGCAAATATTCTCAAACCTGGGACTTCTCAAACTCTTCTTTAGTCCCATGTTTGAGAGTTTTTGCTAAGATGAGGGTTATATAAATTGATCGATATAATTTTGAAGGTCGAGTTTTCTGTCCAAATTTTTAAATACGTGTTTTTTCCAGAGAACAGCTTTCCTTTCATTTTTCTTGACTTTTATTTCTTTCGTTGAAACTTGAAACGCCAACTGGGCTGTTGATCGAATAAATAAATAGAACATTTCACGTCATCCCTGGGAACCGACGTTTTCCATTAGAGTGATGGATGATGACAGGACCTTTTGTTCAAAGCAATCTCTTCCAATTGTTCATGAATATTTCATCTAATTTGTGACTTGTCGCCTCCATCTGGTATTATGTCGCAATGAACCGGACGCCAAAAAAAATCAATTTAATTAAAGTTAAGATCATCAGAAATAAAAACTGTTAAATAATTACAAATAGAGAAACGAATGTTTATATATTTATATTTCCACAATAAGACATATCTTACAGTACTATACCTTCAACCGCACGTGCGTTTATAACAACCTCAAGCACAAAAACGTGCTTTAAAGAGTTAAACATGTGGGCACTTTTTTACAAATTAATCTTTTATGTAGCGATGAAATAACGGACATTAACTTTATTGGTCTAGCCAAACAGATAACCGAAAGCAATTCTGAGTTTAATGTAATAAAGCTGTGAAGGAAAATATTTTGCGTTGTTATGAAAATATTTCCATTACAATTCAATTCAAAGGTTTATTACAAAAATGAGCCCATAACAATTGATTGGGTATTTGGGTTATCAGACCTGAAAACTAGTACACGTCTATGTAGACTGTGCCCTTACGAGGATATGCGTTGATTTAGAATGAAGGATAAAGCGGCAAATACAATTACTCCAACTGTTAAAACCTTTTAAATACTCTAAATGCAATTTATCATGTCTAAATCACACCGACACAATACCGCTATGAGGCGATCGGTCACCTTTTTTTGTTAGAAATTTGAGCTGTCTGAGGCGCACGTGTTTTGTCTTTCCACAACATTTCTATTTTGGTGAGTGGATATTGAATTCCCTCTTGCCTCTTTCTGGCTGGATCTCTATCGCATGTCGACTATCATTTATTGTTTGATTCGGGGTTGGCTTGTTTTGTTTTTTTCTCAACGGTCATCAAAACCTCCAAGCATTGTTCATATGATGTAGTCTCATGATAGCATTCTCAGTCACATTATTTTGTGATTTGTTATTATGTTAAGCAATGGAATGTGAGAGGGTAAGAAGAAGAAAAAGAAAAAGAAGAAGAAGAAGGAGAAGAAGAAGAAGAAGAAGAAGAAGAAGAAGAAGAAGAAGAAGAAGAAGAAGAAGAAGAAGAAGAAGGAGGAGGAGGAGGAGGAGGAGGAGGAGGAGGAGGAGGAAGAGGAGGAGGAGGGGAGGAGGAGGGAGGAGGAGGAGGAGAAGAAGAAGAAGAAGAAGAAGAAGAAGAAGAAGAAGAAGAAGAAGAGACAACGACGACGACGATAAGAAGATATGAAGTCTCTAGATCGAGCCATCCGAAAAGACAGAATATCCAAAAGGCCATGGATTCAAATACCACGCATTATACTTAATAGACACACTGTAACACCACGCCATGGACGCAATGTTAACAAAAAGTATCACCTTTTAGTCTAAAAATTATTAAGTCACCTATCTACGTGTTGACACGTTAAGTTAACACGGTTAAGACTATTAAGATAGGATTATTGCATTCTTGCGTTTTGGACGTGACCCCAATCTTGCGAAGGAGCGATGGGAATAGAGTTCGGAATACAAAACAAAACGTCAAAGTACAAGAAATATTTTGTTCTAGATCTCTAAAGCGATTTGATTTAGGAAATCTGATTAAAAGCTATTGAATAAAAGGAATTTAATGTTAGCTCAACTTGTCTGACTTTTAAATGGATTTAAAGTTTGACGTCACAAATTGTTTTCGTCAATCTTATATCGTCAAGCAGGAAGTAAATGTTGTTTGTGCACGTCACAGCCAGATAGTGAGCACTCTATGACCTCTTCTGAACGACTAAATGATAGCAAAACCCATCTCGTCACATCCATTCACAAGTCATCACCCCTCACCCCAAAAAGCACCAAAACATGTCTGCCATTCCAACCCCAGGGCATGTTCCTGATACCAATGCCCCGTGGCACAGGAAATAACATCACATGACGTCATCTTTCAATTTCAAACAGAAATTCAAAAATTGAAGAAGAAAACACATTTTCATTCTTTATGTCTGATAAACGACACAATCCGATAGGACGCAGACAAATGAGACATTAGAACTTTTTCATAAAAGAAAATATTTGTAAAACGCCAACAAAAACCTTTTGCGGTGGGTCGTATTTGATACTGCCGACGTGAGCATATATGCAGGTCTGACATCCGAACGCAATTATAGGCCTAGTTTAACATTGTTGTAATAGACAATATTTTGGGTATTTTTTTGTTGTTTTTTTTTTTGTTTCCGTTATAACATTGAGCCCATAAGGAATTGGGTTATAAGACCTGTAAATAAGTGCACGCCGGATACTGCATTAACACTCGGAGGACCCAGATGTGACGTCATTTTGTTCGGGGTTTTTTTCTTTATTCTTTAGTGTTGTTGTTGCTTCTTTTCTTTTTTTTTTTTTTTTTTTTTTTTTTTTTTTTTTTTTTTTTTTTTTAAAGAGGTTTGTTTGTTTTGGGTTTTTTTTTTCTTCTTCAACATCAACAATGTTAATACAATCCCTACTGGTCCCTTTTCGTTGCTATGCCGGATTATTACTCACTAAACGCGTTACTCAACGGTACAAATAAAGGTTACGTGGACTAATTTGCAAGTCTGGTCACGGAACAAAATTAGGGTAAGGTTTAGCATTGCTGCTGCAATGAACAATTTCATTATTAGGATTTGGTCCAAGTGTATATCCATTACAGCAATGAGCTGTAACCATTCGGGTTATCAGACCTGCAAATAAGTATACGTCGCTCTGAAAGTATTTCTATTACAGCAATGAGGCTGTAACCATTCGGGTTATCAGACCTGCAAATAAGTATACGTCGCTCTGAGAGTATTTCTATTACAGCAATGAGGCTGTAACCATTTGGGTTATCAACGTGTGCCGTTTAAAGGCCTAGGTATCACATTCATACGACGACGTGTACATGTTTTCAGGTCTGATAATCCAAATTGTTTGTGGGTTCATTGGTGTAATGGAAAAATACTCTCAAATCAACGCAAAATGTTGTACATTACAACAATGTTACATTCAGAAAAGTGAGTGGAGCAGGCACTTATGTTGATAACAACAAGAGATGAAGTGATTGGAAAGAGCCAGAAGACAATATAGAATAAAATATTTTCGCGGTGATGGGGGTTTGAACCCTCGACCTTACTGGTACGACAACTTCTACTCACTCCATCTCTTGTTGTTACCAATGTTAAGCGGAGCCCATGATCGCGTTCGATGCACCTTGATTGGAACTGGCTGTTCAGGCGCCAAAATATTTTTCAGTAGATACATCTCTATTTATTTATTACTTTCTGTTTCAACGACTAACATCATTATCAGTGCCAATCTATCATTTTAAACATGCTTATTAATTTAAGTTCACAATCAAAGTTTTAGAAGCTGCGGAATGTAAAGAGTAATAAACAAAAATGATTATGACAGCTTTGAAAAAAAAAATACTAAACACAGAGAAGATCTACAAAATATCTCTCGCATATCTGGACTTGAGTCATGTAATCATGTCTTTATTGTTTTCTCTTGTTGGCTGAAGAAGGGGTTTGAGCCCGAAGCGTTCCGTGTTTGGTATTTTGTTCTTTTTGAAGCTGTTATATTCATTTTTGTTTTATACTTTCACACAATGACGTATTTAATGTTCAGCATGGGCAAATATTCGATATCAACTGGGTATGTGAGCAAAAACAGTCATGAAAACAGGCAAACAGAATACAGAAAAAACATTGAGAAAAAAGAGTCGAACAGACTTAGAAACACACTGATATATTGAACCAGATAATTTGACAAAAAGAAAAACAACCAGAGTCTGAGGGGTAAATAGAGAGACATGTGTTGCAAAGCTACATTATTACAAATTCTAACGGCAGAGTGAAAATGGAGAGGCTTCGTATAGGAACGATACAGATAATGGACGTTTCGGGTACAAACCCTTTGTCAGCACAACAATACAGAAATTAACGAGGAAAACAAATAAAATACAATAAAATGCAAAATAACTTGTATCGCCTGTACTCAATGGTGGTTGCAGTATGAATTATTATTATTATTATTATTATTATTATTATTATTATTATTATTATTATTATTTATTATTATTATTATTATTATTATTATTATTACTATATTATTATCATTATTATTCTCTTCTTCTATTATTATATTATTATTATTATTATTATTATTATTATTACTATTATTATTATTATTATTATTATTATTATTATTATTATTATTATTATTATTTATACTACTATATTATTATCATTATTATTATTTTTCTTATATTATTATTATTATTTTACTATTATTATTATTATTAT
>NC_088362.1:36748225-36760725 GCF_034508935.2 Berghia stephanieae
CCAAATCCATGGACCTGGCGACTCTGAAGGGCTACTCCTTTATTCATTTTGGCTCAAGATTTATCACTCCAGCAGCAGCTTCTTATGGTTCACACTATTATGTTATGACGATCGACCCAATCAGCAAAGTCCGGTCCGCATTCGTGCACCGTCGCGAACCCGCCTGGTAGCATCGTCACAACACACCTTTCGACTAGATGCTCTGCCGTTTCGGGTTCTTGCCCACAGCGTGGACATATTGGACAGGAAGTTAGACCCCACTGATGTAACGCACCGGCCGTTAAGCCCCCCATAGACGCCGACATCCGCTGGTAGCGGGACGGATGACCTATCGCTGTGACCCGATCCCTGCGTTTATCGCAGATGATTTTTGCCCACATACGGGGAGATATTTTTTAGGCGATCGGCGATCGGGGGCGTGGCAGTATAAAAAAGTGGACAATTTTTTTCGGATTTTCGCTGTTTTCACGTCGGATTCGTGATCAGCGTCAAATTTACAATAGGTTTGATACTAAGAACTGTGTGTTTACTCCAAAAATTGGTGAAATTAGAAATAAATTTTAATTAATAGTGAGGCTACGATCACAGTTACTGTCTATTATTCTATCTTTCGTCTTGCGCACAATAGTGATTACTTCTCACTAAATTATATCAATTAGACTGTTGAAGGAACGAAATTGACATCATTCCACTCTTTGTTATTGTATTAAGGCAGTCATTTTGGTAATTAGTTCTCACTAAATTATATCAATCAGACTTTTAACGTTCAAGGTTACTTGTAGTTTTGTGTGACGGTACGTTATTTCCGACTGGTGGATGTTGTGAGCATTTTACCTAAACTCATAGCATCAATAACCGTCCAAGATATTCCCATCATATGTAGCAATAGCTATAAGAGAGAGAGAGAGAGAGAGAGAGAGAGAGAGAGAGAGAGAGAGAGAGAGAGAGAAAGAGAAAGAGAGAGAAAAATTTACTTGCGCTATATATACCGCTATATTCAATAAAGGTGCTCAAATCACTTTATAAGGGTCTTTGGCCAACATAAAAACATGTTAGACGAGACATGACTGTTAAGCGATATTGCAATTGTTTCCCGACAGAGACGACGCTGTAAACAGCGAGGTACTCATTTTAACAGTGAACAAGGTGAGAGAATGCGAGTAAAGAGCCTTTTCCAAGGACTCAATTATGCGCCACTCAGAGCGGGACTCGAATCCAGTACTGTCCGATCCAAAGGCGAGTGTCATTTCACAAGATCACATGCATAGCCGCACAAAAAAGTGATGAGAGAATAGATTCATATGTATTGAAGGAGGAGAGAACGGATGGAGTGAGTAAAGTTCTTGGATATTTTAGAAGGAACCAAATTGACGTCACTCATCTCATTGTTATTGTTTTTAGACACCTATTTTTATGATTAGTTCTCATTAAAATATATCAGACTATAACGTTCAAGATTCCATGTAGATCTTTGGGCTGGAGTGATATTTCTGGCTGGCGGACTTTGTGAGTATTTTAATTTAACACAGAGCATCAATAGAAGGAATGAATTTGACGTTAGTCAACCCGTTGTTATTGCTTTTAGACAGCATTTTATAATTAACTTATCACTAAGTTATATCAATCAGACAATGAACGTTCGCGTTTGCAGTTTTGTGTGTTAATATGTTATACCCCGATGGAGATGTCGTGAGTATTTTTCCAATACGCATAACATCCATACATTTGCAATCCGATTTAAGTTTAAAAGCAACGTAGACCACGGAAATTTTTCAATTTTGTGGACAATAAAGATTTGTTATTTATCGTCATTATTATTATTATTATTATTATTATTATTATTATTATTATTATTATTATTATTATTATTATTATTATTATTATTATTATTATTATTATTATTATTATTATTATTATTTATAAAACAAATCGACAGTGTTCCCGTGGCAGGTGAAACGGGTACTCCTCGGGACTACTCGCATTCGCACCCCCCCCCCCCCCAACCACCACTGCCACCACACACACGCACACAGCTCTTTTTTTTTGGGGGGGGGGGGGGGGGCGTTGTTTGTAGAGTATAATTCAGGGTTACAATGCCCACCCCTGCCATCACGTAGTCAAGGCTTTTTGGCATCTGCCAATCCCAAATGTCTGTGTCAAGGTCGACCGTCATGTCGCGTCAACGGGTGAGGAGGAAAAAAAAAAAAAAAGAACTGGCATATTATTATATCATTACATTGAAAATTATGAAAACTATTTTTTATTTTGTATGAAATCCTTTATAAATTTTACGATGATCAAGAATGAAACTTTTGCCATCTACCTCTTCCTGGTGCAACATTTATAAAAATATTATTTTAAAAAAATAATAACACAGCATTTATTTGGCGCAATATCCACGTGCTCAAAGCGCTTTACAAGGGGTCCCAAGGCAACAGCAATATTAAACTTGAAAGACGAGACATGACGCCTGTCAGGCGATGTGACATTTTTTCCTAACAAATTCAACGAACGGCCATGTACTCATTTTACACCTGAGTACGGTGAGAAAATGTGAGTAAAGAGCATTTTCCAAGGACTCAACTCTGCGCAACGCAGAGCGGGTCTCGAAACCTGAACCTTCCGATCTGGAAGCGAGTCATACCACAAAACAGGGAGGAGCACTGGTCTGTCGGCCACATAACCTCAATATTAATTAAATTTTATTTCTAATTTCATCAATTTTTGGAGTAAAAACATAGTTCTTGGTATCAAACCTATTGTAAATTCGACGCTGATCACGAATCTGACGTCAAAACAACGAAAATCCGAAAAAAATTGTCCAATTTTTTTATACTGCCACGCCCCCGATCGCCGATCGCCTCGAAAAATATTAAGCAAAGCGGGCTTTGCGAGCGATGGACCGTACCTAGGTTTATCGGCCAGGTATTTGGCCACACACATTGCGTTTTCACCCCGGTTTGCCTGATCGGGGTCTGGACCAGGATCATATCCGGGCGTGTATGGAGCCTTTTAGGCAGCTCCTCGACCGAAGCCGATTCGCAGCTACCCAGTGTCTCCTCTTACTGGTATCAAAGCCTGGCAACTTCTCACCAAGCTTAGAGGAGTGTAGGTCCCCGCCCCCACGAGGGATTGAATTCGTCCAAACCGACTTCCATCTCGTATGTGCAGCTCTGTCCGTAGTCAGGGATTCTGCGTACAAGGGTTGCCGGGACTTATTTCGGCTCGAAACGGGGGCACCGTTCATTATGCGCATGAGAGGGGTATCCCCATTCCCTCTCTCTTTGATCTTACTCAGCCAGTTTCCCGTAATGGTCTCCCTCCGGACATCGGGGGGCTGGATCGCTGCCATTACCGGGCCCCATTCTCTAGGGGTTGTTGCTAGCGTTCCCGACACTATGTGCATCGACTTGCGAAGTTTTACATCCACCTTCTCAACGTTTCTGCTTCTACCCCACACTGGAGCGCAATACTCCGCGGTGGAATAGCATAGTGCCAGGTCGGATGTTCTCAGGAGCGCTTGGCTAGCGCCCCAAGTCGATCCCGCCAGCTTCCTCAGAAGACTATTCCGCTTCTCTATCTTCCGGGCAACCCCTTCGAGGTGAACCCGATAGGTAAGGCTGCGATCCAACGTCACCCCTAAATATTTTGGACGCGGCTCATATGGGAGTGGCTGGTCCCCGACTAGGACATTCAGTTTACGGGTGTGCCAACCACTGCATAATGTAAATGCAGTGGCCACGGTTTTTGAAGTGTTCATCTTCAGGTACCACTTGTCAAAGTAGGATTTGAGTCTGGTGACGTCCTCGCTGAGTACGCTCTCGAGACGGGTCCACACTTTACTCTGAGTAACGAGTGCCCAGTCGTCTGCGTATCCCAGCCTCAGGGAGGAAGTGTTCGGCATATCGCTAATGTAAACGTTAAACAACATTGGCGCAAGTACCGACCCCTGAGGGACCCCATTCTTCAATTTCTTTACTTTGCTCGTGGCGTCTCCCAGCGCGACGTGGAATTGCCTTTCCCCTAAGATCGAAGAGAACAACTTCAAGGTCTTTTTGCACCTTATGAGTTTTGCAAGTTTGAGCATTAACCCATCGCACCAGACCGTATCGTACGCCGCTGATAGGTCTCTAAACACAGCACCTGTTTGCTGTTTTCTCTCGAACCCGTGCTCAATATGCTCTGTAAGGGCAATGACCTGCTCCGTGGTGCACCTCCCTTCCCTGAAGCCTGCCTGCTCAGGTGGCAGGGCAGCGTCTAGGACCGGCCCCCATCGGTTTAATAGAACACGCTCCAACAGTTTGTAAAGACAGCTCAGCAGCGATATGGGTCTGTAACTGTGTGCCTCCTTCGCCGGCTTCCCTGGCTTCAGGATGGCAACTATCTTCGCGTGCTTCCACACTTGTGGAAGCTTTCCTTTTGCAAGGATGTCAGACATTGCCTCTGCTAGCCAGGCCCGTGCCCTGGGGCCCAGATGCGTCACCATATCGGGATATACACCATCTATCCCTGCTGCTTTGCCGTTCTTTACTTCGCTAATGGCTGCACCCACTTCTCGGGACTGAACGGGGCCGTCCACTCCGACTCCTCCGCAGGTAGCGAGTCCAAAATCGTACGGTACGCCTTGCGGACACCGCGCTCAAAAGCCTGATTAGGGACCCGCTTACTACGGTTCTTAATATTCTTGGCAATTGTGTCTGCCTCGCATTCCGGTGCAGCCTTCGCGAAATTCCGATCTGGGTCCAATTTCTTTATCAAACGCCAAGCGTGGCGGCTGGAGTGTGTAAAGTCGAGACTTTCCACGGTCTCCTGCCACCGTTGCTTCCTTCCCTCTGCCAGAGACTGAAGTAGTCTATCGGCTGTGTCCTGGGACTGGGTCTGCTGGTACTCTCGGTACAGCTCTTCCGACTCTGCTGTCCAGCAAGGGGTGTAGAATTTCCGTTTGCCCCGTGGAATAGAGCGTTGAGCGCTCTTAACTAGTAGCCTACTAAATCTGGTTATATTCTTGGACTTGGGAGGAATGGCAGGGCAGACCTGCTCGATATAGGAACTGAATTCCTCCCAGTCAGCCTTCCTGAAATTCCATCTGCAAAGTGGGAGAGACTGCACCCTCGGTATTGTCACCCCAGCTGTGACAAGAACCGGCCTGTGCTGGCTATGCGGAAAGTCCCCGAGGACTGTCCGCTTCACCTGCAGCGGTTCACCGTTCGCGCTTTTCGTTACGAGGGTGAGGTCTGGAGTATACTCCTTCTTATGGCGGGTACCCCGGAAGGTACCCTTGGCTGTAGGATCGTACACTAGGTGTAGATCATTACAGTCCATCCATGAGCGGAGTTGTCTTCCTGCCTCGTTGCAGTCTCGGTAGCCCCATTCGTGATGGTGGCTATTAAAGTCTCCCAGACAGATGGAAGGATGGCTAACCACCGGTACCGGTGGTGTAGTCCAAGTCGCTCTAGGTGGTTTGTAAATATTATGCAAACACAGTCCACCTACTTCCACGGAAATTCGGTTCACCCCATTGCTGTCCGTTACGCTCTCAATGACCCTTACCATCGATGGCTCTTTAGCGTAAACGCTAACCCCTCCTTTGAGCCTCGAGGTGTCCTCGCGTTGGACCACCGTATAGCCTGGGATCTGGAATCGGGAAGATTGCGCGCCTGAATAAAGGTGGGTCTCCTGTAAAAGGAGGATATCTACGCAATGAACGGCCAATAGCTTTGACAAAAGCTCATTTTTTGCCATACTCTGGCTCTCGACGTTCAGGGACAATATACGCGTCAGCTCGCCATCCCCGCCGTCGCATTTTCCGATCGACGCCTTTTAATACCCGATTCACCTCAACATAGCACCGTTTGGAGAAGATGGGTCACAATAGATGTGTTTTGCCAAGTACGGCAATGTTGTTTTTATTATAAAGATAAGATGTGTATCCTTATCAAAACTAACACTCCTCTCTGTCGAAGACACTGCTATCACGAGTTCATTTCGTTCGATGCTTCGCTAGCATTCATAATGGTTTGATATAATCGAAAGACAAATGTGCCACTCATATTATAGTGCAATATCCAGTGAATATCCACGAAACCTGCCCAAAACACTTTACAAGATGGCCCAAGTCAACAGCAATACTTAACGTGTTGGACGAGACATGACGCCTGTAAGGCGATATTACAATTCATTTTTATTATTATTATTATTATTATTATTATTATTATTATTATTATTATTATTATTATTATTATTATTATTATTATTATTATTATTATTATTATTATTATTATTATTTTCATCAATATTATTATTATTATTATTATTATTATTATTATTATTATTATTATTATTATTATTATTATTATTATTATCATTATTATTATTATTATTTAAGAATAATTTTCAAATTTATTTATTTATTTCTATTTTATTTATTTGTTAGTTTTTGTTTTGTTTTTTTTTTTTTGGTTTTTTGGTTTTTTTGTTTGTTTTTTTTTTTTTGTTGGGGGGGGGGTTGTTGTTTTTTTATTTTTTTTTTTGGAGGGTTTTTTTTTTGGGGGGGGGTTGTAAAATTTGGCACAAAAAAAATACATTTCCTGATGAATACGGCGATAAATAACACAGACCAATTGGATGAGAGAGAAGGTGGGGGAGGGGTGGATTAAAAACAGAAGGATGGGAATTCCAGACATCCATAAGAGATAGACGTGTATTTTCTAACGTCAACAAAGCCAACTTTAAAACCTGGATCTTCGAGTTAAAGACGAGAAAATAACGGTCCTCACGGACTCCATCTTTCTCTGACAATCCGGATGTTCGGGTCTTTGAGCCTGAAAACATTTTATTTAACAATGTGCCTTTCGAAAACCTTTTAGGCGATACAGAACAAAATACCAAACCAGGAACGTTTCGGGCTCAAAACATTTCTTCAGCCAATAACAAAAACAATATAACATAATTACAACAATACTTAAAATCCCGATAGATTTTTGCAAGTCTTTTTCGAGGCTAACGTGAGTATCAAAATGCGTTTTCTCCGTGTCTAATAGAAATGGCAACATACAGTACTCGCCGCCTAAGATCTCATGCAAAACAGTTTTGTCCGTGTCTAATAGAAATGGCAACATACAGTACTCGCCGCCTAAGATCTCATGCAAAACAGTTTTGTCCATGTCAAATAAAAATGGCAACATACAGTACTCGCCGCCTAAGATCTCATGCAAAACAGTTTTGTCCGTGTCTAATAGAAATGGCAACATACAGTACTCGCCGCCTAGATCTCATGCAAAACAGTTTTGTCCGTGTCTAATAGAAATGGCAACATACAGTACTCGCCGCCTAAGATCTCATGCAAAACAGTTTTGTCCGTGTCTAATAAAAATGGCAACATACAGTACTCGCCGCCTAAGAACTCATGCAAAACAGTTTTGTCCGTGTCTAATAAAAATGGCAACATACAGTACTCGCCGCCTAAGATCTCATGCAAAACAGTTTTGTCCGTGTCTAATAAAAATGGCAACATACAGTACTCGCCGCCTAAGATCTCATGCAAAACAGTTTTGTTCGTGTCTAATAAAAATGGCAACATACAGTACTCGCCGCCTAAGATCTCATGCAAAATAGTTTTGTCCGTGTCTAATAAAAATGGCAACATACAGTACTCGCCGCCTAAGATCTCATGCAAAACAGTTTTGTCCGTGTCTAATAAAAATGGCAACATACAGTACTCGCCGCCTAAGATCTCATGCAAAACAGTTTTGTCCGTGACTGATAAAAATGGCAACATACAGTACTCGCCGCCTAAGATCTCATGCAAAACAGTTTTGTCCGTGACTGATAAAAATGGCAACATACAGTACTCGCCGCCTAAGATCTCTTGCAAAACAGTTTTGTCCGTGTCTAATAAAAATGGCAACATACAGTACTCGCCGCCTAAGATCTCATGCAAAACAGTTTTGTCCGTGACTGATAGAAATGGCAACATACAGTACTCGCCGCCTAAGATCTCATGCAAAACAGTTTTGTCCGTGACTGATAGAAAAGGCAACATACAGTACTCGCCGCCTAGATCTCTGTGCAAAACAGTTTTGTCCGTGACTGATAGAAATGGCAACATACAGTACTCGCCGCCTAAGATCTCATGCAAAACAGTTTTGTCCGTGACTGATAGAAATGGCAACATACAGTACTCGCCGCCTAAGATCTCATGCAAAACAGTTTTGTCCGTGACTGATAGAAATGGCAACATACAGTACTCGCCGCCTAGATCCCGGTGCAAAACAGTTTTGTCCATGACTGATAGAAATAGCAACTAGATTGATATTACATACATTATTCGCCGCCTAAGATCCCAGTGCAGAACAAACAAGCTTGAGCATTTATTTATCCGAAGGCAGCGTGGCTCCAGCGGTACGGTCTTTGCTTCCTACCCGAAAGGTATCGAGTTCGATCATCCGCCACAGCTCTGAGTGGCCTTGAGCAAGTCACCTCGCCTTAGCTCAATTTGCGGTGCTGCATTGCGGCTGACGCCTGGGTTATTCCAGTCTTCCCTTGGAATAGACCCGAGAGACAAATTTCCCCTATGGATAAAGGGAATTTTATTTTTATTTTTATTATTTTATACCACAAGAACAAATAGCCTCACAGAGACGGCTAATGAAACTATAGGTCATTAATCACCAAGAATTTTTCAAAATTACAATTTCTTTAATTCATTTCCAGGGCATTTTTTTCTATAGGGTCTTCTTCGCAAACAAGAAGGATATAGCCCAGGCGTGTATCGCAATGCAGCGGACTAAGTTTCTAGCCCAAGGAAACAACGAGATGCCGACGCGGGGCTTGAACCCGGGTCTCCTGGATGGCAGTCCAATGTCTTTGGAGGTCAGTTGAGAGATTTGGTCTTAATCCATTTTGGTTTATTATGCGTGTTTTCATAGTCACAGATGATCGTTATTGAAGGAACGATGTATTTATTCTGGCCCAAAATTTAAATCTGCTCCATATCTACAGTCATATTTAACTTAAGGGAATCAAAACTCTTATAAACATACAATCTAAAGCAGATTTGATTAAGAGGAGTTTCACCTAATCATGAAGGCATAAAATAAGATTTCTTGAGATATCGGGACATCAAATACGATAGTCTCTCCTCAAAACGAAGGTAATTTTTTATCAGACTTATCTGGTGTGTGTCAACATATGAGATCTGGTCAATGATGTGTTTATTATAATGATGTGTGCACCACTATTTGAGCGGACTGAGCAGTAGCGGATTGCCAATTAGATATAATGGACGGTGCTTTACCAACATGGGTTCGAACTCATTTCATTCGTGTTAGGGAGAAGGTGTGCTACCATTAGAACACTTTTTTTAAAGATTACCTTTTATATGTAGTAATTTCATATGTAGTGTACAAAGCGCTTTACAAAGGGTCTAAAGCCAACAACATTACTTAACATATAGGTCGAACCTTAATCTCTGTAAAACTACAGTGTATATTATAAGTTTTATTTTGTCAGAGAGAAAGATGTTTCATGCTATTTTATTTTACACATAAGAGCGGTGAGAAAAGCCTTTCCCATTCCAAGGATTCGAATTTGCGCCGTCCAGAGTAGGACTGGAACCAAGGACTTACAAGTCCAAGGACGAGTGTCATACCACATGACCGCAAAGCCGCTCATACAGTGACAGAGTGAAATAAAAACATCTAAAATGGCAGGAGTTTTAACCCATTTTTTTTTATTTTTTTTGTTGCGTTCTTTCTATGAGTTATTGAGGTAATAAAGTTGGTGATTTTTTTGTTCTATTACCTTGCGGCAGTACACGAATAGACGTGGAGCCTTCATAACGAAGGTAATTTCATTGTTTATCTGATCTGTGTCAGAGTACGATCTACTCAATAAAATGTTTATGGTAACTTTTATCTTGGAGTATTTTGACAGTTTCACGAAGATCCTGCAGGTTTGTTGCTTTTCGTTTGTTTTGTTTGTTTGTTTTTTTTGTTTTTGTTTTTGTTTTGTTTTTTATTAGTTGTTTTTTTTATGGGGGGGGGTGTTTTTTGTTTTTGTTTTGTGTTTTTTGTTTGTTTGTTTTTTGTTTTTAAAGATATTTTTGTCTTTTTTATTTATTTTCGTCAATTTTCTAAAAAATAATTAGGTTTTCCTCATATCTTTTGGGTTCTTTTCGTCATTTATTTTTGTTTTGTTTTTCTTGTGTTTTTTTTTTTTGTTGGGGTTTTTTTTGGGGGGGGGGGGTGTTTCGCTCCTTGATTTTAATTCATTTATTTATTTATTTATTTATTTATTTATTTATTTATTCACTGTTTCTTCTTTTTGATCTCTTTTTGGTCTATTTTTCTTTATTTCTTTATTTTTTTTCTTGCTTTACAGTAGCGTGCAACGACTTGTAACAAAGTCAATGGCTTTGGTGTTCGAGCAGCTTCTCTCTCTCTCTCTCTCTCTCTCTCTCTCTCTCTCTCTCTCTCTCTCTCCCTCTCTCTCTCTCTCTCTCTCTCTCTCTCTCTATCTATCTATCTATATATCTATCTCTCTTTCTCTCATCTCTCTCATTTATTTTTTTGTTACACGCAAACACAGACACCAACACACACACACATATACACACACACACGCACACACACACATGCGGTTACCGGCCAAGTACTCATTTCACATCTTAATTTATGAGTAAAGAGCATTTTAATTGACTCAACTTTTCGCCGCCGGCAGTTGGACCCGAACCAGGGACCTATAGGTTAGGAGACGGGTGTCTTACAATAAGACCACGAATCCACACCAAATACTAAATAACTTTCTTGCACCCTTTATTTTTTTCTTTCAAACTTCCTAATCTGTCAAGCGGAATGTGAGGCTGATATCTTGTCTCTCACCTGACATTCCAAGACATTCCAGATCATTTTACATGTCTCCTAACCACCCATCACCTGTCATCCCTTATCTACGCCATCCATCCAACCCCCTCCTCAGCCCTTATCTCCATCCCTTCCCCACAACATCTTTGGTTACCACCATAAATCTATTGCTTTGCTAACCACAACATCTAACTAAGTGTGTTGGTTACCACCATAAATCGATTGCTTTGCTAACCACAACATTTAACTGTGTGTGATGGTTACCACCATAAATCTATTGCTTTGCTAACCACAACATTTAACTGTGTGTGATGGTTACCACCATAAATCTATTGCTTTGCTAACCACAACATCTAACTATGTGTGTTGGTTACCACCATAAATCTATTGCTTTGCTAACCACAACATCTAACTGTGTGTGATGGTTACCACCATAAATATATTGCTTTGCTAACCACAACATCTAACTGTGTGTTGGTTACCACCATAAATCTATTGCCTTGCTAACCACAACATCTAACTGTGTGTGATGGTTACCACAATAAATCTATTCCTTTGCTAACCACAACATCTAACTATGTGTGTTGGTTACCACAATAAATCTATTGCTTTGCTAACCACATCTAACTATGTGTGTTGGTTACCACAATAAAATTATTGATTTGCTAATTACATTATCCAACTGTGTGTCGGTTACCACCATAAAACTATTGCTATGCTAAACACAACAATTAACTCTGTGTGTTGGTTACCACCATAAAATTATTGCTATGCTAAACACAACAATTAACTCTGTGTGTTGGTTACCACCATAAAACTATTGCTTTGCTAACCACAACAATTAACTCTGTGTGTTGGTTACCAACATAAAACTATTGCTTTGCTAACCACAACAATTAACTCTGTGTGTTGATTACCAACATAAATCTATTGCTTTGCTAACCACAACAATTAACTCTGTGTGTTGGTTACCAACATAAAACTATTGCTTTGCTAACCACAACAATTAACTCTGTGTGTTGGTTACCAACATAAATCTATTGCTTTGCTAACCACAACAATTAACTCTGTGTGTTGGTTACCAACATAAAACTATTGCTTTGCTAACCACAACATCTAACTCTGTGTGTTGGTTACCAACATAAAACTATTGCTTTGCTAACCACAACAATTAACTCTGTGTGTTGGTTACCAACATAAATCTATTGCTTTGCTAACCACAACATCTAACCATGTGTTTGGACACCATCACATCCAATAAAGAATTGAAAAAGTCCTAATACAAGATCTTTTTTTTTTTCTTTTATTGGGGGGGGGGGGGGGGGGGGGTTGGATAGTTTTTCATCACTATTCAAGTCTTTTGTGGTGAAAATTTCAGGAAGATGTTATAAGCCGTTACAGTGCGGTCGCGACTTTTGTAAAATGGAGAAATTTGACGGAAGATATTTTTTGACGCAAAATTGGAGAGAGAAAAAATGCGTCACAAATTTCTCCATTTTTACAACAACAAAAAAAGCGCAATTGTATTGTATCAGCTTATAGGTCTACTAGCATCTTCTGGAAATTTTGACCACCAAAAACTTGAATAGTGATGAAAACCATGCAAAAACTTGATGTTTCTATCATTTCTAGTGTTTA
>NC_088362.1:36765725-36800725 GCF_034508935.2 Berghia stephanieae
GCCTTTAAACCATGTTATGTTATGTCCAATTATGTTATGTTATGTCCAGTTATGTTATACTATGTCCTGTTATGTTATGTTATGTCCTGTTATGATATGTTATGTTATGTTATATTATGTTATGTTATGTTATGTCATAATAAAACGTGAAAACTGTAAAACTGACGACCTCACTCACCACTCCAATCCTCCATGACAATGAAAATCACTTTGTACGACCAAATGTCTTGTATCAAATGGGCTGGATTCGAACACACGGTCTTTTGTCACCAGGTCACACACTCACCAGTAAACCAACCACGTCACGACTTGATCTTCAAACACGAACAAAAATAATCTTTGTCGTTGCAAGTCTTATCCTAAACTGAACTTAGATCATAGATTTATATATTATAATCCAATGAGCTTGTCATGGTCTCAAGTGAGTAAAGAGCTACTCGACTATGCATAAAATATATGTAGAATGAGGCCCCAGAATTTACTAGTTACTATAAATGAAAAACAATTAACGATTTGTTTACAATGAAATAAAAATGATGATGAAATTTAATTAAAAGAGATAAACAGTGATCGTGGCAGTTACAAATAGAGATATGAATATTTTACGTAACTTATAATAATATGTCAGGTTCATAAGTTTACGTTTCCAGGCAGTTGATGGGCTTGGATGATCTATTCCTCTGATAACAGGATTGGACTCGTAAAATTCCACTTCCAGGCAACTGGTAAGGAGTTATAATGTAGTACAGCGGGCTTGGGTTTGATCCTTGAAGATTATACAATCAAAGTTAAAAGCTCCGGCGTCTTAATGGTGTAGATATAATATCTACAAAGTCCCAAAAGATAAAAATCTTACAATATATATATAGGAATAGAGTGACTGGCCGTCCGGCATAGATTGTGGAGAGAAAGTGAGTGTCGAATGTTAGACCTATCAGCTTTTATAATAAGTGGCTACGTGACAGAATGTAGAACGAAAAGTATTCACTAATTAGAAATTAATTCGAGGGAAGGCTATAAAAGGAAAGACGATCTAATATTAGAAGGTAAAGTTTATCTAGGCCTACCGAAATATAACTGGAGTGAGATGAATTCAGTTCTTAATAAAATAAAATTTAATAAGATAATTGTGAACAATCTTTACTGTGACACCCCCCACCCACGTTTAAAATATACTCTTTAACCATTATGGGAAAGATAGATTTTACAAACGGAAGTAAATTTACTATCATGATACTCTAGCATTAATCCATTGTTATGATTTGTGCTACAATTAAATTATTTATTAACTAGACATGGAAATGTTTATATTAACGTAGGTATATGAATGGGTGACAATAACAATGAAAGATTGTGATTACAAATCATTATGATGAACAACATGATGGCAATGTGATTACAAATCATTGTGATAAACAATAGTGATGGCAATGAAGCATGATTTAAGTCGATGATATGAAGGTAATTTACTGAATGAAATGAATGAAAATGTAAATGGAATATTGACATTTCAATTATTAATCATAAATGAGTGAAAATTCATAACAATGATAGATAAAGAGAAGATTTCCCAAATCATGAATGGGTATGGTATATATATCCAAACAATACTCAATGTTACATTAAGTTGGGTCATCATGTTTACAAATAAAATTATCGAATTTGTGCGTTCTGATTTGGCATAGTTTGCGAGGTAACTAACAGTATGCATGGGAGGTTAAGTTATACCCTTCTCACGTGTTTATACTAATCGAGAAAGTAGGTCGGCGTGAATATTTTCACAGCCTGGTATGTGAGAGATACTGAAAGTGTAATTTTGCAAAAATAGACTCCACCTTAGTACTCTACTGTTATTCATTTTGTTATTTCTTATGTACGTGAGTGGTTTATGGTCCGTTTCGACCACAAACTCTTTTAGCAGTAGATATCTGCTGAATGTCTTTAAAGCAAAGACGATGGCCAGTCCTTCACGCTCTATTACAGAGTATCGTGATTCTCTGTCCAATAATTTTCTGCTTGCATATAAGCAAGGCATTAGAGTTCCCTCATGCTCCTGTAATAGTACACCTGCGATGCCCTTATCAGACGCGTCAGTTCTTACAACAAATTCTTTTGATATGTCGGGTAATTTAAGAATTGGTTCTGAACAGAGTAATGCCTTTAATTGGTTAAAGCTATTCTGACACACTTCTGTCCAAACAATTTTGTTCGGTGACCCATTCTTTGTCAGATTTGTTAGCGGTGTCGCGATGTGCGCGAAGTTGTAAATGTATTTCCTGTAAAAATTTAGGAGCCCAAGTACTTTGCGTACTTCTTTTTTTGTCTTAGGTGGTTGCAATTGTGCGATTTTTGTTTGTTTTTCTGTCTCGGGTGTCTGTGTCCCATGACCAACGGTATGATTAATCCTGCATTTGAAGCTTCGATATTAGTAAACATAGGTTGCGACACTATGTCTCTATCAAAATACTTTTTTAGCATATTTGCATGGAATGTCTTTGTTGTGTTGTTAATTTTAATCTCGTAATTAACATTAGATTTTACTGCTGTTATTTTGAATGGTCCTTTCCATGTAGCTAAAAGTTTACTCGAGTCATCGGGTAAGAGTATTAGTACTTTGTCACCAATCTCAAATTTTCTTGACTTGCTTTTTCGATCGGAGTATTCCTTGTATTTCTCTGCTTTTTTAGTGACGGATTCCTGTGCTAGCTTACATGTATCCTCTATTCTGTCTTTCAGGTTTCTTACATATTCGTAAGCAAACATAATTTCGTTATTGTCCTCCTCATTCCCTTTACAAATGTCGGCTACTATATTGATCGGGCCGCGAGGTGATCGTCCATACATCAACTCAAATGGGGAGTAGCCTGTAGATTCTTGGGGTATTTCTCTATATGCAAATAGGATTGCTGGTAAGTATCTGTCCCAATCATCTGGTTTTTCTGCTGACACTTTTCTTAACATATTCTTTAGAGTGCCATTAAATCTTTCACAAAGACCATTTGCTTGGGGGTGGTAGGGAGTTGTGAATGAGTGTTGGATTCCCATGAGTTTCATGGTTTCATGCATCATATGTGATGTAAATTGGGGTCCATTGTCCGACAGTATCTCATTTGGTATGCCTATTCTAGTAAAAATTGTCATCAATGCTTCAGCTATGTGATCCGATGTAGTTGATTTCAATGCTATCGCTTCTGGCCACCTGGTTGCGTAATCGACTAGTGTTAGTATGTGTGTATGGTTTCTATCTGATTTTGTTAAAGGGCCTATAATGTCAATTGCAACTTTTTGAAAAACTTTTTCAATAACTGGGGTTGTCTCTAATGGCAATCTCGGTATTCTGCCTTTTGCGACTCTTCTTTGGCATGTGTCACACGATTTCACATATTCTCGGACGTCTTTAGTAATTCCAGGCCATGTGAAATTCTCGGATATTCTCTTCAATGTGGAAGAGCTCCCAAGATGTCCAGAGGTTATTGAATCGTGCGCTATTCCAAGGATTTTGTTTCTGTAAATACTCGGCGTGACCAGTTGTTTAGCTATTTTGTTTCTTTTCCTATGTAACCTGAACAGAATATCTTTTTCAATGATGTATTCAACTTTTGATTTCGTCCCTTTGTTTGCGATATTGAAATATGAAGTTAAAGTCGGGTCCTTTTTCTGTTCTTCAATGAACGTGTTCCTGTCGAATTGTTGTGGTTCAAGAGAAATAGTCATTGGCTTCTCTGTTGTCTTAGTCATCTTTCTTGTTTCTGCTAGACAAGCTGTTTCTTGGGTCAATGACCATTCTTTTACATCTGTTGGGTTGTCTTTAAGACCTTTTATATTGCCAACAATAACATCAGCGACGGGGTTGGGAAGTATACAGCATTCCACTATTCCTGTATAGTATGGGGTTTCTATGTACACATTAGCTGTTTCAAAGGTTTCGACTGTGCCACTGAATGTGATGCATTGTACCGTTTTTCCAGTTTTGTCTTCGTCATTGATCAAAGATGCTTTTATTCCTACTGTACTGCATCCTGTGTCTCTCAATATTTTGCAATCAGTTCCATTAGCTTTGCCTTCACAAAAAAATAGCGATCCTGATTTGTGAGTTTGTGTTAAAAGTGACATACCTTTCACGCAATACACATTTATATTTTCTCCTGACATTACTCGTGTCTGATTGTTTACACCTGTTTGGAGTGATGCATTTGCAGTTTCTTTTGGATATCCCACGATTTTGTAACATTTGTCTGCTGTGTGGCCTTTCATTCCACAATATTGACATTTAATTATAGGTTTGTTGGTTTTCTTATACTCAGTATTATTGTCAGTGCTATTTCTTGTTTTGTTTTGATAGGGTCGGCTATGGTCTCTATTGAACTGTTTGTTCCATGGTTTGTTACTATGGTCATCCTGTTTCACTTGCGTGTTCCGAGTGATTGATCGGCTCGTCCTATTTGAGTACTGAACTTTAGGTGTACCTGGACTCTGAGCAGCAGCAGCGTAGTATGGTTCCTTCAATGTTCTGCTAAGGGGTGTCAATGGATGTGCGCTGTTAAAGTTTTCTGCGTAGATTTTTAATTTGTCCAAGTTTTCTGGCTTTCTTTCTTTAAAGAATGCGACTAAATCTGGGTTGCAAGCTTGATAGATTCGATTCTTCAGCGTGAGATAGTAAAGGCCTGCAAAGTCGTCTTGTTTTACGTTTGCCAACTCAAGCCACCGATTTAGAAATTGAGTAATTCGGTTCACGAATGTATTAAAGTCTTCTCCACTTTCCGGTTTTGCAGTGTGAAACCTTTCCTGGTAACCATCTTCCGTTAATCTAAATCTTTTTAGTAGAGCGTCTTTAATTTTACCATAATCATCTGCATCTTCAGTTGTTAAGGTATAGAAAACTTTTAGCGGTTCTCCAGATAAGCAGTTAATCAAGGCTGTGGCCCATTTGCTTTCTGGCCAACGATAACCTTTAGCCTGAACTTCGAATCGGTGTAAGAAGGATTCTAGACAGTCTGAGCGTTCATCGTATGTTGGCATGCGTGGAAGTTTCACGAAAAATTCATCACTATTATTATGTTTTCTTTCATGACCGGTTTTTGTTTTTTCAATTTCCAGCATCATTTGGGTCCTTTTGGTTTCTTCTTCTGCTAAAGCTATTTGTCTTTTTAGTTCCCTTTCTTGGGCTCTTTCTTCTCGTTCTTCTCTGCGTATTCTTTCTTCGTGCTCTTTTTCTTCTCTACGAATTCTTTCTTCGTTTTCTTCTCTACGAATTCTTTCTTCATTTTCTTCTCTACGAATTCTTTCTTCTTTTTCTTCTTTTATTTTCTCTTCGCACCATGAAAATATCCTTTCCTGGGTATTTCTAAGTCCTTTGCGAGACTTAAGTATCTTTTATATGCTTCCATTTTTGCAATAAATTAGTTACGATGTTTTATATATATTATATTGACAGGATACTGTTACTGACTGTTTTATTTATTTACACTTACTGGAATGAACTGTTCTATTTTTAGAAATCTCTCTCTCTCTTATTTCAACTTATTATGTATGTTGAATTTGATGCCTTTTATTGTTATATCTTATAAAGCAATGTGTCAATACAATGCGGAGTTATTATGACTTGTGTCAATAACAATGTGTCAATCGCGTGTACTCTAAACTATGTTACTACGAAAAAGGTATCACCAATGTGTGTGACTCGTCGTTAGTTTGTGTACAATTATTCGCAATGATGCTAATATACTAGAGTATGATAACAATAATAGGATGCCAAAATAATCCCAAGTTATCTATCACTAAATATAACACGACGGCTAGTAGACTCCTTTTATTATTATTTAGTTTTTAAAGACTCACTTTTCAGAACATAATATATAAGTGGTTTTCGGTAACAGTAATATGCCAAAAATGCATTTAAAACAAATCACTATGCAAAACAAATCACGATGTCTATAGTTACTATGTGATGCCCAACTCATGTAAAAGAGAATAATGAAGGATATATTTACCAACTCAGTTCGTGGCTGGGACCTCTCTCTTGTTTAATGGTTGTTCAACAATTGTAATTAGGCATTGAAGAGTGTTTAACAGTGATGTCTGAAATACAAAACAATAAAATATCGTAAGATTTACAATAGTTACAAAATGTGTTCACAACACTGAGTGATTGGATGATAGGTGAATGAATCGTTATGGAATGTAAACATATTGAAAACAATTCATGAATGAGGCAAACAACAAAATGAAATGAGTGATATAATAACAAAGTGGACAAGGAATGAATGAATGAATGAAAAACTGAGTGAATAGATGAATGAATGAATGGATAATGTATGAATGAAAGAATGAAGGGAGGAATAAATGTATGAATGATTGGATAAATGAGTGAATAAACGAATGAATGGATGAATGAATGAATGAATGAATGAATAAATAAATGAATGAACAATGAATGGATGAATGATTTATAAATGAATAAATGGATGAAGGAATGAATCAATAAAATGCTATTCAATTTGAATGAAAGAATGAATGGATAAATTGCTATTCCATTTAAATGAAGAAATGAAAAAGAAGAAAAAAAAAATTAATCCTGTAAATAGGGAGTTCAATTAAAATATGATCAAGTGGGGCAATTAAGAGTTTTACAATTTAAACTTTAAAGTTAGATGAAATAGATATAAGTAACTAAATAAATTCAATTCTTTATATGTGTCCCCTCCAAAATGTCATGGTCTCAAGTGAGTAAAGAGCTACTCGACTATGCATAAAATATATGTAGAATGAGGCCCCAGAATTTACTAGTTACTATAAATGAAAAACAATTAACGATTTGTTTACAATGAAATAAAAATGATGATGAAATTTAATTAAAAGAGATAAACAGTGATCGTGGCAGTTACAAATAGAGATATGAATATTTTACGTAACTTATAATAATATGTCAGGTTCATAAGTTTACGTTTCCAGGCAGTTGATGGGCTTGGATGATCTATTCCTCTGATAACAGGATTGGACTCGTAAAATTCCACTTCCAGGCAACTGGTAAGGAGTTATAATGTAGTACAGCGGGCTTGGGTTTGATCCTTGAAGATTATACAATCAAAGTTAAAAGCTCCGGCGTCTTAATGGTGTAGATATAATATCTACAAAGTCCCAAAAGATAAAAATCTTACAATATATATATAGGAATAGAGTGACTGGCCGTCCGGCATAGATTGTGGAGAGAAAGTGAGTGTCGAATGTTAGACCTATCAGCTTTTATAATAAGTGGCTACGTGACAGAATGTAGAACGAAAAGTATTCACTAATTAGAAATTAATTCGAGGGAAGGCTATAAAAGGAAAGACGATCTAATATTAGAAGGTAAAGTTTATCTAGGCCTACCGAAATATAACTGGAGTGAGATGAATTCAGTTCTTAATAAAATAAAATTTAATAAGATAATTGTGAACAATCTTTACTGTGACAGAGCTGTTCAACGAATTTCTCTTTGCGTGCACAGTTAAAAATCATAAATTCTTCATAATTCAAATTAAATCAACGTTGTTTTCTGGCAGGTTGCTAATTCAGAAAACTAAATCCAATCCACCAAAATCATACAACTGTAAACAAACTGTAAACTGTAAATAAAAAAAACTCAAACAACTAGTTTACAACTGTGGGTGACGATGATGACGATGATGGTCTCAAGAGTTGTGGAACCAAAGTTGTGTTAAACCAAATAAAAATATATTTAATCCTTTCTGATAATAGCCGCTCTCTTACGCGCACGAAATAGTAACACGATTAAAAGAAGCGTTCAATAGGAAAAAAATATCGTTCGATGGACATCTTCTAAATGTTATCTATTATTTAGAACTGTATGACATAATAATAATAAACAATAAACTAGTCAACAATGATGATCTAAAGCATGCAGAACATTCATCCCACTTTGTGTTATCTGAACATTAAAATATCAAAGTCCTTCTAATCGTGAAGAAGTGTACTTGGTACTTGGTACTTGGTACTCTTCAAACCTTTTTTTTTTTCTACCATTATCTGCCGACACACCAATACTGCCACACATTGGGAAAACACTTTTAATTTGACCATCACAGATTTACTTCACTTCGATACATTATATGACCCCCCCCCCCCACACACACACACACACACACACACCACCACCACCCCACACTTTTACTTCATACATCGATATATTATAATGATCCCCCTCCCCCACCACCCACTTTTCGAAAACTCTTAAACCCAAGGCTTCTACATATGGAGGTTATTATAATATATCAAAACATCGGACTAAAATAAAAAAGACGCATTATCACAATTTTCCAACACACCAATACATCATGTGACCCATCATTTCAATACATCACGTGACCCATGATGTCAATATGGTACGAGGCGATGCCTTCCAAAACAAACGTGCCAAGTCACATCTAGATAGAAAATGAGTCGACACTCTCAAGCAATCTGTTGAATTTTTTTTTAATGAAGATTCAAAACATTTAGGATTTTGTTCTGAGTACGGATGAAAGAAGGTGATAAAGAGCTTTTTTCAAGTACTCATCTATACGTCGCTAAGAGCAGGACTCGAAAGCTGGACCCTCCAGCCCGAAGGCGAGTGTCATACCACAAGACCACACAACCGCACATTGTGATTTCACGTACTATCGGAAGTGATATTTGATCATTTTAATGATATAATATATAATAATATTCTATAAATTTTGTATGTATTTTAGAAAATAACAAGGATATAGCTGGCGGTTTGGGGTTTAATCATAATTTTAACACATACGATAGTAGATATGAAAAAATCATTCATAACTGTCCATTCTTTTTGAGCTGATATGATGGCATATGAAACATGCCGCTTAGGACACTGATAAGATGCCATATGAAACATGTCGCTTAGGACACTAATATGGTGGCATATGAAACATGTCGCTTCGGACATTAATATGATAGCATATGGAACATGTTGCTTAGGACACTGATATGATGGCATGTGAAACATGTCGCTTAGGACAATACGTGAAACCAAAGGACGATTTGTATTATAATCTAACCCCTCTTTCTTCACTCCTCTTAGCTGTAAACAAAATCCACCAGAATTAACACACGTAATAATATGTAAAATCAGAAGAAGACACACTCTTATATTAAATAGGGAGATTGCATCAATGATCTAAAACAGGTACCCTATCGTGTGAGCTACACTTCAAACAGCAGGTAGATTAATTGATAGACTACCACGACCCGCATCCATCGTTAGAACACTTAAAACTAAAAACCCATTACAGTACAACCTAGACGGCTTTGGTCGTTGGTCGGGTGGGAGTGGAAGGGGGAGGGGGTGGTGAGAGGGAGAGTGGGGTTGTCGAGGGGGGGGGGGGGAGATTGAGGAAAGTAATGATTTGGTTTACCAAATTTTTGAGGTCGATGGGTTAGAAGGAAGTAGATATTTTTAAAAAGACAACTCAACTAGACTAGACGCAGGTGGCCCGCATCACATTTCAGGTAAGTTTCTTCTGTCTCTACCTCGACTATTTTGATATCGACCAAAAGGTATGTGACCCCTCGTCCCAAAACGGTAATATGTAGGGGTGAGTTCGATGCTTAGAATATGAAATATAGTGAGGAAAACATTAGACATTTGTTATACTTATAGAAGAAACGAAATTGACGTCACCCAGCTCTTTGTCCTTGGTTTTGGACAGCCTGTTTGGTGATTACTTCTCATTGAATTATATCAACAAGACTATGACTATGATCGTTCAACGTTACAAACAGTATTGTGTATTGGTATGTTTAATCTGGCTGGCGGATGTTGTGAGCATTTACCTAAACGCGTCACATCAATATGTTTTATCGAGGACACTCGGCATAGGTTCTAAAAGAGAGACAAACTAAAATCTTACATTTCTCATCATTTTAAAATCGTTTTTTCGAAGTCTCATTCCGATATGATACCGTTTCAAGGCGACAGGTCACAAGAGATTTAAAGTTTGACGGCATGAGGCCAGGTCGAGTTGATAGAGAACGAAAATTCATTTTTATCATTAATCATTTTTGAGAACACTTTCAGTTCACGCCCAAGATGTTGCTGGATGAATTCAGGTCAATTTTATTTTATTTTCTCTTCTTATTTTTATTGTTTTTTTATGTTTTATCTTTTTTATAGGTGCTCAGACTTTTTAATGCTTCTTCTCAATAGATGTTCAATAATATTTATTTATAGTTTATTTATTTATTTATTTATCATTAATTTACTTTTATTTATATTTTGGAAAAGAAATGTTCCCATAAACGTTAAAGACTTTATCAATCTTTAATATAAAGTAAAAAATGCGTTCATGACTGGGATGTTTATAACTTTCTATGGACTCATAACGCACACAAGGGGTAGCCATGTATTATTTCGTGACACAGACCAATATGTCTCTCAAAAACATACAGATATCACTCTATTTTACAACATACAGATCACATTTTACGACATACAGAAATCACTCTATTTTACGCACGGCTGGGCGACTTGACCAAAAGGTTCAGAGCACATCTTGGATTTAAGCTTCATATCGATATTTCAGACCGACTTTCAAATGAACAATCCACGTGATTTTACAGGAATAGCTTACATTTGTTGTCAAGGACGCTACACTAAGAGACTTTTTTTATTCTTATTCCTTAATGACACAAAGCATCTGGAAACTTTCGGCTATCCCAACATCGCCACAATAGATATCCACACAAACACAAGATATATCCACACAATCACATAGTCACATATTTATCCACACAATCACATTTTAGCCACACAGCCACATAGTCACATAACCACAAAGCCGCATTGCCACACAAACCCACAGTCGCGTTACACTTAAAGCTGATGTGCACTTATTCGCAGGTCTGACAACCCACATTGTCAAGGGCCGTGCTTTGTTGTAATGGAAAAAAACTCTCGAACCAATGAGAAATATTGTCCATTTTAACAATGTTAAAAGCCCATATTATCTGTGCTGGGTTATCAGATCTGCAAATATGTGCACTTGACAAAGGGTGTCAACACAAACAAGCGTTGCTACACCATTAACTTTTATTGATACAAATCACAACTTACAAACTACGTCATCATATTATTATGAGAAACTCAGTCTTTCAAATTTACGCCTGTAGTGGTCATTAAATGGTGTAGTAACATAGACATTCTCCCACCTTTCCATTGACCTTGACAAAACGTAAACAAGGTCACGGGTTAAAGGTCAACGTCATCATTGCAGTTGACAGTGGCAATGAAAACCGTAGGTACTCATATTATTTACCTGTCAAGTTCAGGTATGGTTTACTGTTATTGTAGCTGTGACAGGTGACAGGTAAGAATGTAGGTGTGTGTGTTTGTGTGTGTGTGTGTTTGTGTGTCTGTGCGTGTGTGTGTGTGTGTGTGTGTGTGTGTGTGGGTGTGGGTGTCTGTATGAGAGAAAGCGGGACGTGAATGTGTGATAAGGAGAGAGATAGAGAGAGAGAGAGAGAGAGAGAGAGAGAGAGAGAGAGAGAGGGGGGGGGGGGCAGATGTGATGAAGTGATTGTCGGTAATAATAAATTAATAAGATTAATGATGTGCACCATTATATTGAACAGTTAAAAACTTTAGCTTTTATATTTCGAATATCCACTTAACGAGCTCAAAGCGCTTCACAGGGAGTCCATAGAAAACAGCAATACCTAACATGATGGACGACACATGACGCCTGTTAGGCGATGTTACAATTTTTTCGGACAGAAACAACGCTGTTAACGGCCATGTACTCATTTTACATCTGAGTACGGTGAGAGCATGTAAGTAAAAAGCCTTTTCCAAGGACACAACTATGCGCCGCCCAGAGCGCAACTCGAACCCTGGACCTTTGGATTTGAAGGCGAGTGTCAAACCACAAGACCATTTTATAGCGCACAATTAGACCGCTTTTTGGCACATGTCGGTGAAAAGTCTACAAGAGCTTTTACTCATTTTGAACAATCTGAGTTTATTCAGGAAATAAACTTTTTTGTAAAATGATTATTATATGTTGCTGATGTTGTTGATGTTGTTGTTGTTGTTTTGTTTTTTTTTTTGTATAAAAGATGCATACAGCCTAAATGCATTTTTATCAACAATAAATAATTTTTTCAATTTTACTCTTAAAGTTGAATTTATTTCCCTAGATTCAGGATATAATAAGGAATAGCACTTCCATTTCATATTGTACACATCGCCTGTGAGACGCCCCTGGCACGATGGTTCGAGCCAGCGATTCGAGACCTCAACGACCACAAAACATGCCTTAAAGAAAGGCATTCAGCAACCATTTGTTCTATACACCCAGCACTTATGAGATACCTAGATCTACAATAGACTTACGTCCTATCCAAAGGGTAGCAAGTAGCAAGCAGACGTAACAGTCCGTTTAAATTTACCGAAACCAGGATAAACCTAGGACCTATAGGCCGTATAATGGCTATGAAGGACAAAAGGGTTAAGTCTAGGTTGTAAAGGGTTAATGGTGACCAAATATGCCGAGTGACTAGTAAAACCTACATATAGTCTTTCCGTTTTCATCCCAATGTCCTGTGTCCGGTGTACCGTGGGGATGTCGTCCGGTGTACCGTGGGGGTGTCCGGTGTGTTGTGGGGGTGTCCGGGTGTAGATATTATCATCATCATCATTATCACCAAGGACATCTTTCACCTATAGAAGGAATAAAATTAACGTCGCCTAGCTCTTTGTTGTTGTTTTTAGACAGCCATTTTAATTATTAGTTCTCACTGAATTATATCAATCAGGTTAAAGGTTACACATAGTTTTTTTTTTTGTACGTCATATCCGGTTGGCGGATGTTGTGAGTAATTTTACCTGAGTGCATAGCATCAATACAGCCATTTTATTGATTAGTTCTCACTAAATTATATCAATCAGACTATAAACGTTTAAGGTTACACATAGGTTTGAATACAGGTACGTTATATCCGGCTGGCGGGTGTTGGGAGTATTTCACCTGAGTGTATAGCATCAATACTGACTCGAATTTCCTCTTCTTTTCGTGTTTGTCTTTCTTCAATTTGGCCAGACTTGTTTTTCTTACTTCCCATGTGTAACCCACCACCGCAATCCGCTATTATCATCTAGGACATTTTTTATCTTACACTGACTCAACTTTAATTATTTTTTTTTCTTTCCTTCTTCAATTTGGCCAGATTTTTTCTTTTCACTACACGATTGTGACCCACATTCTGGAAATGGTATTAAGTCGGGATGAATTCGCTGCGAAGCCCCAGGTTTGGGAGTTTGTTTTGTTTTGTTTTGTTTTTGTTTTTGTTGTTTTGTTGTTGTTGTTTTTTTTTTTTGTTTTTTTGTTTTTTTTTTTTTTTTGTTTTTTTTTTGTATTTTCCAAAGATGAGGGTCATTTTAATCGATCGATATTTGAATACGGAGTTTCTGGCTAAAATTTTAAATATTTTTTTTTCCACAGCACTTCAGTCTTCCTTTTTCCTGATCCTTTAAAATTGAAGTTTAAATTCTCACAGCGTCCATGTCAAATTCTTACCATTTTTTCACAGCTGGTGACAAAATTGAACAGACTTTCCTTTCTTTTCAAACCCCATCCATAGCGTGCGAAGGCAAATGACATAATCTTTAGAATATGCTTGTCGTAGAAAGTAAAAGAAACAAGGGGAGTTAAAAGAACAAATTGAAAGCATGTAAGAATTGTTTTAACAATAGACATTTTAAAGAAATGAAAATCTAGGGGGGAAGGGGGGGGGGGGGTCAATCGAATGGGATGACGAGAGAGCACTCCGTGATCTATTTCTAAAGAATGCATTAGTTAAGTGGGAAGTGACATTTATAGTTTAATCTGCCTGGTTTATTTCAATTTAGCTTTAGTTTTCTGTTTAGACCGCAGAATTATTTCTGTCAAAGCCCCTAAAAGTTTTTTTTTAATGATGCGATGAATGAAAGATCTAGTATGAGTGACAGATAAAAATGGCGTGGACATTTCGAGTTTTCCCTTTATGATCAGGCAGACGACGATGAATATGACATAATATTACTATAATACAACTCGGATGAATTCATGAACAAAACTGTTACTTCAAGCGTCAATAGAATAAGATGTCCTCCTACTTGCCAAACATAGCCTTTATCAAAGGCCCCAAGTACTTCAAATTATGTCAATGGGTTAAAATAACTTATGTCAATGGGTTAAAATAACTTATGTCAATGGGCTAAAATAAATTATCTCAATGGGTTAAAATAGCTGATGTCAATGGGCTAAAATAAATTATGTCAATGGGTTAAAATAAATTATGTCAATGGGCTAAAATAAATTATCTCAATGGGTTAAAATAGCTTATGTCAATGGGCTAAAATAAATGATGTCAATGGGTTAAAATAAATTATGTCAATGGGCTAAAATAAATTATGTCAAATGTCAATGGGCTAAAATAAATTATGTCAATGGGTTAAAATAAATTATGACAATGGGTTAAAATAAATTATGGCAATGGATTAAAATAACTTAATAAATGGGTAAAATAAATTATGTCAATGGGTTAAAATAACTTCAGTCAATGGGATAAAATAAGCCCCAACTTGACTAAACTCACACTTCTTTGACGTGTCAAAAACTAAACTTAAACTATCGAGCTTTTATATAGAGCAATATCCACTAAACGTGCTCAAAGCGCTTTACAAGAGGTCCCTGACCAACAGCAACACGTAACATGTAGAACGAGACCTGACACATGTTAGGCGATATTGCAATTTTCTTTCCAACAGACACAACACTGTTAACCACAAGGTATTCATTTTACACCCGAGTACGGTGAGAGAATGTGAGTAAAGAGCTTTTTCCAAGGACTCAACTATGCGCCGAACCTAGGACCTTCCGATCCGAAAGCGAGTGTCATACCACTAGACCACATAGCCGCACATCTCAAGTGTGAAATCCTTTGACCTTTGATAGGTTGAAATCCTTTTGAACAAATCCATCAATTTACAATGAAGTAAAAGGTTTTTTTTGGCCCACTTGAAAAATAAGTATTTTGTTATATCATGGCAGTGTCGTTCAAATGGATGGTAATTTATTTTGTTGACGACAGGCCTCACCCGAAACGTTTCCTTTGTGTCGTTTTGATGATTGATTGATGAAGAATTAATTTACATTTCGCCACAGCGCGGGGTTTTAATCAATGAAGCACATGTTATCTTTTCAACCTGCTGTTTTCTCTGTGCATCTGTTAGAGTGTGTGTGTGTGTGTATGTGTGTGTGGGTGTGTGTGTGTGCGTGTGTGTGTGATGTATCTATCTATCTCTCTCTCCTCTCTCTATATATATATATATATATATATATATATATATATATATATATATATATTATACATATGTGTGTGTGTATGTGTGTGTGTGTGTGCGTAAGTGTGAGTGTTTTGTTTGTCTGTTTGATTCTTTTGCTTTTCTCTGGTGTTTAAATGTTGGTTAAGGAGGGTGTAAGATTAATATTTTTTAATGGTTTCTGAAGTGTTAAAATAACAGTACAACTTGTTTGCTACTCTTTAGACTATTAGGCTGGACTATTCCAATGTGCTTTTCATTATGTCTAATTGATCCAGCAGCCATTCAAATTTTATTGGATGGACAAAAGGGGGAGGGGATCCATGGGGATTCGAAACTGGTCAGTTTGCTTGGAGTCGCAAGCTCTATCAACTCTGCCCTCGGGAATATTACAGGGAGTGAGGACGGTTGAATATAAGGTGTAAGGGTGGAGGGATGGGTGGATGGACGGATGGATGGATGGAAGGAGGGACTGCTGGATGGATGGATGAATGAATGAATGGATGGGTGGATGGAGGGAGGGACTGGTGGATGGATGGATGGATGAATGAATGAATGGATGGGTGGACTAATAGATGAATGAATGAATGGATGGGTGGATGGAGGGAGGGACTGGTGGATGGATGGATGGATGAATGACTGAATGGATGGGTGAACTAATAGATGGATGGGTGGATGGAGGGAGGGACTGATGGTTGGATGGATGGATGAATGAATGAATGGATGTTTGAACTTTAACTGTCCATATTAAGACCACAATTCTATATTATTCACTATTTTAGGAAAAGCATTATGTCAATGAATATTTTACGATTGTTACATTACTTGTTATGTATATTTCCTGAAATAAATAATCTGCTATGTTGGCATGTAATATGCATGGTGCAATGTACCTCTGTATGTCGCCACGCCTATCTTGATGAATGGGGATTGTGATGTACAGTGGAACACAGATAAAACGAATACGTCCAGGCAGCAAAATATTCGTTATATCAGTAGTTCTTTATTTCAGTGACCAATCGTTTTAAAACGGTGTGTCGGGATGCCTCGGGTGCTTAATAAGCTTGGCCTATGAAATCTGAGTTAAGATAAATTCCCTTATTGATGAAAATGGAATAAATTATTTCTTTTACTAGAAAAACGTATAATAATTTCCAATTCTAATCATTTTCACTTTTCTTTATCAAGTTCGTCCCAACACAAAACCAAATTGATGGGCGAATCACACATTTCCTGTCATCCTCTAAACCTCGACTTTACTCCCCCCCCCCCCCCCCCCCCCCCCCCCTCCCAAAAAAAAAAATAATTGTAAACCAAACAAAACACAAACCCGCATGAATTTCATTAATACCGTTTTCGTTTTTCGATACGGCATTATGTTCGCTCTACTGTATTCGATGTCAGAGTTATGGGGTCTGCACTGTTGAGGTCGTCACGGTACAACTCGTGTAACATCATTAAATAGACAAAGGGGTAGTGGTTTGTGTATTAAATCATCTCTCTCTCTCTCTCTCTCTCTCTCTCTCTCTCTCTCTCTCTCTCTCTCTCTCTCTCTCTCTCTCTCTCTCTCTCTCTCTTTCATCCCATCCATCCATCTATCTATCCATCTATATATAAATATCTCTCTTTCTTTTTCTCCCTCTCTCTCTCTCTCTCTCTCTCTCTCTCTCTATCTATCTCTCTCTCTCTCTCTCTCTCTCTCTCTCTCTCTCTCTCTCTCTCTCTCTCCCTCTGTGTGTGTGTGTGTTGTTGTTGTTGTTTGTGCGTCTAGGTAAGCGTGTATTTTAAAGTCAAGTATCTAATAAATTTGTGAAAACTGTTGGTGATGTGGAAGGCCGATAATTTCGGCTGGCTGGCAGGTCATTGAACCAGTGCCAAACGCATTCTTTCTATAATTACTAAACCCTAAATTATGACAATCAATTTATTGTCATTATAACCAGTCACCGTCCCTTCTCAAAAGCCATAAAACTATGGCAGAATTACAACTTTCGGTGTTGTCATGACGACAGATTATGCACATTGATATGACGTTACCAACACTTAACATTCCACGCTGTGGGGTCAAGAGCTACCTACCACTGACCGTTATGATGGTCAACACAAACTTATGGCCATTTCACACAAGGGGTTTTGGACTAGATGTATGTGTCGACGAAAGGCGCTTGACAAATAGTTTGCTTTTACGGTGATATTATCGATTAAATGAACTTTTTGAAAGTTCCTTAATTGCAACAAATAAAGTTTTACTCTCCCTCCCCTCCCCCCCCCACCCCCCCCCCCGAAAAAAAATAATAGTAAAAATAAAAATAATAAGCAATTATTTGTAGCCATCAGTGATGGCGACGTATACATATTTACAGGTCTGATAACCCAAATTGTAATGGACTCATTGCTGTCATGGAAATATGCACTCTCAAACCAACGACAACTATTGTCCATTACAACAATGTTAAATCAAGCCCGTAATGCGTTCGGTTATCAGACCTGCAAATATGTGCACCTTGGTGAGTGGCCATTGAATTGTCAGAGATTTCTGGATACAGAAAAGGGTTGACAATTTTGTTACATACGCATTTATTAACGGGAAAATATCAAGTATTATCATAGCCGACTTATGAGAATTGGCAAACCAATTCTATCATCCATGAAGATGAGTACAAAATCGGATGACCATTAGCATTGATGAGCAACAAACCTGGACTCAAAATCAATGAGTTTCTCAATCAGTCTCAGTCCACCCTATGGCAAAATAAAGAAGATTGTTTTATAATTCTAGGAGATAAAGGCAGGCAATGACGATGCTTGAAGCAGGAAGAAAGAAGTCACAATAGGAAACTGATAGGAAATGGAAGTTTGAATTTAATAAAGGAAAACAGATGTCGTGTTAATTTATTTCCGTTTATCAAATTGAATAGTCCATTCAATTTCATATTTATAATTATTTATAATTCTACACAACATGGAATTTAAATTACCATCTCAACATTGGCTGTTTCCAATCTTTTACCAGGAGTCCATATGTAAAAGAAAAAAAAAACATGGGGATTGTTGACGAAATGAAATGGATACGGGATATGGGAGTGGCATTGCCACTCTAGTCGCTATGGATATGGGAGTGGTGATGCCACTCTAGTCGCTATGGATATGGGAGTGGCATTGCCACTCTAGTCGCTATGGATATGGGAGTGGTGATGCCACTCTAGTCGCTATGGATATGGGAGTGGTGATGCCACTCTAGTCGCTATGGATATGGGAGTGGTGATGCCACTCTAGTCGCTATGGATATGGGAGTGGTGATGCAACTCTAGTCGCTATGGATATGGGAGTGGTGATGCCACTCTAGTCGCTATGGATATGGGAGTGGCATTGCCACTCTGGTCGCTATGGATATGGGAGTGGTGATGCCACTCTAGTCGCTATGGATATGGGAGTGGTGATGCCATAGTCGCTATGGATATGGCAGTGGTGATGCCACTCTAGTCGCTATGGATATGGGAGTGGTGATGCCACTCTAGTCGCTATGGATATGGGAGTGGCATTGCCACTCTGGTCGCTATGGATATGGGAGTGGTGATGCCACTCTAGTCGCTATGGATATGGGAGTGGTGATGCCCTCTATATACTCTCTAGTTTGCTGTGGATCTGGGAGTGGTGATAACAGAACTCTTTCATTTGTCTACTTCCGTTGTGGATGAGAAAAACAGGCTGATTTCTAAGTGTTGATAATATGAACTTGTGACAGCAAACTATAGATGGCACTGGCCTGTAAACATTTGCAGGCTGGTGGTCATGGCAAACTAGATATTGCATTACCGGTGGTACAATGGAACGATGCACGGTATATGAAGTCCCAGAATTCCTGCCACGAAGCAATGACGTCATACAACACGATGACATGTCCAGGCCGGATGATGGATGGACGTGACATACACATGTTGTCTGTATACTACAATCTGTTATCCATCTGGATTTTAATACGAGATCGGTGCCCCCCCCCCCCCCCTAGCAAACTAGAGATGTATAGAGGGCATCGGTGCGCCCACAAACAACAACTTAACCCCGGGGTCCAGTCTGTATAAAAACAATTCAATTATTTTTAAAAATATTAGAATGGATTATATGAAAAGAAAAACGTTCCTTTTCAAAATATCATTGTGAAAATAAATTGCAGCAGATGTGAGCTGAGAAAATCTGTTCGTTGTTTTGTTTTGTTTTGTTTTTGTTTTGTTTTTCTTTAGAGGGAGGGCATTCTTGATCACACATCTTTATTTTGACTAATAGGGGGCAGCGTGTCTCAGTGGTATGGTCTTTGCTTAATGCACGAAAGGTACCGAGTTCGACGACCTTCCGCGCTGTTTGGCCTTAAGCAAGTCACATTGCCATAGCACAATTTGCGGTGCTGCACTGCGGCTGACGCATTGGTTATTCCAGTCTTCCCTTATGATAGACCCTATGGGGTCTATTTTGTTTTGCCCCTTGGAGATCAATAAAGGAAATTGTTATTTTAACCGTTGACTCCTTAAAATTGACGTGCTGAGAAAATGATGAAGGAGATGCGATAGAGATTATATACGAAATGTTTTTTATGTCGTGTTTTTATAAGGAGATTCATGGGATTTCTCCAAAAACAAACGTAGACGCTCTGATAGTTTGTACCTATGATATAACTATGTATGTCTCAGATTTAATACATTACGTTATTGTGGTTACTCAGCTTGAAGGAGTGCTTTAATTTAGTCTATATTAGATTTGAACTGAATACAAAAAGGGAATCCAGATAGCTCATTTGGTAGAACATTCACTTTATACCCAAAGGGGACGGGATTGATCCTAGGTCAAGTTGGGATTTTTTCTTGGACAATACTCGATGGGTTTGTTGCTTTGTTTGTTTTTGTTTTTGTTTTGGGGTTTGTTTGTTTGTTTTTTGTTTGTTTGTTTATTTTGTTGTTTTTTCTTTTGGTTTGTTGTTGCTTTTTTGTACGTTTGCTTGTTTTGTTTTTGCTTTTTTATTTATTTTTTGTTTTGATTTTTTAAGGTTTTGTTTGTTTTGTTTTGTTTGGACAGGGTCAAGGACCAGGTCCTCATTTACATCTGAGTATAGTTAGATAATATGAGTTGTTGTTTTTTTTTAACGTTTCCAAGGACTCCACTTTGCATCAGCCACGACTCGACTCGAACCAAGGAACTATCGGTCAGAAGACGATGGCCGTACGTCAAGACCTCAAACCAAATCATTAAAGAGTGTTCACACCAACAACAAGTCCATGTTTCCAACTTCTGGCATCGTTCACACAGTTTACACTTCCATCCATCCCCGGGGAGTTCATCAACCACACCGATAAAAGCCAATCTTTATTAGCCTGACATGAGTCAATCTGGTACACCACATCCCTGATTGCGCCAATCTGACGACTAACAAGTTAAATCCTTCCAGGCAAACGATCTGTACATGCATAATAAATATCATGTCGATAGACAACGTAAAGGTCAAGGTTGTACATTCTAAACTATGCCATTACGGAGGAGACGTACCTGAAGCGCCCTCGGTTGAAAACAAAAATGAGCCAGGTATTTTGATTTGCACTTTCAAGTTAAGCCACAAAACTCTCTTTTTAAATGTTATAATAAAGGCAATAATTCTAGCTTGTTTCATAAGAATAAAAAAACCGAGTTTGAATTTTAATAATATCACCATGCTTACGTTATGACACGAAATCCATTCATTTTGACAATAGATGCTTGTTTTTTTTTCTTCTTTTTTATCTTTATCTAATCAAAGATACAAAGGCACAAATAAGACAATCTAGTAACTCTTACTTCTGCAAACATCAGGCAACTGTTTTGTTCGTTCACTCGTCTATAGATAGTATGCGCTTGTCTAAGCTCACAACATTGCCACCCGGAAGTATAACGGACCAACACACAAAACTCGGTGAAACCATGAACTCGATAATACAGTGAGCATTACTTATAAACGTGGATGGCAAAAAAAAAAAAACAATACCAAAGACCCGAGTGACGTCAACTTCATTCTATCTATAGATTTGTGTGAGTAAAATGGCGGATTTACGACATTTTTCGTATTAGCGTTTGAAAATTCTAAATTTTCTCTTGGAGAAGGTGCTGTTAGACCAGTTTACTTCGCAAAGTCCCAGGTTTAAGAGTTTTTGCCAAGATGAGGGTCATCTAAATCGATCGATATTTGAAGGATGAGTTTTCTAGCCACATTTTCAAATATGGGTTTTTCCAGAGTACGAAAGAATTGCTAAAGGCTCATTGTTGTAATGGAAATACTCTCAACCAAATGCGAAATATTGCCCAATGCAAAATCAAGCCCATAATTACAATCGGTTATCCGACCTACAGATATGTGCACGTCCCTAAAACCCCATAATCGCGAGATTGAATTTCAAATGGGTTTTTTTTATCTCCCTTTATTAATCTGGTTATATCTGCAAGCCTTCCGGTTTGATATTGTTTTGTTTTATTTTTTACCGAGAGTGCATCAACTAGAACATTTTTACATCGCAATATCCACTTAACGTGCTCAAAGCGCTTTACAAGGGGACTTAGGCCAATAGGAACACTCGATATGTAAATCAACACATTACAATGCCTGTCAGACGATATTTCATTTTTTTTTTTTCGACGGAGATAACGCCATTAACGGCCAGGCATTCATTTTACACCGGAGTATGGTGAGACAATATGAGTAAAATGCCTTTTCTAAGGACTCTACTATGCGCCGCTCAGAGCTGAACTCGAAACCAGGACCTTCCGATCCGAAGGTGATTGTCATTCCACAAGGCCACATAGTCGCACAACATCGATACGACTCGCGCTGCATCTTTTTTTATAAGGGGGGGGGGGGGGAAGGTGTGAATCCGCTTCATCCCGACAAAATTTCCGTTTGATTTTTATTCTCATTCTAACGACAGACACAGACATCTCACTCATTGCTTTGTGAATTGGCCGAAAGGAGAGATAATAATATGGAGAAGTAAGGGGAACGGGGAATGGGTAGTTTGGATGTAGCACAGAAGTCTACCGTAACACATTATAATAATAATAATATAATAATAATAATAATAATAATAATAATAATAATAATAATAATAATAATAATAATAATAATATAATAATAATAATAATAATAATAATAATAATAATAATAATATAGTAGTAGTAGTACTCTGCGGGGTGTAGTGATGAAAGGGAAACAGCCCTTTTTATATATTGGCAAGAAAAGTCATTGTAAGAGTTATTTACCTTTACTTTGACGATTTGCTTTTTTATAGTTTTATCGTGTCTGACGGTCTGACCGTAATTCATGAATAAAGATATTATGGTATATTAAGATATGATATTGATATCATTGTTTGATATCGTGTCTGACGGTCTGACAATCTTCCTTTGTTGTTGTTGGTCAAAGAAGGGTTTTGACCCTGAAACGTGCTGTGTTACGTTTTTTTTTTGTCTGTTTGTGTGTGTGTGTGTGTGTGTGTGTGTGTGTGTGTGTGTGTGTCTTTGTGAGTATATGTATGTATGCGTGTGTTTATTGATTTGTTGGGGGGGGGGGTTGTTTTTTGTTTGTTTTTTGTTTTTTTTTTTGGTCTTTTTTAGTGTGTTTTGTCTTTTAAAGATGAAGGCGGGGGTGGGGGCGGGGCGGAAGCTGTTAAATAAATTTGTATTCCTTATTTGACATAACAGTTTAGTCGTTAGAATGAGAATAAAAATCAAACGGAAATTTTGTCGGGGATAAAGCGGATTCACACCCCCCCCCCCCCCCCCCCCTTATAAAAAAAGATGAAGCGCGAGTCATATCGATGTTGTGCGACTATGTGGCCTTGTGGAATGACAATCACCCCCCCCCCCCCCCCCCCAAATACAAAAATACAATGGAATTCCCTCCCCGACAACTTGGGAAATTCTGACAGTTACAAAAAATGTACTGGTCATAAGCTAATGCTATCAGACGCTGATACAGAGCCATATGCTAATATTGTAAGACCATTCCACGCCGATGCAGAGCCATATGCTAACATTGTAAGACCTTCCACGCCGATATAGAGCCATATGCTAAAACAAAATACAAATCAAATTGCTATTTGAAAAAAACAAACAAAAAAAAACAAACAAACAAAACCAACCAAATCAGTCTGAATGGTTAAATTGTCTCAATTGTGTATTCAGAATAACAATAACAGGCGTGATAGGCGTAATAGGCCTGTCCTGCTTATCGGCTTACATCCAGCTTGACAGATGAAATCCAACATTAGCACACGCAATATCTCTCTCTCTCTCTCTCTCTCTCTCTCTCTCTCTCTCTCTCTCTCTCTCTCTCTCTCTCTCTCTCTCTCTCTCTCTCTCTCTCTCTCTTTCTTTCTCTCTCTCTCTCTCTCTTTCTCACTCTCTCTTTCTCTCTCTCTCTCTCACTCTCTCTCTCTCTCATACTCTCTCATTCAGAGACAAACACACAAACACACACAGACACACACACAAACACACACAGACACACACACATACCCACACATACATATTATATACCCAAACTAGCTTCCTATAATCATAATAACCACACAAGCATTCAGCCATAAAGAATCGATACGTATTTAAAACAACAAGCCTTACTTATCCCAGTAGTGGATGGATATGTGTTTATATGTGTGTGTGTGTGTGTGTGTGAGTGTATGTGTGTGTATGCGTGTTGTGTGTGTGTGTGCGTGTGGGTGTTAAATGATATCTGTGTTTGTGCGACTGTGTGTATCAGATTATGTTGTTTGGTGTGTAAGTACAACTTTGCTCGCGTCAATAAACAACAAGTCTATAGACTCTTTGGAGATAAAATATACACATTTCATACATGGTGCATTTCATGCTCATCACATACTCAACCAGTCACAATGCCTTGTGTTACCTACCCTGTCAAAACCTGGGAATCTGACACATCTAGAGATACATATTGGACCTACGCGCACATATTAGCAGATCTGATAGGTCAACTCCATTATGGGCCTGTTTTAACGTTGTTGTCATGGAAGCTTTTCGCGTATTTTTAAACTACAAAATATCCATTACAACAATGGGCCCACGACAATTTAGGTTGTCAGACCTGCAAATAGAGACACATCGTCTTGGACCGTTACCTTCATTATCTTATAGCCTGACATTACTCATTATGTCACTCTTCGCAACGACGATCCCCAAAAGAAAGCGAACAGTGAATTCTATAGAAAATTACAACCTATGATCATTTCTCATCTTGACCACAACGAACGACAACTCACGTTTCACCCTTCTTTCTGGGTGACCGTCGCATTGAGTTGTCAGGTATTGACAACAAAACCAACATTAGGTCCGAGTATTCGAACCTACCGCAGCAACTTCAAATGCTTTCGTCTTACACTACAGTAGAAATTTTATGACGTTCTATCCAGGCGCCCAATTCGTTGCCGCATTCGTGTACAGTCGCAAACCTGCCTGGTACCATCGACACAACACAACACTCGACCAAATGCTCTGCGGTTTTGGGTTCTTTGCCGCAACGTGTTCATGTGGGCCAAGTGGAAAGTCCCCACGGATCTGAATCGCACACCAACAATGTCATCAAAAAATTTAACCAGCGCTTGTATATACTCAGAAAATTAAGGTCTTTCAATCTGAACAGAAAGACCATGATACAAATCTACAAGTCATTAATATTGAGTATCGTTTCGTTTGGCATCACAACGTGGTATGGAAGCTGTGGAACAAAAGAAAAATCCAAACTACACAGAACCCTCAGAGAGGCTTCAAAAATAATTAACACCGACCTTAGAAGCCTTGACACATCTTATATTAATGCAGTTGAGAAGAAAGCTTTTAAGATTATCAACGAAAAGAGGCATCCGCTGAGCGAAAAATTCCAACTTCTGCGCTCCAGAAAACGGTATCTAGAAGCAAAATGTATGACAAATCGACATAAGGCAACCTTCATTCCAACCGCCATAAAATTAATAACAAATCGTCTGTGGAAAAATGAGACAACCAATGAAAATAACGAGCAGCAGTGGCGTGAATCATCATCATCATCATCATCATCATCATCATCATCATCATCATCATCATCATCATCATTATCATAGCCATCATCATCATCATCATCATCATCATCATCATCATCATCATCATCACAATCATTGCCATCTTCTTCTTAATATAAGACACTATATTTATAATATGGTTATCACCTGTCCCAGCAAATAATATATCGTATCGTTCTGTCTGTCTGTTTGTATGTATATATGTATATGTGTATGTATGTATGTATGTATGTATGTATGTATGTATGTATGTATGTAGGCATGCATATACGATGGTATGCTGATTTGTATGTACGTATGTATGTATGTATGTATGTATGTATGTATGTTTAATTCAGAAAAGTGAGTGGAGCAGGCACTTATGTTGGTAACAACAAGATATGAAGTGAGTAGAAAAGTGCCAGAAGACAATAGAGAATAAAAAAATTTTTCGCGGCGGTGGTGGGGTTTGAACCTGCGACCTTATTGGTACGACAACTCCGCCTGGCAGGTGAGAGCGTGGCTCTACCGTGTGAGCTATCCACGAACACAAAAATATTCGTTTCAAACCCAAAGTCATTTCTAGATCCCTCTCTCACCCACTTCTTGAGGTCGCCGATTCGTTCACCACCATCGCGAAGTAATTTTTGACCAGCAGTTAAGCTTAATAGCCAATATTTTCATCACAAACATATAACATAGAAACGATTGAGACATTGAGTATGCTCCGGTGTATGGGGTGAATTTTTAATTCAGAAAAGTGAGTGGAGCAGGCACTTATGTTGGTAACAACAAGATATGAAGTGAGTAGAAAAGTGCCAGAAGACAATAGAGAATAAAAAAATTTTTCGCGGCGGTGGTGGGGTTTGAACCTGCGACCTTATTGGTACGACAACTCCGCCTGGCAGGTGAGAGCGTGGCTCTACCGTGTGAGCTATCCACGAACACAAAAATATTCGTTTCAAACCCAAAGTCATTTCTAGATCCCTCTCTCACCCACTTCTTGAGATCGCCGATTCGTTCACCACCATCGCGAAGTAATTTTTGACCAGCAGTTAAGCTTAATAGCCAATATTCTCATCACAAACATATAACATAGAAACGATTGAGACATTGAGTATGCTCCGGTGTATGGGGTGAATTTTTAATTCAGAAAAGTGAGTGGAGCAGGCACTTATGTTGGTAACAACAAGATATGAAGTGAGTAGAAAAGTGCCAGAAGACAATAGAGAATAAAAAAAATTTTCGCGGCGGTGGTGGGGTTTGAACCTGCGACCTTATTGGTACGACAACTCCGCCTGGCAGGTGAGAGCGTGGCTCTACCGTGTGAGCTATCCACGAACACAAAAATATTCGTTTCAAACCCAAAGTCATTTCTAGATCCCTCTCTCACCCACTTCTTGAGATCGCCGATTCGTTCACCACCATCGCGAAGTAATTTTTGAACAGCAGTTAAGCTTAATTGCCAATATTCTCATCACAAACATTTAACATAGAAACGATTGAGACATTGAGTATGCTCCGGTGTATGGGGTGAATTTTTAATTCAGAAAAGTGAGTGGAGCAGGCACTTATGTTGGTAACAACTAGATATGAAGTGAGTAGAAAAGTGCCAGAAGACAATAGAGAATAAAAAATTTTTCATACTCAATGTCTCAATCGTTTCTATGTTATATGTTTGTGATGAGAATATTGGCTATTAAGCTTAACTGCTGGTCAAAAATTACTTCGCGATGGTGGTGAACGAATCGGCGATCTCAAGAAGTGGGTGAGAGAGGGATCTAGAAATGACTTTGGGTTTGAAACGAATATTTTTGTGTTCGTGGATAGCTCACACGGTAGAGCCACGCTCTCACCTGCCAGGCGGAGTTGTCGTACCAATAAGGTCGCAGGTTCAAACCCCACCACCGCCGCGAAAAAAAATTTTCTTCTGGCACTTTTCTACTCACTTCATATCTTGTTGTTACCAACATAAGTGCCTGCTCCACTCACTTTTCTGAATTAAAAATTCACCCCATACACCGGAGCATACTCAATGTCTCAATCGTTTCTATGTTATATGTTTGTGATGAGAATATTGGCTATTAAGCTTAACTGCTGGTCAAAAATTACTTCGCGATGGTGGTGAACGAATCGGCGATCTCAAGAAGTGGGTGAGAGAGGGATCTAGAAATGACTTTGGGTTTGAAACGAATATTTTTGTGTTCGTGGATAGCTCACACGGTAGAGCCACGCTCTCACCTGCCAGGCGGAGTTGTCGTACCAATAAGGTCGCAGGTTCAAACCCCACCACCGCCGCGAAAAAAATTTTTATTCTCTATTGTCTTCTGGCACTTTTCTACTCACTTCATATCTTGTTGTTACCAACATAAGTGCCTGCTCCACTCACTTTTCTGAATTAAAAATTCACCCCATACACCGGAGCATACTCAATGTCTCAATCGTTTCTATGTTATATGTTTGTGATGAGAATATTGGCTATTAAGCTTAACTGCTGGTCAAAAATTACTTCGCGATGGTGGTGAACGAATCGGCGATCTCAAGAAGTGGGTGAGAGAGGGATCTAGAAATGACTTTGGGTTTGAAACGAATATTTTTGTGTTCGTGGATAGCTCACACGGTAGAGCCACGCTCTCACCTGCCAGGCGGAGTTGTCGTACCAATAAGGTCGCAGGTTCAAACCCCACCACCGCCGCGAAAAAAATTTTTATTCTCTATTGTCTTCTGGCACTTTTCTACTCACTTCATATCTTGTATGTATGTATGTATGTATGTATGTATGTATGTGTGTATGTATGTGTGTATGTATGTGCGCTCATTTCTTTTGTATACATGAGTAGAAACAATGTGCAAGCGTGTATGTTCGTGTATGGCTGTGTCTGTATTTGTAAATGTGTTGATGTTCATACCATGAACCAAACTGAGCATTGTTTACCTCACATGAATTGCCTTTAATTTGGACAATAAAGATTATTATTATTATTATTATTATTATTATTATTATTATTATTATTATTATTATTATTATTATTATTATTATTATTATCTAGGGTGGCCGGTGTTAGACAGGTTCAGACCCTCGTCTGTTTGCAGCCAACCAGTGCCTCCTCTTACACATACCAGAGGCCTGGCAACTTCTCTCCCAGTTTCGAGAAGACTACGAGGGACCGTTTTTTCCACGTCGACTTCCATTTCGTATGCTTAATTAACCCCCTTCATAGACACCTCGAAGAAATGCACATCGCTACGACAGTTTAAAAACAAGTTTGTTTTTTTACTGTTCGCCTTGCAGAGATTGAGGATCTGGGTTCATTCAGTTTGGCGGAAAGTGCTTGGCAATAAACAATAGTATTTAAAAGGGTAGCAAGCAATCATTGTGAATGGCCATTTAAGGCTTCAGAAACCATGATTTTTTTTGAAACCTGAGCTTTTATATAGTGCAAATCCACTATACGTGCTCAAAGCGCTTTACAAGGGGTCCCTAGCCAACAGCAACACTTAACATGTAGAACGAGACATGACGCCTGTTAAGCGATATTGCATTTTTTTTTCGGACAGAGACAAGCTGTTAACGGCCAGGTATTCATTTTACACCTGAGTACGGTGAGAGAATGTGAGTAAAGCGTCTTCCCTAAGGACTCAACTATGCGCCGAGCGAGGCTCGAACCCAGGACCTTCCGATCAGAAAGCGAGTGTCATATCGCAAGACCAAATAGCCGCACAAAACTCTGGTTGTGTGAGTCTTAGAGCTCTGGGGACTAAATGTCCTTCTAGGATACGGAGTAATAGTTGTCGGACCAAAATGAAAATGATATGTTATGTCCTTGTACGAAAGGAGACGGAGAGAGAGAGAGAGAGAGAGAGAGAGAGAGAGAGAGAGAGAGAGAGAGAGATGGCCCTCGTAGAATTGCCGACACCCCGACCATCAAGACGCCTTGAGCAGATCCAGAAATAGAGGTCGGCGATAATTATGACGTACATTGATGGTGTTGTATTACAAGTCGATTTGGAGTAGGGCTTGCACGAGGCTTTGGAGTGGGGCTTGGACGAGGCTTTGGGATGGGGCTTGGACAAGGCTTGCTGGGAATTAAATAGGGAGAAGAATTACCTCGTAGTACTCGGGGGAAAAAAGTCCCACTTTTGTTCAAATTTGGCCAGCGTCCTCCAAACATTGATCGATTAAAATAACCCTGATCTTGCCGAAAACTGTCAAATGTTGGACTTTGTTGATGTCCCAGATTGGAGAGTTTTTGACAGGAGGCTCATTTTAATCAATCGATATTTGAAGAACGAGTTTTCTGGCCAAAAATTTTGAAAACGTGTATTTTTCAGAGTACAGCAAAGCTGATGAGGTGGTTGTTTGAAAGGGAGGTACAAAGGAGTCTGGTGAGATGAAGGGGTTGTGGGGAAGTGAATAGGTCCATGAACTGAGGTCAGAAATCAAAGGACAAACCATCCTAAGAGTCACAAAATGTCACAGGGCATCAGGTGAGCGACTACAGTACACTGAGAAGGTTCAGATCTGTGAGACGGAATATTGGTGATGAGGTTAGTGATGGGGATTCTAGTGGTAAGACGGTGGGGGGGGGAGAGAGAGAGAGAGAGAGAGAGAGAGAGAGAGAGAGAGAGAGAGAGTGAGAGAGAGAATAGTTCCAGGAACTAGAGGTCAGAAAACAAAGAATAAATCATAGGAGTCACATAGGGTCAATGGACACGTTACCCAGATCTGTGAAGGAGACTTGGTAATGAGGTTAGAGAGGATGGTAAGGAAGAAGAGGGGTAGGGAGAATGAATAGTTCCATGAACTGAGGTCAGAAAACAAAGAATGAATCTTAAGAGTCACTTGAGGTCACAGGACACGTTACCCACAAAACTACACAGATGAGGTAGTTGGAATGAGTGGTAAGAAGGGATGTGGTCAAGATGCACATATTGGCAAGTCTGATAACCGAACACAATAATGGGCTTGCTTTAATATGTTGTATTGGACACATGTTTGCGTTGGGTTGAGGGTATTTTTATTACAACAATGAGACCTGTAAATGGGTACACGTCGGATATGGTGGAAAGAAGCGGAGGGGAAGAAGTGATGAATTCTGCCAAGAACTGAGGTCAGAAAATAGACATGGAATAAATCGTAGGAGTGGCTTCACCTGTTAATTGGCAGGCTCTGGAAAAACTCGTATTTAAACATTCGGTCAGAAAACTCGTCCTTCAAATATCGATCGATTTAAATGACCCTCATCTTGGGAAAAAAATAACAACCCTGGACTTTGCTAAGTTGGTAGAGCACCCACTTCACATGCGAAGGGACTGAGATCGATCCCGGGTGCAAACGAGATGTTTTCTGACCTCTTTGTCTATCCAGCAGTGATTGGATAGTTGGGCCTGTAAGATCTAACGGAAAGTACTTTGCGATAGATTGGCGTCCATCCTAACGGTAGCAAGCAATTGTTTTTGTCCTTTCCACGACATAGAAACCGGGATAAACCATGGCTACATGAACATCTTGGTTCTAAAAGTATACTTAAAGAATTGGTGAGAAGGTTGTAGGAGGGACATAAAGAGGGATGACGAGGGAAAAGGGATGAGTGAGGGGCTAGTGAGTCGTCCCATGAACTTCGGTCAGAAAACTGACAGTGAATTAATCTTAGAAGTCACTTGAAGTTCTAGAGAGCAGGACAAGCTGTAATCTGCACTCCACTAAAAAGTAATCGCTTCAGAGACATTGACGCTATGGAACCCGCGTTCATGCCGCTTTCTATAGCGTTAAACGGACAATAGCAATTTCTTGCTACCCTTTGTATAAGACGCTGGTCAATCGCAATGTATTTTCCACTAGATCTAACAGACAATAATTGATGAGTGGACAGGGAGGTCAAGAAAAGAAAACCTCAACTCTACCCGGGATCGATCTGAGAGAGAAGCGAGTGCTCTAACAATTGGGCTATCAGAAATCCCACACCATAAGGAGATGCCATACAACATAGGTACTCTTGACAATCGTAAAATCGGTCAATTTTGGTTTCTGGGTTCAACAAGAATGGGGTGGGGGGGCGGTGTGTCGAAAAATCGAATGTGGTTTCAATCAGATAAAATGTATCGATACGCCCGTGGCTTTTGGATTAAGCCATATCGATTCCCTGTTCATCCAGGAATCGATTTTTGGAGAGTTTTTGGGATATGCAATATAATCGAAGGATTGTTGTGTTCAAATAAATAAATTGACTTTCACTTCATTGTTTGTTTTTATAGTCAACAATTCAAGTATAGATTCGATACCAATTTGCGGACAGGAGCAGATGACGTAGATGACCAGAGTTTGAACCTCAGAAAAGTAAATTTAAAGTTAAAATAATCTGAATAAATTTGAAATTTTAGATTCTGTAAAGCAGAAAATATACCAGAAGAATAAAAACTTTTGCATTGCGGAGTCGAGTTAGACCCGAGTTGACGCCCTGCAGTCGACTCCATAATGCCTTATTTCCTCGGCCATCTAACCCCACCCCCAACCCCAGCCCCTTGTGGATAATGCCCTGTCTAGGAATGGTCAATTCAACACACAATGACCGACCACTGACCACATAAGGACAATCATTAAGATTAGCATGGCATGATATGGCTGTCCACTCCAACTAATGAGTTTTTATAAGCCCCTCTCTCTCTCTCTCTCTCTCTCTCTCTCTCTCTCTCTCTCTCTCTCTCTCTCTCTCTCTCTCTCTCTCTCTCTCTCTCTCTCGTTCAAGTTGCCGAAACGCAATGCCAAATATTTCTCCCCCGTCCTGGATTCCAATGAGGTTTTTTTTTATATATTTATTGCTTTTGATGTTTAATTTACTTGAGCTTTTACATGGAGCAATATCCACTAAACGTGCTAAAAGCGCTTTACAAGAGCAACACGTAACATTTAGAATGAGACATGACGCCTGTTAGGCCATACTACAATTTTTTCGACAGATCCAACGCTGTTATCACCCAGGTATTCATTTTACACTTGAGTACAGTGAGTAAATGTGAGGAAAAAGTCTTTTCCATTAACTCAACTATACGCCGAGCTAGGCTCAAACTCAGGACCTTCCTATCCGAAAGCGAGTGTCATACCACTAGACCAAATAGACCTCTCTCTCTCTCTCTCTCTCTCTCTCTCTCTCTCTCTCTCTCTCTCTCTCTCTCTCTCTCTCTCTCTCTCTCTCTCTCACCCCTACCCCCCCTCTTTCTACCACCCAAATCCTTCCATCCTTTAGTTACTTCCGAAATAACACTATATTTCCGCGGTGGGTTGCATATGTTAGACGATGGCTGCCGTTTCGTTCGGGCGTTGGTTTCTATTTCCGTCTCCTTGGGGTTCAATTTTCTTCCAGTTGTATTTTTTCCCCAGTACTTTTCCTATCAAACTGAATCTAAATCAAACATGCCACTCTCCGATTATTGTAGTCCTCCGATCCTACAGACTTACATACCTGACATTTTGTCTTTACCACTTATGTATGTATCCATCTCTTAACCTCTTACAGTCGGGGTTCCTATTTACTCTACCCAAACATTAACCTCATAGTTTCCGCAAGGAAGGCCACAGCGTCTCATGGTTTCACGCTACAATAAAATTGTGTAGATCCATCTAATCGACGAACTTTCGACCACACCCAAACACTGTCATAAACCTGCCCTGCAGATACGTAACAATGCAACGTGCAAGTGGACGAAACCCCATCGATGCAGGTTCTAGATCTTTCTTGTGCGGCTATGTGGTCTAGTGGTATGACACTCGTTTTCGGATCGGAAGATCCTGGGTTCGAGCCTCGCTCGGCACATAGTTGAGTCCTTGAAAGACTCTTTACTTTCATTTTATTACCATACTCATGTGTAAAATGAGTACCTGGCCTATAACAGCGTTGTCTCCGTAGGGGAAAAAAACGTATTAAGCTGTAAGAACAGTATACAAAAAGGACGCCTAATAGGCGACTTGTCTTTTATGAAATGGGAATGGCGTTCCATACCTTCAATTACGATAAATGAGCCATTGTGAAACATCTAAAGCATAATGAACCAGTGACAATGCGGTATGTCAATCATCGAGAATAACAATTTCGCGGCGGCGATGTGGGGCTCGAACTCGCGACCTTACTGGTACGACAACTCCGCCTGGCCAGGGAAAGGGTGACTCTACTGTATGACCTATCCGTCACTCGAAAAAAAGTGGTTTCAAACTCTACGTCTATCTTGTGCCGCTCTCCCCGATTTCTTGAGGTCATGGTTCAACATCTTTATTCTCTATTGTCTTCTGGCACTTTCCTACTCACGTCATTTCTAGTTATTATCAACATAAGTGCCTGCTCCACTCACTTTTCTGAATATGGCAATGGTCATAATATTACTGTAATTTTATGTTCTATAACATGTTCCCAAATCATCATCATAGCTTGTCGCTTCAACACCGAACTCACTACACGGCATCTGGGGAGCAGACTCTAAAATCATGGTCAGTGCAGCTGGGCTTGTCCTGGCATTATCTAAGGAGGTGCTCCATCGTCTGCTCTGGATATCCACATGTTCACGAGCTAGTTTCAGCCAGCCCCCCCCCCCCCCCCCCACACACACACACACACACCTTTTCATGCTTCCAGCTGTTCTCCCAAGTTCTCCCGTGCTAAACCAAATAAAATATATGAAAGTTTATGTTAGACATTAAATCTCGCCTTGAAAGAGTTAAACCTCATTCTACACCACATGGCCAATTCTTACATCCTTAACATACCTCATTTGTTTCTCTCACCCCCTCACCCCCCATCCCTTCCCTTTCCGTCATCCTGAGACAAAATGCGTGGCAACCAACCACTGCTCACATTGTCCATGTTAAGACAAAATGCGTGGCACCGACAACTCACCTTGCCCGTGTAACCCATCACTTGATACCAAACCAGCTTTATTGCCGTAATCTGGAATAACACGATTATAAAACTTTAGGCCAGAGAACTCGTCCTTCAAATGGATTTTCTAGGAACTCTTCAATGAAGCCCCAGGTTTGACAGTTTTCGAAGAAATGAGAATTTTTAATCCATCGAACTCTGAAGCACGAGTTTTCTGACCAAAACTTTAAAAACGTGTTGTATTTGTTTTGTTTTTGTTTTGTTTTTTGTTTCAGAGCACTCAGGGGGATGATATTACAACTTATCCTGTCTTGGAATCTGTCGTACAGTTTGGCTAGAAATTAGTCATGTTCATTTGTGACCAGTCTTCTCAAAACGGTATGATGTCAGACTGGGTCAGACGCTAAAAGAGAAGGAGCTTCTAGTCAATACAGAATGTCCCAAATGTCTGGAACCGATGACAAATCGTATTTATTCTGAAACTAATGATGATATTATTTAATTTGTTTCGATTTATCAAGAAATCATTTTAGTTTCTTTTGGGGTTTTTTTTTTTTTGGGGGGGGGGGGGTGGGGGATGGTTGTTTTGTTTTGTTTTGTTTTGTTGTTGTTGTTTTGTTTTTTTTTTGTTGCCACATTTATTGATGGCAGTTGAATCAGCCAGCAAAGAAATGCTCAAAAACTCTTGGAGAGAACTTGAGTGACGCATCA
>NC_088362.1:36810725-36815725 GCF_034508935.2 Berghia stephanieae
AGAAGAAGAAGAAGAAGAAGAAGAAGAAGAAGAAGAAGAAGAAGAAGAAGAAGAAGAAGAAGAAGAAGAAGAAAGAAGAGAGAAGAAGAAGAAGAAGAAGAAGAAGAAGAAGAAGAAGAAGAAGAAGAAGAAGAAGAAGAAGAAGAAGAAGAAGAAGAAGAAGAAGAAGAAGAAGAAGAAGAAGAAGAACGAGAAGGAGGAGGAGGGGAGAAGGAGGAGGAGGGGGAGAAGGAGGAGGAGAAAAAGAAGAAGAAGAAGGAGGAGGATGAGGAGGAGGAGGAGAAGAAGAAGTAGTAGAGCAAACGAACACATGTTATTATGACGTAACAAATCAATCAACACGAATAATGTGTTAATGTTTACCTGTTTGGTCTGCGTTGGCTGGAAAATGCTGTTGTCGCCTTACACTTGTGTGTGTGTCTGCACACAACAACACACTCTCTTCTCCGGCACGAGTTAATTAATTCATTAATCGATTTAAGTCAGGCAGACGTAGAATAATCCTGGATATCAAAACAGAATAATATAATCCAATCGAATTATGAATACGGATATGATTTAATTGAAAGAGAGACAGAAAGATTAAAAACCCGTCTTCTCCTGGCGTTTTCTCGATGAAGATAGGGAATGTTTTACAAGACAGCTTGTATCAACAGATATTGATTTTGAACACAAACACGACGAGCCGATGAAAACATTCCATAGATAGAAGACTTTGTTGATATCTGTCAACGCTGGGGTCAATTAATTGTGTCATAAACAACACATCGCACAGTTTGTTACTGATAAACACGTCACCACAACTACACATAAATATAAAACAGGTGGGTTGATATTACAAAACACAAAGAAGTTGCGTTTGATCCGAGTTGAATTATTTCTAATCTTTAGATTTGAAACATGAAAATAAAGTGAAGTTTGACATTTGACAGCACAACACTTGGATCCATTAAATCGTTGAGTGTCTCATCGGTTCTTTTCTAATCTACATCGTGACGTCACCAACACAACAAAGACAGCACATTTCAAGTAGAATTTGGCAAGCAAGATAAGCACAAAAATATCCTCCAAATGTGTTAGAAATATAAACAATGAAGTTATCTGAAGGTTACGCCCGACCGACACACAAGCTTTTGGAAATTGGAAGAGCGTGCTGAGAAGGTTTGCGTGTGTGTGTGCGCGCGCGCGCGTGTGTGTGTGTGCGTGAGTATGAATGTGAAAGCAGAATTTAAAGATCGATGCGGCTACCTAGTCTTCGAACCCACTGATAATTCTGTCGCTCACTCTCGCACTACTCACACTCAAAGTCTCAAAGCGCTTCCACTTTACTGTGCATTACCCTCACCCCCCTCCCCGTCACCTCTTTGTCGATTGCACCGCTCGCACCACATGAAACCAAACCACTCGCGTGTCGCACGTTCGTGGTTTGAAAGCGGAGGAAGGGAGAGAGGTAGCGGCCCGTTAAATGGAGCTCTATTGTGTTCATTAGATTAGCATTGTGTGCCTCTAGCTGCCAACTTTCTATTTCTGTTCCGGAACAGAAATGTCAAAATTTATATCAAAGCTTTAATGAAATGCTAGACCAGAACTCCATTTGAGTTTCTTTTTCTATTTTTAAGGTCATGGTCTCTCTCTCTCTCTCTCTCTCTCTCTCTCTCTCTCTCTCTCTCTCTCTCTCTCTCTCTCTCTCTCTCTCTCTTCTCATCTTCTTCTATCTCTCTCTCTCTCTATCTCTCTCTCTCTCTCTCTCTCTCTCTCTCTCTGTCTTCTATCTCTCTATCTCTTTCTCTTCTTCTCTTCTTTCTTCTCTCTATCTCATCTATCTCTTCTATCTTCTATCTCTTCTTCTTCTTCTTCTTCTTCTTCTTCTTCTTCTTCTTCTTCTTCTTCTTCTTCTTCTTCTTTTCCTCCTCCTCCACCTTCTCCCCCTCCTCCTCCTCCTCCTCCTCCTCCCCTTCACTCTCCTTGTGTGTGTGGTCGATGTGGCCTAGAAGCTTCGGCTTTCTGCTCTATACGGCATCAGCAACAGTCGTCTCGGTACACCACTGTTGTACGAGTGGACATCGGTTACATCTTCAAGTGCACAATACGGGTCCTCGTCCCGTATCCCTGGGGAAACTGGCCTCACGGCTGGGAGTAGCTGACGCAGCAATGCGATTGTGCGCTCGGGGTGATACCCCCTTAAAGTCTAGGGCATGCATGACCCTCCGGCGTGTGGAATACGCTCTGGTGCCCAGACAGGTCTCAGGGAGCTACCCCTAATAAATAGTGTGGTCACAACTGACCTCCGCTGTCTCGCGGAATACTCTTTCACCGAGAGCCAACCAAATAAAGTTGACAACGAGAACTATATTCTTATAGGAGCTATAATCAAACAAAATCCTACACCTCAACGTCGAGGGAATATCAATGGCAAAATGTGAATATCTGGCCAAACTACTTGACGAACACGATATTGTTATAGCACTTCTCCAAGAAACACATCTGGATGACAACTCACCCCCCTCACGCTATAATATCAGCGGCTATTCCGTAATCAATAGACAAAACCACCCAAAGTATGGAATAATCACTTATGCAAGAGCCCCAGATCAAACAACAGACCTAGGTGGCCATACAGAGCAAAGTGGTACACAGAGATGTACAATCAAATTTGGTGATACAGAAATATCAAACATCTATAAACCGCCTAACACCAAGTGGACTAACCCACCAAAAACACCCATCAACCAGCCAGCCATACTGGCAGGCGACTTTAACAGTCACCACAATGAATGGGGACAGAAAAACAATGACGAAGCAGGAAATGAGCTAAGCGAATGGGCAAACCAATGTAACCTAAAATTAATCTAAAACCCAAAAGGAAAGGGAACCTTCAGGTCAGCCAGATGGCAGAGTGAAACAACACCTGACCTCTCATTTGTATCCAAAGACTCAAACCTCCCACTATCCTCAACAACAAGAGAAGTACTAAACAATCTCCCCTATAGCCAACATCGCCCCATCATCCTCACAACAGGCATTAAATTGCCAATAATGAATTCCCGACCAACTCCTCGATGGAATTTCAGAAAAGCCAACTGGCAGGAATTCTCAAACGAAATAGACAAGACCTATAAAAGAATAGAACCTAAACAAGGAAATATACACAGGTTCACAAAATTAATTCTAAAACATGCAAAAAGAACAATCCCAAGGGGCTTCAGAAAGCGCTACATACCGTGCTGGTCAGAACAGAGTCAACATCTCTTGGAAGAATATGAAAGAACACAGGATCAAAGCACAGCTGAAGAACTATTGCAATCACTTGAAGAGAACCGAAGAAATAGATGGATAGAAGTGATAGAAGGCTTAGACATGAGCCATTCAAGCAGACACGCAAGGTAAACCATTAAAAAACTTGATCCAACTCCACCCCAATCAAAAAGCGCTGCACCTATCAAGGCATGTGCTATTGCCAAAGAAATCAAGCAACGTGGACAACACAAGCCAAATAAAAAAATTGAAAAATATATCAACAAAGAATACCAGAAAATACTAACTACGCAACCCAATGCTGGTATGTTCTTATCCATTCCTGTGACACGTCAAGAAATAGAACAGGCCATCAAACATGTAAAAAAAAACGGTAAGACTGCTGGTATTGATGGAATATCTCCTGATATGATAACCCATCTGGGTCCAGAGGGAATTCGGTGGCTAGCAGAGGCAATGAGTGATATCATAGAAAAGGGCACCTACCCAAAAATCTGGAAACATGCCAAAGTGATTGCAATACTAAAACCTGGCAAACCCGCAACAGAACCATCCAGCTACAGACCCATCTCCCTCCTCAGCTGCCTATATAAACTTTTAGAAAGAATTATTCTAACAAGAATCACTCCATACATCGATCCAACCATACCTGTCGAACAAGCAGGTTTCAGGCCTAACAGAGGAACAACAGAACAAGTCCTTGCATTAGCAACACACATAGAGTCTGGATTCGAGAAGGGACTAAAAACTGGAGCAATACTGATAGACCTTTCAGCTGCGTATGACACCGTCTGGACAACAGGACTTATGTATAAACTAGCAAAAGTCATCCCCTGTAGGAAAATATTAAAGATACTCTCAAATATGACCAGCACTAGACACTTCCATGTACTTCTAGGGGCAAACAAAAGTAAAGTCTATAAAATAAGAAATGGTGTACTACAGGGCTCAGTCATTGCACCAACATTATTTAATGTCTACATCAGTGACATGCCAAAAACAAGATCACAACAAGTTGGCTACGCAGATGATTGGGCTCTCACTTGCCAATAAAAAAACTGGAAAGAAATTGAAAACGAACTGAGCCCTGACACCTCAACCCTCAAAAGCTACTTTGATAAATGGTACTTAAGAATGAACACAACCAAATCAGTGGCCACAGTTTTCCACCTGAACAACCAAATGGCAAATAAACCCCTACAAGTAAAAGTCGGTAACACAATACTACCAAACGACAATAATCCCAAATATCTTGGAGTCACTTTAGACAGACAACTAACGTACAGAAAACATCTAGAGAACTGTGCAAATAAAGTCGGAAAACGAAACTACCTTCTCAGAAAAGTTGCTGGCACATCATGGGGAGCATCCCAGACAGTATTGAGGACACAGCGCTTGGACTCTGCTATAGTGCGGCTGAGTATTGTGCTCCAGTATGGACAAGGAGCTCACATACAAACAAACATGACACCAATAAATTAAGAGACACCATGCGAGGGATAGGCGGCTGTATAAAAACCACACCAACACAATGGCTCCCAGTCACCAGCTCAATTGCCCCTCCACACCTAAGAAGAGCACTGTCAAATCAAAAAGAACTAAACAAAGCCCAATCCATATTGGCAATAAATACCCCCCTGACAAAAATAATAAAAGACGCCCCACAAACAAATAGACTTAAATTCAAACGACCCTTACACAAATCCGGAATAGAAAAACGTTGACATCACCACTGCCTGGGCCAT
>NC_088362.1:36820725-36823225 GCF_034508935.2 Berghia stephanieae
AGTCCCAAACCAACAGCAACCCTTGATATGTAAAGCGAGACATGACGCCTTTAAGGCGCGATAACATAGTCTTTTTTCTGAAACAAAGGCAACGCTTGTTACCTGTCATCACTTGAGTGCCGTGAGGGAAAGTGAGTAAACCGTTTATTCCATGGACTCACCTTTAGCGCCCATAGCGAGATTCGAACTAGGTATCTACAGAACAGATGGCGAGTGCCATACCACAAGGCACAAAGCCGCACAAAATTCAAAGTATATATTGTAAATACATATATATATATATATATATATATATATATATATATATATATATATATATATATGTATATATATATATATATATATATATATAGATATACATATATATATATATATAGATCGATATATATATTATATATATATAGATATACATATTATATATATATATATATATATTATATATATATATATATATATATATATATATACATACATATGTATTATGCGTTGATTGAATGATATACAAGACAGTGTATCTTTTAACTCACTCAACCCTAACACCGACTATATCCGTAGTTTACCCAGGATAATTTTACCCATGCCTATTTATTAGAATTTTCTGACAAATTATAGGCGTAGTATCAAAGCTAATGTTTTTAGTTTTTGCATGTTAATGGTAGTTGAATAAAACTATATACAAGCTCATTTTTAATCCTTTTTTTTTTTCCAATTTTGAAAAGTAGCAAAAACTCTAGGATTGAGTGAGTTAAAGCATTTTACTGTATTCCCCACCTATATCCCCAGCATTAACGAACAAGCCAGACCGCATGTTATACAAAGCTGGCTCAGGTGGTCTACGTTTGTTTACAACTAAAACAAATTAGGAAAACATTCAAATAAGATTACATGTGACGAAGTGTTTGAACGTGGAAAAGGGGGAAGGGTAGGAGGAGGGATGTTAGCGGGGTGTGAGCTTAATGTTAGTAAGAGATATTATAGATAAAGAAAGGATGCCAAAGTTTGAATAATAAACAAAGATGAATATAACTAACAGCTTTAAAAAAAAAAGAGAGAGAGAGAGGGAGAGAACAAAATACCAAACACGGAACGTTTCAAAAACAAGTAAAACATAAATACATGACTTATAAACGGAGAGACGACAGAGGTAATAATTTAATGTCGCCTAGCCGATTTTTAAGTGATGGATTTATGTTTTTATTACTTTTTTTTATTGTTATTGGCCGAAGAAGGGTTTTGATCCCAAAACGTTCTGTGTTTGGTATTTTGTTCTCTTTTCTTTTTTTTCTTTTTCTTTGGGGGGGGGGGGAGTTGTTCTATTCATTTTGTTTATGACTTGTTACGGTCCATCCACATCAGCTGCTCAACTAGAACCACAACGTTTGACGGTAACCAATCTTCTCAAAACGGTGTTATGTCAGGGAGATCGTGTCAGGTCAAATGAGGTCAAAGGTTCCTCAGTCAAATCATTAGACGTGGCCCTTGTATCTCCTCATCTAACAAAGTCAAGCGATGATGAGTGTGGCCAATAGAAAAACCGTTTCTCAAAGGTTAAAAAAAGTGTGGACAGAGAATCATCTTTGTCCATAGTTTTTGGATACCTTGAAAAGCTATATCTACTATAATGTTGATGCCAGATTGGCACTTTTTGACTGATTGATTTTGTTCAAATATTTAACCCAGAAAAGAGTTGTGTTTTCCTTAGTTTCTCAAAATAACACAGTATTTGACACTTTTGGTGGCGAACGTCGCAATAACAGCCTTGTAATTCTTTCTATTCTAATAGGTTAGACCGTTAGACCGACGTGTTCATATATGCAGGTCTGACATTCGAACCCAATTATGGACCTAGTTCAATATTGTTGTTTGCGTCATTTTTTTGTTGTTGAGATTTTCATTACAACAATGAACCCATGATAAATTGGGTTATCAGCCCTGCAAATAAGTGCACGTCGGGTTAGACGATTCTATTTACATCGTTATTTCATTCCAACAAACTCTAGTGTAATTTTACATAATTTGATTCCGTAACGAGTTTACCAGACACTTTAAATTGCAATAAATGAAATGCGATGTGTTGCAAGGTAATCTAGTTGGGGATAAGATTGGTGGTAGCAGATCTGTTAGAAGATGAATGCAGGATTGAAATATGGATAGGTGAGGGGGATTATGATAAGTTGCAGGTATGGGAGTTTAAATGATTTTATTTTAACGGTCTTGTCCGACGTGCACATATTTTTCAGGTCTGATAACCGAACACAATTGTGGGTTTGTTTTAATACATATTATTGAAATGGACAATATTTTGCTTTGTTTTGAAAGTAGTATTTCCACTACAGCAATGAGTCCGTAACAGTTTGGTTTATCAGACCTGAAAATATGCAAACGTTGGTCTTGTCAAATTTCCCCTTTGGATGATGTCAACAGGAAATGGCCTTAATAAGATTGTGAGCCAGGTATTTATTTTATCTATACGTTCAAGTTAAACCAAAAAACTGTGATC